>NC_037597.1:20671928-21006992 GCF_003073045.1 Pomacea canaliculata
CAGTAGTGCATTGTACAACTTCAGTGATGCCGCTTCTTACGACTGCGTGGAAGCCACAGACCAAATCAACGGCGCGTACTCACCCATCCTGGATGCTCTGTTTTACGGAACGACTGTCGCAAGAATGTTTGAGGACTGGTACAACACTACCCCGCTAGATGGACAGATATTAATCAGGGTACATGTAGGAGTGAATATATCTAACGCTTTCTGGAATGGCCGTGAATGTGAAATTGGTGACGGCGGTGAAACACTCCATCCTTTGGTTGCTTTAGATGTTACAGGACATGAAATAGCACACGGAGTTACAGAACAATCGTCCAATCTATTTTATTTTAACCAATGGGGGGCTATCAATGAGGCTTTTTCAGACATTACTGGAGAAACGTCTGAAGCTTACCTGTGGAAGGCAGACTGGGTCTCCGGTTTAGACATCACAAAAAAAGAAGACTTTAAACTGCGCTATCTCGGAAACCCTTCGGCTGACAACCACTCTATATCCCACGTTGATAACTTCACCGACGATCTCGATGTACACTATGGCAGCGGCGTGTACAACCGGGTTTTCTATCTTCTTGTTCACGAATACCAGCAGTCCATCAAAGAAATCTACCGAGTCTTTCTGCTCGCCAACCGAATGTACTGGCATCACATGTCTGACTACCACAGCGCTGCCTGTGACGTCATGAAGGCTGCCTACGATCTGGGTCAAGATGGCGCTCTCTTCCGCAGGGCTTTCAAAGAGGTCGGAATAGAGGTCTGTGACATACAAAACCATTTCGTGGGACTTAGGAATGATAAGGTTTACGATAACATCACGGTGTCCAGTGAAGTGTCCCCTGTATTCCTCTACATGTTTACTACTGAAGAACCGTATTGGAAGTTCAGCGGCGTAAGTGTCAGCGCCAACAGCTCCACTGATGACGTGCACATCGTCCTCACCGACCAAGGCTGGGATGTCGACGAGAAAGAGAGGGAAATATTTGCCGAGGGTGACAACCTCGTCAAAGCTGAAATCGAAAGGAACGCAACTGCCATCAGTATCTACATTAGGTTATCGAGTGAATCAACAAAACCTCTAACTGATGTCACACTACTGGTGTCCGCATTTAAACTCTAGTCTCGTCACAAAGGTCAGTCTATCCAATTCATACGGCAACAAACAAAATAAGAATATGTAGCCTACAGAAGGTAACATGTTTAAAGCGGTCATGCAATATCCGGCGGCGGGACAAAACTGGTCTTAGTTCGATACCCGTGAGACGCAAACGTACTTTTCCTGGTGACTCAGCTTTAAAATGTATGAATGAATATTACGGAAGTGTGAGAGAGAGAGAGAGGATGGTACCGACTTCACGAGAAAGCTGCCCCTGAGATCAGAAGGATGTTTGACACCTTCTCTCAATGGTCACAGAAATCAAAGAACCACCTTGATAACCAGAAATTACTTCATAAGACATACTTCCGAACTTTACACTCGTCAAGTTCATGACTTAATCACAAAACAATATTGAACCTAACGATCCTTATATTGTTAGCATATAATGGTATCTTTCTTTTTGCTGTACGAATTATTTCATTTCTGAATAGGTTTTAGAATCTTTCTGTCACCTGTTGTGTGCCAGTATTTTATAAAGTCTTATGTTTGTATTGTCATTTTATAGTTTGCATGTAGCTGTTAATTACACCTTTGAATAAAGCCGCTGCTTATTTATAACCACATCTTTTTCTTGACTAAATGTAAATTAAAGAGCATTAAGATGGACAGTTGTTTGCTGTTTTCTTTTCTTGGTTGTCGTTGCGTTGACTCTGTTCAAATATTTATTTGTGCTAGATAAAGTGCTGTAGTATTTGGGTTGTTTGGAAACTGTAGCAATTTGAGATGTGATTTTTTTTTCTTCTTGTCTTATAAACTCTTTCAATCTTGTGTTGTTGTCCTTTGTGTGTGTGTGTGTGTTTAATATCAGTTGCGAGAAAGCGATGCGAGTTCTAAAGCCCACCCACGCACGCACCTACGGTTACGCCGGTCTGTTAGTGCTGTTCGTCGGGGTAAGCAAGTGGACAAACACAGTGGGAGACAAGACTTGCTACTTTGTCCTGTCTTGTTGACCATCAAGGAGCAGGTCTCGCATAGAATGATACCTTCACAGATGTTCAGCGCAATATATTTCGCCAAGAATTCTAAACATTTTTATTCTGGTTTTCTGCAAATATTGACATGATGTTGTCGCCGCCACATAATGAAATGTATATATATATATAGAGTTATTCGATGAACCACTTCCAAACATACTTTTCAAGAACTGGCTATGATGCCCCGTGGCCTACTCGATAAGGCGTCTGACAACCCAGAAGAGTGTCGATTCGTATCTTTAACAGCCTCTTTTTCATGAATTTTTCGCACAGTCCAAAAAAGTGCGAACATGTTCCCAATCAAAAACACATTATCTTCATTTGGAATAAAGTAAGTTAAAACTGCATTTCAAACACTTTGATACGACAACCCTCTCTGGGTTATACGAGAACCAGTCTGAGATTGCATTTATAAAGCCAAAGCAAATTTTTCGCCTCAAGCAACATGGGAAACTCAAGGAAACATTTTCTGCTTTCGAAGTCATTGAGTGCCATTCAGACCCCGCAAATGTTGTTTTACACCTGAAGCCACACAGATACACCTACTTAAGACATGAGCTAAACTCTCCCATTGGCTGTGGCCTTTACATTGTAAACATATCCATGTACAATGCCGACGACTGCTGTTCATCTTGACCTGTACATGATGTTTGTAGACTGTCATCTCGACAACAGAAGTTGGATACCTACCCTGATTTGGGGAACTAGCATCTTGCACTGAGCTTTATCTACTTATTGAAAACAAATTATGCGCCCCACTGAGCCTTGAAATCGAATATAAGTTGTCCCCTCGTCCTTTCAGTGGGTAGTATGGTAAGGGTAATAACTGCCTTCGAAATAAAAGTGATGATCAAAGTAAAACACCAGCTTAAGATTAATGTGTTGCCTGGAGCAGAGAAATACTCAGTTGTTCAGAATGTCATCGAGTACAAAAATTCATGGGTGATTAAGGGTAGTCCCTGTTCAGGCGAGCATCGCATTTTATACTGGTCAAAATTACTATAATTGATGAAGTTATTTGCGTGAATCAGAGATCGCATACATTAGTCTGTCATCTTTGATATTGTAATAAGCCGATCAAAATAATAACCAAAAGCAATGAGGTTAATAGCATAATAGGAGACTGCATACCTCTGACTTGTAACCACTGGTATTCCAACAGGCAAGTTGTCAAGCGATATGTTTTAGTGACTGGCTTGGTATTTAGCTGAGCTGGTATTTACAGGAGGCACTCATCTCCCTGTGACTGCTGGTGACCGTGTGCATCATCAGAGGACAAGTGTTCTGCTTCACAACTGTCACATTAGTCTTTCTTGGTAAGATGAGTTGCTTTCTGTTTACTGTGTGCATACAGCAAACGCGTGTGTAAGTTCAGTTATCGTGGTAGACAACAAGCGTCTTGATGTTGGTGTAAGCTTGTAGATGTGTTTTGATTTTTGTTGCTATAGTATTGAAATATTGTGAACGAACCTTCAACATTTTTATAACAGTTATTTCCGAGTAATTTCTCCCCATTGTTTCGCTTTTCGTGCAACCGTTAACAATAATTAGCTCATACTCTATACATTATTCAATGAGTGTTTTTCCAAAGCTGTTCATTGCAGAATCTGTCGAAATAATTTTAAGGCACGGGTCAGTGACCCTGCCTAATATTCTCAAGTCCTGAAACGGCGGACTGTCTTCACCAACTGATATCCTGGAATGGAGAGGGAGGTTAGTGCATTTCAAAAAATCGGATAGCAGTTCAAAGAATTCAGTTCAGTAATTAATATGCTATTTTTGAGAAAACTGTTCACTAAATCGCATCAATTACAAAATTATCTGGCGCTGCTTTGGCGTGAGTGTAGATTATTGTTCGGTCTAAAGTAATTCATGGAACACAAAAGGTCCTTATTGTACAATTATATTGTCATTATATTGCTATTAGTTTGTCAAAACTGTTAGCATGATAGCATCACTTACATATCTTGAACTGGTATGAAAGCAATGAAGTTCATTTTTCACGGCTAAAATATGTGCAATTTTGTGTCCTAGTAAAGCTGACTCCGAATTGCAAAGCTCCAAAGTAAGACAATTGCTGGTATTTTTAGTAAACCAATTTCAGTGGAATGCTGACTTGTTGTATATTTAAACCGCCGGCCGAAGACTCTCGACAGGACTGAAACTGACTGTTACGTTCTATGGACATCCTGAGAGGACGAATGTGGGGGTTCACAGTTACAATAGTCTTTCTTGGTGAGATGCTCTTTCATTCTGCGAGTCAGATTAGTGCCTCTTCTGTGACTTGGTCTGTCGCTAGACATCTGAGTTCACACTTGTCTGTGCATGTGTGCATGTTTGTGTGTGTATGGATGTCTTGACCTAGTGTGTGGTCTTCACACCCAAAATATCTCTTTGTAGTTCTCGCCATCCACGGGGTGAGGTCTGCTCGGCGTATTGACGCCAATGTCCATCTTCAAAATGCTCTGTACAAGCGGCAGCTTCAGATGGCGGATATGACGTCAGACATGTCCTGGCGGCTGCGCAGACAAACAACCCCGATTGCCATGACGGAGCTTGACGAGGTGATGGCCTTAGGTCCGAACTCAGCCCTGGAGGTCACGAGGTCAGCGACAACAGTCCAGGGCACAACATTGTGGCGTCTACAAGAGACTTTTAAAGGTAATCATGGCCGCCGTGTTTTTTTTTTTTTTTTTTTTTTTGTTTTTTTTTTAGGTGACGGCATATACGAAAGATGTCAGAGTACATTCACCCTTACCTAAACTCCTAGAAGAAAAACTAAACTTTTTAAGCTTTACACACAAGGACAAAATAGCACTGACTGGAGCTGTAGACATGTATCCACACCACGTCTAGAGCACCTTATGCTCATTGACTGGGGTGTTCATTGAGATGAAGTCAGGTCACATGACTGAACAAGACTGTTGTAGACTGCCGGCTCCTCATGACGGCATCGGTCCCTATTCAGGGCAGAATTTGCCCTTTACCCTTCTTTAGAACCACCGCACCTCTCAGTCCAAGATGGTAACCTCAATCGGGGTAGAGACTTGTCCACCATTTTACAAATTTTCCTCCATCTGCAAGGACTCCCATGTTGGAGTGGTCATCAATAAAATGACATTTCAAGGAAATATACTTGAACAAAAGAAAAATGTAAATTTGGTCACATGTGTCGGTATATTCATTCTCGGAACGACTTTCTGGGACGAGGATCAATCCGATACCGAAGTTCAACTTTCTCTTCAATCTCAAGAAACAAAGTTAAATGGAAAACTTGGCCTAAACGATAAATCATTTATTGTTTCCAATATTTGAATCAGACATGATTCAGAATTCCATAGATATATAATTTAAGCTTAACTTACCATTTGATTTGCTTTTCTATTTAACATTTTCCTTTGGATTTTTTTTTCTCGACAGGGATACCTGTTGACGATGCGGTCCTTACGGTGGAAACAGACGGCACAGGCCAGCACGTGCAGGATGCCAGTGGTGTTGTGTATCAGGGTATAGAGGACGACACAGACGGTACTACATACATCGACAGCGATACCGCAGAAACCAACTGCCTCGATTATAACAATCACATCCACTTTATAGGCAACGTCCACAAACTCACGGTAATGCGTTTATATATACAGAGAGAGAAAAAAATAACAAGCAAACAAAACGAAATATTTATTGTTTTAGACACAGTTACGACTTAAAATTTGCATAAACATTAAACAGAGAGCTGGTGAGAGAGAGTTTGAAATTCATTAAACAATTTTATTATTCCAGTCGTTTTACTTATCATAAAAGTCTAAAAGTTATGATGCCAATGGATACTACATACACAATACCACAGTAATATATATATAGAGAGAGAGCGCGTGGGGAGTTATATAAGTCTTTTTTTTCACTGTAACTGTCGTCGATATTATCGACATCAAAAAAAAAAGACGGAAAGAAAATTCAATTATGAGCATGCAAAAAAGACAGACAGACACAAGCAAGAACAATACATAAAATGCTTTTAAACCTTTCTGTTAATGTAAGACAACGCGCTTTCAATTTTCAGAGTGAGTTCAAAATATTCCTGAACGAGGAGAACCGTGCATACCCCGGGTATCTCGTGCAGTACACCGTTCTCGTGGATTGCAAAGAGCACCGGCCCACGTGCATCGTCAACGCGAGAGATGGCAATGTCGTCGACAGCAAGGACGCCGAGGAGTCGTCCCGGAAGTGTAATGCCAAAGGCACGGGAGGTAATCGCAAGATCGGGAAAGTCCACTACGGGGAACTGCAGAAATGCTTGCAGGTGACGCGGATAAACGACACGTGTTACGCAGAAAATAAATACGTTAAGGTCATTGACAACAAAAGGTCTTGCATAACGGACCAAGATAGTGAAGCTGCTTCCTACAACTGTCAGGAAGCTAAGGACGGGATCAACGGGGCGTACTCGCCCCTTCTGGATGCTCTGTTTCACGGTACAGTCGTAGTCAGGATGTTTGAGGACTGGTACAATGCCTACCCGTTAAAGGATAAGGTTACAATACGGGTACATTATGGAAAATACATATCCAACGCCTTTTGGAATGGCAAATACATATTGTTAGGTGACGGCAGCAGCAGAGACTTTCCATTTGTGAATCTGGATACTTTAGGACATGAGATCGGACACGGGGTCACGGAGCAGTTGTCAGGGCTTATATACAGCGGCCAATGGGGAGCCCTCAATGAGGCGTTCTCGGACATGATGGGAGAAACTAGCGAAGCTTATCTGTCGGAGACAGACTGGGTTGTTGGTCGAGAGATCCGAAAAGGTCCACAACCTCCAGCACGTTTCTTCGCCAATCCCTCTGATGATGGCCACTCTATATCCCACGTTGACAACTACACCGACGGTCTCGATGTACACGAGGCCAGCGGCGTGTACAACCGGGTTTTCTATCTTCTTGTTCACGAATACCAACAGTCCATCAAAGAAATCTTCGGAGTCTTTCTGCTCGCCAACCGAATGTACTGGCATCACATGTCTGACTACCACAGCGCTGCCTGTGACGTCATGAAGGCTGCCTACGATCTGGGTCAAGATGGCGCTCTCTTCCGCCGAGCTTTCAAAGAGGTCGGAATAGACGTCTGTGACACAGAAACTCATGTCTTGGGTCTACGGAATGATAAGGTTTACGAGAACATCACGGTGTCCGTCGATGTGACCCCTGTTTTCCGTTACGTATTTCCAGCTAAAAGTGAGTACACGGACTACAGCGGCGTAAACATCAGCGCCAGCAGCTACTATGGAGACGTGCACATCGTCCTGACCACAGAGGGCTGGGATGCTGATGAGGAAGATCAGGAGATATTAGCTGAGGAGGACAATTTCTTCGAAGGGTCATTTGAAACGGGTAAAACTCCTTTTCCATTCTACATCTGGTTGACAACAGAGTCTGATGTTCCTCTCACTGACGTCACGCTTTGGGTCTCTCCATTCTGACTTCAGTCACTGGACGCACCTGCAAAGTAGTCGTGCAGTATACTAGACCCAAATGTAGCTGACAACAGACAAGGAGAAGAGAAACACGTGGAGGATATAATTATGTAACAGCTATTCTCTCTTATAATTTTCTCGCACATTTGACTCATTGACATCACATTTCTTCCACTACTTTCTCTCTTTTGTTTGTCATCTTGACAAAATACAGTAACTTCTCAATTAGTTTAGCTGTCTGAGCCAAAGATAGAATGGCAAAAATGTAGAGCTTGCATATAAACTAATGTTGCTGGAAACTATGCAGCGTAGAGAGATATTATTGGGTAGTGTTTTGTAGTGTTTTGTGCTAGTTTTTTGTTCCATTCTGGTTTATCTTTTTACCATAAATTGTGTTTAACCCTGTGGCTCAATTAACCGGGAAATAGAACTCATTATTAACAGCTCCAGTCCGACTTTGTGTTTGTCTGTGTGCAAGCGCGAGGCCGTTGTTATGAGGCGAGGGTAATTCTTTATCCTTGTGACAACATGGGGAACTCAAGGACCAGCATTTTGTTTCCGAAGTTATAAAGCGGTGTCTACACTCGGCAAGCGTTCTTTTAACTCGGGTACAGTAGTTTTAAAGTTTGAAAGCAGTGGCTAAGATGTCCTGGGGTAAGAAAACATGAAGTGGCTTTATAACTTCGGAAGCAAGACACTCGTATGTACTTTATTACGGACGTGTTCCGCCTCCTTCACCAGACTGAGATGTATGTGATAGCTTTAGTTGCTGGCACGGTGTAAAACTCAATCAACCAAGCATCCTTTAGCTGCATGGCGCCACCATTGGGTTGTGAGGGGAGGGAACTGCACGATTGTCATTACAGTCGCCTACACTTACCCCTCCATCTCACGGCCCTTCAAAACAACGTGGCCTTAGTCGGCTACTACTCAGTAACATTATTTATCATTATATCCATCTCACCACCGGTGAACATGCGACTGGCGGAGCTTATTAAACTGTCATCATCGAGTGTCATTATCCTCTCGTGACCGCCATGTGGGTCATGGTTACCAGGTCAGTCACCTCCACCTATACGACGCCTTTACACGGTAGTAGCCGAAAGCGGCCATCTTGGCGGAAGTCAACATGTTGCGGCCATCTTGGTGATGTCATATCCGGAGCGGCTAAAGCAAGGTGCAGCCAAAGCCATGTAGGGCAAATCGGTGTCCATTCCGCAGAGCTGAAAGTGGCACAATGTGGAGGTTGTTGTACCACATCAGAGCATCTGACAGCGACGACGTGTTGCGAGTCTCCCAGACCTGTTGACAGTAGGCGTATTGCTCGTCTGTGATGTTGCTGTTAGACCACGAACTTTTATTACTAGACTGGCAGACGATTCTTTTTCAGTGTTAACTACTAAAATGAGACATGAGACTACATTGCTTCCTGTTTAGTCACATTCATTGTTAAGGCTCACAGAGACTAACAATGGAGAACTAAGAATTGGTCTTGGTAGACAGACAGCAATCCGCCTATACACATCCATGGTTTGAGTGTTGAATAAAACGCGGCGTGGGAAAGGAATTGCGGTTCCGGTAGCGTGTCGAGAGAGGTGACGTGTTGGTAGGGGAAATAACCCTTTTGTTTGGACGTTGTCGGCAGCCAAGTACTAGGTGTAGCTAAATCCCGGCGAGAGAAAACTGACGACGTCTAGAAATTTAAGTTTTTGCAGACAGATGAACACAAATGTGTTGTTACACAACCACAAATTTCAATGGGTTTTTTTTTTTTTTCTTGTCAAGCATTCCATCGTCTGTTTCTTTTTCGCAAACTACAAACCGGTGAACAAGGTCTGGTTTGATGACGTTAATATCATATTTCCACGAATTAAAAACCAGGGTATCCAGATTTCTCAAGGATTTATAATCGCCTGTGATTGTCCTGTAGGTTCAGGATTCAGTTCCATATCACAATATGCATGTATTATCAAAATTCTCTTCAAGAACAAGAACGTAAAGAACGCATCAAGCATGAGACCGTCAACACGAAACCCCGAGACTAACAATGGCGGCAAGCATGGCTACCTTCGTCTTACCTAGCCTTGTCATACAGGCAATAAAAACCTTCACCAAACCAGTGCAGACTCTCTGGACGTTGGGTGTATTATAACGTACTGTTGTTCTACGTCATGATCGTCGTCATCATCATCATCATCATCATCATCATTATCACCACCGTCACCATCATTATCATCACCATACATAATCATCATCAAGATCATGTAGCCATTGTCCGCAGTGCAAAAGCTGGTAAGTATAAATGTCGGCGAGCAGTTTATGGAAGTAAAGTATCATCGCTTTGCTGTCATTTTCACAAAATTTAAAACTATGAAGATAATAGCATCATTTATACAAACATCTGATACCAATACGACAAATATAGATACAAAATTTGCAGGTTTAACTGCATATTACCCTTAATGAATCCAGTACCGTCTACGTATCATCTCTCGACTCAGCGAATCTCCGGTCATGTGTCGTTGTTGTGTCATTATCCCATGTTACTTGTGATTGAAAGTAAATGTAAGAAAAACGATGGCATTATTTCGCCTTGTAATTTTCGGTGATTTCATGTTGTTAAAACAAAAAGCCGCCTTCAGTGGAATGCTGAAATGCTGTATATTTAAGCCATCGAAATCTCTCGTCGCCAGGCCTGACTGATGCTCACCATGCACCTCCTGAGAGGACGAGAGTGGTGGTTGACAGTGGCAATAGCCTTTCTTGGTGAGATGCTCTTTTCATTCTTTGTCGAATCAACTTAGAGACTTCTCTATGACTTTAGATGTCTCTGGTCGTCTGTCTGATGTTGTTAGTAGTGGCCGTGTAAGTGTGATTGTATATCTAGACCAAGTGTGTGGTCTTTATGACAAAATTATGTTTTTTCTAGTTCTCGTCGCCCACGGGGTGAGGTCTGCTCGGCGTGTTGATGCCAATGTCCATCTTCAAAATGCCTTGTATAAGCGGCAGCTTCAAATGGCGGATATGACGTCAGGCATGGTCATGGAGCCACCGCAGAGAAAGTAGCCCCCCTTTCCATGTTGGACTTGACGAGGTGATGGCCTTAGGTCCGAACTCAGCCCTGGAGGTCACAAGGTCAGCAAGCACAGTCCAGGGCACACGACTGCTTCGTCTGCAAGAGACCTTCAAAGGTAGTGAATGTTAACTTTATCTTGACTTTAATACAGAATTTTTATTGTTTGATCGCTGAGGTTTTGTTGATTTGTGTGAATAACATACGATGTGGTCCACTAAAACAGAAACAACATGATGTCTTTGGTTTTAACTACAACTTTGACAATTTACTACTATTTCTCTTCATGCAGTTTTCCATCGTCTTTCCAGTCTGCTCCAGATTTAGGAGCATTGGCTTTAAGTCAATAAATGAAAAAAAAATCGATCTTCCTGTTAACTGACACTCATCTTCCTCAAAATTTCTTTCAAAACATTACGAGGCATTCACTTTTGGAATAAGGTGGGCTTAAAATTATTAGTGAAGAATTAGTTCAATATATTTTAATGAAAAGCTTCTTGGTTTTCAAGGCAAGCCTGTTAACGACGCCGTCCTAACGGTGGAAACGGACAGCACAGGGCAACATGTGTATGACGCCAGTGGTGCTGTGTATCAGGGTATAGAGGACGACACGGACGGCACTGGAAACATCGACAGTCAGACCGCATTAGACATCTGTGTTACCTTGAATGGAGACGATGCCATTACAGATGACATCACCAGTGTCAAGGTACACAATACTACATTTCTGTATCGTACTCGCACGTATTTATTTTTAGCAGTAGTTGTCAGACTTTTAACATCTGAATAGTTAAGCTCTTCAACCACTGGGTCCATCAGAGTGGACTTGACAGACTCTTTATTTCCGTCTTCGTCCAAGAACCTTAATTTGACTGTAATGTCTGCCATGTCTTTAGATAAGTTTGTTTCTAAAATCAGCAGTCCTACATATTTTTTGCTATGTATCAAAGCGATCCTCAGTATCTTTCCGATCCCATTGCCTATATCATCGTCTATGTCAGACTTGACTGCTATTCTCTCCTATCTGGCTGTCCTCCACCTCATACCAATAAACCTCCAGAGCCCTGCAGCATGTTCCAGACAAGCAAGGGGGATAGTATTTTTGATCAATCTTCGACTCTTTAACATTCAAAACGGTCAAAACACGGAAGATAAATTACAGATTATTTACAGAAAAGATATTGCAGACGACATATCAAGCGACTTTGTGTGAGGTAAACACTTTTTAGAGAACAGTGATCCCACTGACAAAGATGTTAACATGTAAATGTTTCACTCGCTTAAAGGGATACTCAACGCTTGTGAAAAGGCTCTGGCGACGGTCAAACGTTTCAAAAATATATTTAGTTACAATTACAGAGCACGAGAGCAGTACAGGAGAAATAAATGATTCGTTTCTCACTTAATTACCACTTATTAGCACTATTTCGGTTGCCGATGTTTATAAAAATTGAAAAACTCCAGTGAAATCGACCCTTGTGTCCTTCCGCCGAGTAACCACGATAGCTTCCCGAGATGGAAGACTAATTGTCTCCTTATCACATCAGTCTCCCTATGACGTCAGTCTCTGAAGGAAGTGTCTGTGGTCATTGGGTTAGTGATATCCAAACTAATACACTATCAAGATGGCTTGGAGCATAATACGTCCCACTCTTTGAGCTCCCAAAGCTTTTTCGTACTGGGATTGAGCCTTTCTATTGGTATGACCCACTCTTTTTGTATCGCCTTGTCTTTAGGAAAGTGATTAAAATAAACTTTTGACTCTTTTCCCATCTTTTCGTGGAAATCGGGTGCAGCACATTCTCGAGGCATGGTTCTCACTATGGAAACCACATGTCATAGGGTCACGTGACGGAGAACGAGATTTAGTCGAAGCAAAAAAAAGAGTCCCGTGTCATTTCTCTTATCTAAAGGCAAAATAAAACTGCTTAGAATCGCGTAAAGAGTAGGTTCAATTTGAATCTCCTCTATTTATATGTGTGTTCGTGTGGAAAACGTTGAAGGTAGAATGTTGTGTTTAATAAGAGAAATTATACGGGACTCTTTCTTGTTTCCACGAAGTCTCGTTCTCCGTCACGTGACCCTATGACATGTGGTTTCCATAGTGAGAACCATGCCTCGAGAATGTGCTGCACCCGATTGCCACAAAAAGATGGGAAAAGAGACAAAAGTTTCTTTTCGTCAGTTTCCGAAAGACAGAGTCTTACAGACAGAGTGCGTCATACGAATAAACAGACGACGTCAAAAATTCGCAATGACCTCAGACACTTCCTGTGCGTGTGACGTCATAAGGAGACTGATGTCACAAGGAGACTCGTCTGCTTGATCATCTCGGGAAGCTATCGTGGTTACTCGGCGGAAGGACACAAGGGTCGATTTCACTGGATTTTTTTCAATTTTTATAAACATCGGCAACCGAAATAGTGTTAATAAGTGTTAATTAAGTGAGAGACGAATCTTTTATTTCTCCTGTATTAAAAGATGTTGTCTAGTAAACATGGGTTGCTTTAGTTGCTGGCTCGGCGTAAAACACCAATTTGAACATCGCTTTGTTTCAGAGTGAGCCGGAAATATTCTTAGACAAAGAAGACCGAGCATACCCGGGGTATTTAGTTCAGTACCTCGTCATCCAAGAGTCCCAAGAGCGCAGGCCCACGTGTCTCGTTGACGCACGGGATGGGAGGGTCACCATGACCTGGGACGCCCTCGACACTTGCAGTCAGTGCGATGTCAAAGGCACGGGAGGGAATCGAAAGATCGGCAAGATCCACTACGGGGAACTTCACAAATGCCTGGATGTCACACGTGTCAATGACACGTGCTATACAGAAAACAAATACGTTAAAGTCATTGATAACAAAGGATTGCTTCTTTACAGCACAAGTGCATTGAACAACTTTAGTGATGCCGCTTCTTACAACTGCGAGGAAGCCACAGACCAAATCAACGGCGCGTACTCACCCATCCTGGATGCTCTGTTTTACGGAACGACTGTTGCGAGAATGTTTGAGGACTGGTACAACACTACCCCGCTAGATGGACAGATAATAATCAGGGTACATGTAGGTGTGAATTTATCTGATGCATATTGGAATGGCCGTGAATGTATGCTTGGTGACGGCGGTGAAATATATCATCCTTTGGTTACTTTAGATGTTACAGGACATGAAATAGCACACGGAGTTACAGAACAATCGTCCTATCTCTATTATTTTAACCAATGGGGGGCTATCAATGAGGCGTTTTCAGACATTACTGCAGAAACGTCTGAAGCTTATCTGTGGAAGGCAGACTGGGTCATAGGTTTCGACTTCGCTAAAAAAGGGCAACCTCCACGTCGCTATCTCGGAAACCCCTTCGGCTGACAACAAGTCTATATCCCACGTTGATAACTTCACCGACGATCTCGATGTACACTATGGCAGCGGTGTGTACAACCGGGTTTTCTATCTTCTTGTCCACGAATACGAGCAGTCCATCAAAGAAATCTACCGAGTCTTTCTGCACGCCAACCGAATGTACTGGCATCACATGTCTGACTACCACAGCGCTGCCTGTGACGTCATGAAGGCGGCCTACGATCTGGGTCAAGATGGCGCTCTCTTCCGCCGGGCTTTCAAAGACGTTGGAATAGACGTCTGTGACATACAAAACCATGTTGTGGGACTTCGGGATGATAAGGTTTACGATAACATCACAGTGTCCAGTGAAGTGTCCCCTGTATTCCTCTACACGCTCTCTACTAAAGAGCCGTTGAAATTAAGCGGCGTAAGTGTCAGCGCCAACAGCTCCACTGATGACGTGCACATCGTCCTCACTGACCAAGGCTGGGATGTCGACGAGAAAGAGAGGGAAATATTTGCCGAGGGTGACAACCTCGTCAAAGCTGAAATCGAAAGGAACGCAACTGCCAGCATTATCTACATTAGGTTATCGAGTGAATCAACAAAACCTCTAACTGATGTCACACTACTGGTGTCCGCATTCATACTCTAGTCTCGTCACAAAGGTGAGTCTGTCCAATTCATACTGCAACAAACAAAATAAGAATGTGTAGATATAGATAAATATGGCCTTAATGTGTACTATGACACAACATAAAAATAAATTTTTTGAAAGATGTATTAAATGCTTATAAGGAATTCTATTATTATGTCAAGCCAGAGACATCAGAGGAGGTGATGGCAGAACCAATACACTTAAATAGTAGATTTCAGCTTGGCAAGAAGGCCATTTTCTTCAAAAACTGTGTTAATAAGGGGTTATATAGAATTCAACATTTTTATAATGAATCTGGAGTATTTTTGTCCCTGTGTGAAATTAATGCCAAGTATGGAAAATTAATAGATATAGTTACATACATGGGCTGTGCAAAAATAATTTAAAAATTTGTTCATTCAATGGGCATTACAGTTAGGAACAACACTGCACAAGAAACATCAAAAACTATTGAACTAATTAATTCTATAAAGAAAGGTTCCAAATATTATTACGAAATATTGACCGAAAATACAATCAGGCCCAAATGTTGTCAAAAGTGGGAAAATAAAATAGGGGCCCAATTACCCTGGAAAATAATATTTTCCAAGGTTCAAGGAATAAAAGATATTAAACTGAGATGGTTTCAGTGCAGCATTATCCACAGAATTCTAGGTACAAACTCCCTGGCAGAATATATGGGGATAGAAGTTAATAAATGTACTTCTGTGGTAACGAAAGGGAGACAATTGAACATCTATTTTAAAGCTGTAAGGAAACCAAACTATTTTGGACAAGCCTAGGAAAGGCAATAAGGGAAAAATGCTCTAAAAATAATAAATTAGCACTTAATGAATCTGTAATACTATTTGGATATGAAGCAAACTGTCCAATAGATAAGACATTAGAAAATATACTACTAGAAGCAAAGTTTTTTTTATCTATAAATGTAGAATAGAGAAGAAACCGCCAGAGTTTTTATTCTGCAGTTAAATAGAAAATACAAGATTGAGGGATTTAGCGCACTTGTTAATATGAAATTGCAGGAATTTATAATAAGCTGGGCTGATTATATCAATTTTATGAGTTTATCTGAAAATATATAATTTCACGACTTTATATTTTTTAAAAAACAAAAATAAAAACAATGTGACTGCCTGGTGAGGGGAGAGGTAAAACAAGAAAAGTAAAATACATTTAATTTGTTCTGCATTTAGTTTTAAAAGTCCTATTTTCTTTCAACAAACAAACACCTGGGAGGTACAGAGAAAAACAAATGTTAAACAGACATTATTTCCTCCATATTCTACCAACGATCACGTCAACTACTGTGCAACTTCTAATTGTTTTTATTGATCTGTTATTTACGTGGGTACTGTTTATTGATTTGTTTGCAGTCCCATGCTCCAGTCGGGGCAAACAGAACTAAGAAATCTGTTTAGTAGTGATGCTACATATGCAAACTTTTGGAATGAAAATAATGATTTCATGTCAAAGTTTCAGTGACTAACATTTTGTTTAAGTTATTTTTTGATGTTAATTAAGATGGGTAATTTAATATGTCATTTCCAGAGTTTTTCTTGTGTGAATAATTTTTATGTGGATATTTTCTGAGTTTGGGAAATGGTCAAATTGTGAATGAAACGTATGGGTACTGTCAAAATTTTTGAATGTCTGCATTAGAAATATGCGTAATCTGTATTGAATCAATCTTTGTGAAAGAAAAATTTCCTTTAAACATAAACAAAGTGATTGAAAAAAAAGGTGCAGGTGTAGGGAGTCTTGCTATGCTGTTGCTGAATGCAGATCACCTCAATTTGAATTATTTTCCAGTTAATGGGTTGATTGTATGCATCTCAGTAACTGTAGAACTAGTACAGCCCAAAACTCAGGTATGATGAAAACAAGATATCAGAGTGTCAGGAGAACTAAAAAGTCTGTTTGAGAAGAATACAAAGGTTTCTGAGACATTTGTAATCATTTGGTTGCCACATGTTATTGGACAGTGATGGTGTTTTGCTTTCTTGGTGACATATTGAATCTCTCCTACTGGTCAGTTGATACTTCAAACGGGGGTGCTTATGTCTGTGGGCTGTTGGGAAGTTTAGTACAGTTTACTCCTTTTGCATGTTTCTCAGTCTCTGACTATGCTCTTTTAGGTGCGCACCTTTCTTTTTGAATGCTGTATAGATGCACATTGTTCAATCCTAAACCAATTTTTGCAGTACTCATTTTTAATTACAACGTTTATACGTTACTTTTTGCTTGTGAATTTTTGCTACAAAGAAATTTTTTGTAATGTTTTGTGTTTCCTATTATAAGATGCATTATTGGTGGCGAAAATAAATATTTAAAAAAATAATACGAATGTGTAGCCTACAGAAGGTAACATGTCTAAAGTGGTCATGCAATATCCGCGCAGACTAAGCTGATGTGCTGTTATTTGTTTGACACTGTCCAATAATTACTATTGTCTAGCTGAAAGTATTATGGGGATTGTGTTCTTTATTCTGTATGTGTGTGTGTGGATTTGTTTACCAGGTTCTTATGCATGTCAGACCAATATTCAGCGATCATAAATATAGGATCGTCATAAAACATTTTGCCTGAAAATTCTATCGCATATGTATACTCTGAACATATGTTCTTGACTAAATGTAAATTAAAGAGCATTAAGTGAACCGTTTGTTTTTCAGTTTTTATGTTTTTGTTGTGCATTGTTTTTGTTTTTGCCTTTTTTGCTTTTTGTTGTTTTTTTTAAGCTGTTTTCTTTTCTTGGTTGTCGTTGTTTTGACTGATTTCAATGATTTATTTGTGTTTGATAAAGTGCTTTAGTATTTGAGTTGTTTTGAAACTAGCAATCGAGATGTGATTTTCTCTTGCTTCTTGTCTTCTTATAAACTCTTTCAGTCTTGTCTTTTCTTTGGTTTAATATCAGTTGCGAGAAAGCGATGCGAGTTCTAAAGCCTACACACGCACGGTTATGCCGGTCCGCTAGTGCTGATCGTCGGGGTAAGCAAGTGGACAGACACAGTGGAAGCACGAACTTGTATTACTGGACTGCTGGCACACGATTTTTTCCCAGTTAAATGCTAAAATGAGGCATGAGACTACAAAGCTTCCGGTTTAGTCACATTCTCTGTTAAGGCTCACCGAGACTAACAGCGGAGAGCTTCTCAAGAGGCTAAGCGTTGGTCTTGTTAGACAGACAGCAATCCACCTATACACGTCCATGGTTTGAGTGTCGAATAAAAGGCGGAGTGGGAAGTGGCGGTTCTTGTAGTGTGTCGAGAGAGGTGACGTGTTTGTAGGGGAAATAACCCTTTTGTTTGGACGTTGACGCGAGAAAACTGACGACGTCTAGAAATTTAAGTTTTTGCAGAAAGATGAACACAAATGTGTTCTGACACTTAACCACAAATTTCAATGTTTTTTTTTTCTCGTCAAGCATTCCATCGTCTGTTTCTTTTTCGCGAACGACAAACCGGTGAACGAGGTCTGGTTTGATGATGTGAATGTCGTATTTCCCCGAATAACCACCGGGGTATCCAGATTTCTCAAGGATTTGTAATCGCCTGTGATTGTCCTGTAGGTTCAGGATTCAGTTCCATATCACCATATACATGTATTATCAAAATTCTCTTCAAGAACAAGACACGTAAAGAACGCATCAAGCACGACACCGTCAACACAACACCGTCAACACAACACCGTCAACACGAAACCCCGAGACTAACAATGGCGGCAAGCATGGCTACTTTCGTCTTAACTCGCTTTGTAATACATGCAATAAAAACATTCACAACCAGTGCAGACTCTCTGGAAGTTGAGTGTGTCATAACCTTTTATGGTTGTGCGTCATCATCGTCGTCATTATCATCATCATCATCATCAACCATAATCATCATCGTGTCCTAATTGTCTGCAGTTCCAAATCTGGTGAACATAAATGTCGGCGAGCAGTTTATGTAAGTAAAGGATCATCGCTTTGCTGTCATTTTCTCAAAATTTAGAAAATAATAGCATCATTCACAAATAATCTGATACCGATATGACAAATATAGATGCAATTTTTGACGATAAACTGTCTATTATCCCTAATGAATCCAGTACCGTCTACGTATCATCTCTCAACTCAGCGAATCTCCGGTCACGTGTCGTTGTAGTGTCATTATCCCATGTTCCTTGTCATTAAAGTTAAATGTAAGAAAAACGATGGCATTATTTCGCCTTGTAATTTTCGGTGATTTCATGTTGTTAAAACAAAAGCCGCCTTCAGTGGAATGCTGAAATGCTGTATATTTAAGCCATCGAAATCGTCGCCAGGCCTGACTGATGCTCACCATGCATCTCCTGAGAGGACGAGAGTGGTGGTTCACAGTGGCAATAGCCTTTCTTGGTGAGATGCTCTTTTCATTCTTTGTCGAATCAACTTAGAGACTTCTCTATGACTTTAGATGTCTCTGGGCGTCTGTCTGATGTTAATACTGGCCGTGTAAGTGTGACTGTACATCTAGACTAGATGTCTCTGGGCGTCTGTCTTATAGTGTTAGAAGTGGCCGTGTAAGTGTGATTGTATATGTAGACCAAGTGTGTGGACTTTATGACAAAATTATGTTTTTTCTAGTTCTCGTCGCCCACGGGGTGAGGGCTGCTAGGCGTGTTGATGCCAATCTCCATCTTCAAAATGCTTTGTATAAGCGGCAGCTTCAGATGGCGGATATGACGTCAGACATGTCCATGCAGCACCGCAGAGAAGTAGCCCCCCTTTCCATGTCGGAACTTGACGAGGTGATGGCCTTAGGTCCGAACTCAGCCCTGGAGGTCACAAGGTCAGCAAGCACAGTCCAGGGCACACGACTGCTTCGTCTGCAAGAAACCTTCAAAGGTAGTGAATGTTAACTTTATCTTGACTTTAATACAGAATTTTTATTATTGATCGCTGAGGTTTTGTTGATTTGTGTGAATACCATACGATGTGGTCCACGAAAATATAAACAACATCGTTTTTCGCTTTAACTTCAAATTTGACAATTTACTACAATTTCTATTCATGCAATATGCCATCATCTTTCCAGACTGTTCCAGATTTAGGAGCATTGGCTTTAAGTCAATAAATAAATAAAAATATCGATCTTCCTGTTAAATGACACTCATCTTCCTCAAAATTTACTTTCTACCCAGAATTAGTATACAGATGTCTTTTAAAACATTATTAGGCATTCACTTATTAATGGAGAATTAGTTCAATAAATTTTTTATGAAAAGTTTTTTGGTTTTCAAGGCAAGTCTGTAAACGACGCCGTCCTAACGGTGGAAACGGACAGCACAGGGCAACATGTGTATGACGCCAGTGGTGCTGTGTATCAGGGTATAGAGGACGACACGGACGGCACTGGAAACATCGACAGTCAGACCGCATTAGACATCTGTCTCACCTTGAATGGGGACGATGCCATTACAGATGACATCACCAGTGTCAAGGTAAACATTACTACATTTCTGTATCGCACTCGCACGTATTTATTTTTAGCAGTAGTTTTCAGCCTTTTGGAATCTCAGTAGTTAAGCACTTCAACCACTGGGTCTATCAGAGTGGACTTGACAGACGCTTCATCTCCGTCTTCATCCAAGAACCTTAATTTGACTGTAATGTCTGCCATGTCTTTAGATAAGTTTGTTTCTAACATCAGCAGCCCTGAATATGTTGTGCTATGTATCAAGGCGATACTCAGTATCTTTCCGATCCTATTGCCTACCTACATCATCGTCTATGTCAGACTTGACTGCTATTCTGGCTGTCCTCCACCTCATACCAATAAACCTCCAGAGCCCTGCAGCACGACTCATGTTCCAGACAAGCAAGGGGGATAGTATTTTTGATCAATCTTCGACTCTTCAACATTCAAAACAGTCAAAACACGGAAGATAAATTACAGATTATTTACAGAAAAGATGACATTGCAGACGACATATCAAGCGACTTTGTGTGAGGGAAACACTTTTCAGAGAACAGTGATCCCACTGACAAAGATGTTAATATGTAAATGTTTCACTCGCTTAATTAATCTTCTTGATGAAAAAGAGGAACATGAATTTTTTTAGCAGTGTGTTGTTTTTTCTGTGAGTGCATGATTAGACTGTGGGTTTGAATCAGTTATGGTTAAGCCAAGGTGTAGAAGATCATAAAAGATTTGTACTTTTATACTCAGAGTGATAGATGTTGTCTAGTAAACATGGGTTGCTTTAGTTGCTGGCTCGGCGTAAAACACCAATTCGAACATCGCTTTGTTTCAGAGCGAGCCCGAAATATTCGTAGACAAAGAAGACCGAGCATACCCGGGGTATTTAGTGCAGTACCTCGTCATCCAAGAGTCCCAAGAGCGCAGGCCCACGTGTCTAGTTGACGCACGGGATGGGAGGGTCACCATGACCTGGGACGCCCTCGACACTTGCAGTCAGTGCGATGTCAAAGGCACGGGAGGGAATCGCAAGATCGGCAAGATCCACTACGGGGAACTTCACAAATGCCTGGATGTCAAACGTGTCAATAATACATGCTATACAGAAAACAAATACGTTAAAGTCGTTGATAACAAAGGATTGTTTCTTAACAGCAGTAGTGCATTGTACAACTTCAGTGATGCCGCTTCTTACGACTGCGAGGAAGCCACAGACCAAATCAACGGCGCGTACTCACCCATCCTGGATGCTCTGTTTTACGGAACGACTGTTGCGAGAATGTTTGAGGACTGGTACAACACTACCCCACTAGATGGACAGATAATAATCAGGGTACATGTAGGTGTGAATTTATCTAACGCTTTCTGGACTGGCCGCGAATGTCTGCTTGGTGACGGCGGTGAAAAGTTCCATCCTTTGGTTACTTTAGATGTTACGGGACATGAAATAGCACACGGAGTTACAGAACAATCGTCCAGTCTCTATTATTTTAACCAGTGGGGTGCTATCAATGAGGCGTTTTCAGACATTACTGGAGAAACATGTGAAGCTTATTTGTGGAAGGCAGACTGGGTCATAGGTTTCGACTTCGCTAAGAAAAGGTACCCTCCACTGCGCTATTTGGAATACCCCTGGGCTGACAACCACTCTATATCCCACGTAGATAATTTCACCGACGATCTCGATGTACACTATGGCAGCGGTGTGTACAACCGGGTTTTCTATCTTCTTGTCCACGAATACGAGCAGTCCATCAAAGAAATCTACCGAGTCTTTCTGCACGCCAACCGAATGTACTGGCATCACATGTCTGACTACCACAGCGCTGCCTGTGACGTCATGAAGGCTGCCTACGATCTGGGTCAAGATGGCGCTCTCTTCCGCCGGGCTTTCAAAGAGGTCGGAATAGACGTCTGTGACATACAAAACCATTTCGTGGGACTTAGGAATGATAAGGTTTACGATAACATCACAGTGTCCAGTGAAGTGTCCCCTGTATTCCTCTACACGCTCTCTACTAAAGAACCGTATTGGAAGTTCAGCGGCGTAAGTGTCAGCGCCAACAGCTCCACTGATGACGTGCACATCGTCCTCACCGACCAAGGCTGGGATGTCGACGAGAAAGAGAGGGAAATATTTGCCGAGGGTGACAACCTCGTCAAAGCTGAAATCGAAAGTAACGCAACTGCCATCAGTATCTACATTAGGTTATCGAGTGAATCAACAAAACCTCTAACTGATGTCACACTACTGGTGTCCGCATTTAAACTCTAGTCTCGTCACAAAGGTCAGTCTATCCAATTCATACGGCAACAAACAAAATAAGAATGTGTAGCCTACAGAATGTAACATGTCTAAAGCGGTCATGCGATGTCCGAGCAGACTAACTTGAAGTGCTGTTATTTGTTTGACACTTTCCAATAATAAATATTGTCCAGCTGATGTTATTTTGGGGATTTATCCTCTCTCTTTCCCTCTTTCTTTCTCTCTCTCTTTCTCTTTCTCTCTTGGAGGATGTGTTTACCAGATTATTTAATATGCCTGTCAGACTAATATTTAGCGATCATAAGTATGGACTCTAATAAAAACGTTTTCATGAAAACTGTATCGCATATGTATACTATCAAAATATGTTCTCCAAATATGATTGAATGTGATTGCGGAAGATATTTACTTTGTTAACATGTTTGTAAGTTGTGTCGGATATCGGATAAAAAGAAATCACAAAACATGGAGGCACTTAGGAGAGTCTATTAAATGTTACAGCGGTGGGACCAAAAAAACTGGACTTAGTTCGATACCCGTGGGATGCATCGTACTTCCCCTGTTAATTCAACTATGAAATACATGGATCAATGTCACGGAAGTGTGGGAGATAGAGAGAGAAGATGGTACTTACTTCACGAGAAAGCTGCCCCCGAGATAAGAGGAATGTTCAACACCTTCTCCCCAACAGCCACAAGGTCAAAGAACCACATTTACCTCCACATTGTGAACAATGGTCATGTGGTCGGAAGAGAGCGGTGTTCTCATGATTTCTCTTTGATAGAATGTCCGTGTCTGTTGAACATTGCACACCCAATTACATTAACCGAAATGCAGGCTCGATTAAATGGAGCAGTTCATCAAAAGTGGAAGATTACATTCGCAAAAAAACGTCTACACTCTCGTCACTCTTGTTAATTAATCAGTTAATCTTATTTACCGGCCAACATTCTCGACAGAGACAGGGTTACCAAGTTTGGCCCAAGCTCGCTGACATGACTGATTTATGACTATCAAGACACGTTTTACAAAGCGCGTATTTGTAATTATTTTGTAGATTGTTAAATAACATATAAATATATTTTATACTTTATGGCTATCAGAGTCTCAAAAAATACATGTAGATATTTTACAATTTACAATCAAATCAATTTTACATTTACAATCAAAACTAAATTCAAATGATCATAAACGAGTGTCTATGTAAAAAAAAAAATTGTAAAAAATTTATGTACATTTTTGTTTTTCATTTTTGTCTGTTGAGTTGACACAATTTTAGTTACTTTTAGGCTCATCAGTACATCTAATTCAATGCACCATAAACAGTTATATATCTTTTATTATTCAATTTTTTTAAAAGCTAAATTTGAGTCTAAGAACAAACGTGTATGTGAGTGTATAAATGTGTATATTGTTTTCATTTTCAATCGCTAAACCCAAATGCATGCAAAGTTAAGTAAATGTCATTGCATTAGCAACATTTACTTTTGTCCTGAATTTTGTACTTATCTGTTCCTATCCAAGCATGTTACCATATTTCTACACTACCAACAGGAAATTGATTTTTTTATGCTTAATAATTATTTTAAAGGATTTCTCTTTTTTCAATAAAAACAAAAGAAATTGTAAACAAGTTATTTAGGTTCATATAGGCCAGTGTCCAATTGAAACGAAATGCAGTATTTTGATTAAAGAAATAAGATTTAGAAAAGACATTTAATTTATTAAAGTTTTGATGATCAAAGATAACGTTTTCAATTGAAAAGATGTACCACTGTATCGTGCTGTTCGAAGATGGAAAGAAGTCTGCAGCCATCGTGCCCGATGAATCACACCATGCCGCATCACACCATGTTGCTGTCATTTAAAGGACTAATTAGCAAAACTTAACAAGAAACAAAACTCGTGGAAATGTTACTCACCCGGTTATCGCAATCACAAGAAATTACGTACTATAGTCAGACTAAGATAAAACTTTATTATCATATCAATCACATTCACCGTTTGTAAGTCAGTGTACCAAAAAAAAATGCGTCTTTTTTCTTTTTTATTAATGACTTTGTTTCGTAGTAAAGTAATGGGTTTCTTCTTTTTTCTTTTTTTTTTTTTTTTTTTTTTTTGATTGAGGGCTTGATATATTTGGCTAATTTTGTTACCCTCGTAAATAAAACTTTCTCTCTTCTTTTTTTCTTTCTTTCTTTCTTTCTCTTGCATCAACCTTTTTTGTACTTTCGGAAGAATCAAATCTCAAGCATTGGGCCTGGGTGGGGGAGGATATATATACTTATCGCAGTTTAATAGATTGTTTTCGTTGGTTTGTCTGCACCCGTGGAATTGATTGTCATTTACTTTTGTTGCATACACAGGTTCGAGGTAAACAATATATTTCTTAAATTTGTCGCTTGGGTGTCCACACTCCAAAACTCTATAAAAGTAATCATTATACTTTTAATGCCGTTACAGTTTCCGAATATGTACAAATACAGAAAATTCTGCATTTCCTCCTGACAGTTTATCTACTGACACTTTTACTGCATGCATTCGTAAAATCCAGTGGCAAATTAGAATTGTTAGCAACTGCTTATTTGCTTAATTTGAAGGGAAAAAAATCCAGCTAAATGGTTTATTCAATCACGTACAGCGGGTGAAGTAGGAAGGCCCCGTGGCCTAATGGATAAGGCGTCTGACTTCGGATCAGAAGATTGCGAGTTCGAATCTCGTCGGGGTCGTCTACTTCGCTTTTTTTTTTTTTTTCGCCTATGAACTGAGTGTGGTTTTGCCATTGCTAAAATTCGTTCAGATTCAGATGATGAATAAAATTCTTCTTCAATGTTATTTGAAAAGATAAAATAAAATCATTAAGTTAAAATCAAATAATATAATACAACATGCAAGCCCTCACACTCAAGAACATACAGTTTACCTGTATAAACAGATACAGTGTGTTACAATTATGACTGGAATTGGATATCAATATAATGCACGATACAATGTACTTTCCATTCAGATCGTACGGGAAGTTCACGGCGTTCACGTTAAAATTGATTTGACCGGACTACGTCGTGACTGATTGCAGGATAACTCCTAACCGCCCCTGTGTTTTTGCAATAATCGAACTTGATATTAATGTGCATATGGTTGTTGTAAGCGATGACAGCAGTACAGCAGAGATACGGCGGCTGTTATCAGCAGTCTTACGATTATCTTCCGACTATCAGTATCCGCGCTCCAAAACAAGAATTGCATCCCACTACCTCTTTAAAGACCAGCCTGAGCAAGACGATTTTTCTACGACTGTGTCTAATTCGTTACAAAAAAGCGAAAGAAAAAAGATTTTTCATATTTGAGAAAGTCATGATGTTGGCGAGATACAAACCATAGGGCACCGTAATTGTTGTATTCTGCGAAGAGGTCTTGACCTTTGACATGACATCTCTAAATGAGGTTTTCTGCCATAGCAGCCCTCATTCAATACGCCTTTAGGTCAATCCCCATATCTTTGTTTCAAGCAAAGAAAACAGTTTTTTAATTAGTTTTGTAACTAATGATAATCGAGTCACTTGCCATCACCTTTAAGAGACGCAATCTTTCTCTCCATGAGTCACTAGCGTGGTTTACCCTGAGTGCACCTTACCTAGTATCACGTAGTTCGAGATTTCGACCTCTCAGCTCTAAAAAAAAGGTTGTTGTTTTTTTTTAATCCGGGATAAAAGTTTTTATACTAGATGAAAGTTTTATTCAAGACCTTCTCGAGAACTAAACAACAGGTGTGTCAGCAGTAAGGGAGGGTTGTGTGTCATCATCTGTCTCTCACTCCCCAGCCAGAAAATTACAATTTTGAGAAGAAAAATGGGCAGATTGTTGGTGTACGGCATTTTGGGAGCAGTGTTTCTGTGGACGAATTTACTGTGCAGGGCACAGCCAGTGCCTGACATCAAGTTCAAAGTGGAGGAGCTGCTCTTGACATTGGAGGAGCTGCAGGTAAAATGGAATCACCCTTACCTGGCCCCCGGCCTCTGGGAGGAGAGCGCGGGCCTGTATCCTAGCGACGTCCGCCTCAACTTCGTCGGCAGGCCGGAAGTGGCCGAACTCCGGCAGTTGATTTCGGTGTTCGACAACAACATGTTCGCGACTGCCTGGATCACCAGCACGTTGCTGGAGGCTTACCTCTACGGCAACACTCCTAGGACCTCGGATGAGCAGTTGCACCTGGCCATCGATGCCATCGGCCAGTTCCACGACCACAACCACAACTACAACAACTCTCTCATGTGTTTTTGGCCTCAGGTAAAAGAAACCGCTAGAACACCTTACAGTGACCGTCCTATCGATGATTATCGAGAACTCGTGGGAGCTGTTGAGCTTGTTGAGCTCTGTGTGTGTGGGGGGGTGGGTGGGTGGGTGAATACATACATCCGCTAAAGCCTTGAATGCTACTTAATACCAAACATTTGACTCACATCTCTACGTCACAGGTCTACAACGCCACCACTAGTACCTGGGTTAGCACCCCTGCCAATCTCCTGGAATCATACGATGTCGTCGTTCGAATGCCGTGGACTGAAATCGATGAAATTCTGGAGAAACTCGGATGGCAGGACGTGGAGAAATTCATCAACGAGATAATCAAAGACAGGTATGAGGGGTTCATTCATCAGTGCATTCGTAAGTGGGAGGGGGAGTAGATAAAAGGGAGGGAGGGATCGGCGTGGGATCCTCTTGCCCACCGCTGTTAAGTAAACGCACAAAATGGCTTCTCGCGATTTCCGCTTTCTATTTTCCAATTGAGCTTCTCTGGGCTCCGCACTTTCAGAGATGGGTACCTGAGTGTCTTCCACATTCCGCCAGACTTCGACGACACGTTCGTCAACCTGGGACTGGGATCTCTTCTCGTGGACCTCAGCCACGACTTCCCTGAGGCACTGGCCCGCTGGCAGCGCGACAACACCAACCTGACGTCACTACTGGACGCCTTGCGTCGTTACGCTTACAGACCGTTCGGCCAGAACCCAGATCTCAGCTCCATCGACCCGCGAACCTACTACTACATTCGGTATTTCTTAAACGAGGCTCACGCTGCTGGCCAAGACGTGGCCCTGGTTCCAACTTGGGTAGGCCTTCTGTAATATTAGTGGGACTTTTCTATCAGTTAAACTTTGTTTGAAGGAAGAGGTGAAGGGGATAACTGGCATAAACTATTGGACTTTAAATTGGAGGTTTAAAGAGTGCCTTGGTCTATTCCTTCTAAAGCCTCCTTCTTGTCTTAAAGTACTAATTATATGAGATCTTGAAAATACGAATCTTTTGGCGAGCATATGCTTCGAAAAATCATTCAATGCTGCTGACACAAGTCCTAGGTCATGTCTCATTAATAACTGTGAACACCATCATTTGAAGAAGATAACAGAAGCACACTAAATGCGTGAACCCTTTGTTTAACGGCTTGAAGACTAAATCCATGTGTTTTGTTTATGCAATCCGCCAAAGTCCTTTTCAATGATTTGTCTGAACACCACAAGTTCAGCACAGAGCGTTCTTGGCAGAACACACCACGTGTGCCTAGAACACATAAGCGTTGTTCTCCTACATGTCCCACTCTTTCTAACATTCAAACGGCCTCTTTGTCCTACATGCATGGGACAACTCTAGGTCCAGTCGATCGAGGAGGCGAGGCAAATGCGTGACCGTGGAGTGGTGATGCCCCTGCAGGTCAACAACGTCGACGCCACTGTGGCCGCCAACACTGTGTACGGGCTGACAGGCGCCATCTTGTCCGGGCTGCTTCCCTCTTCGGTACTGGATGACCCTGACATAAGGGTGAGGTGGAAGTGACAATCCTGGATTCAAGCTTCGCCCTCGATGCTTGAACCTGGTAGAATTATATTCTTCTAGCTGTGGTGATGATGAGTAACTTTTACAATCACCTGTTGCAATTTATTATTAAGAGCATTGTAAGATTTTTGTAGGCAATGGGAAATAATCTCTAACTCAAGAATAATCAAAGGTAACATTGAAAAAAGTGGCGTGTATATCGTCGTTAGTGTCGGTGAAATTTTAATTTTAGTGTCAAGAAAAAAATAACCACGGTCTCAAACATTTATCGAACGTGCATCTCCAGTGATCTCCTCTTGCTGACCATTCTTAGGGAAGCATATGGTCATGGGAGGTAACGCCTTTTGTGGTCACATGCACCCCGTTATATTTCCATGGAAAGTTAAAGGGCTGAGGGTGCAGTCAACATAAAATTTTACCTGTAGCGAAGAGAATTTTGTTTACAAAGATATTTGATACCAGGATCATTATGGTTGACAGACAATGTTTCTATTTGATAGCAAATATACCAAAATACCACCACATTCCTCATCTTCATGATGGAGAACGCACTGTTTGGCCGACCTGACCTGGCTCTGACGTATTATCCCTCAGTCTTCGAGTTTTACTGGTTTGTCGCGAGAACTTACAACCGGATGGAGACTGCTCGCCGATCCAGACCTCTGCCTGCTGTGAGTTAAACTTGACCATCTACCTTCATATCGTCTTCTTTGACAAAGGTTTCTTTTGCTGTTTGGATGGTTAACTAGTCGGTTGGGTGGCTTGTGTTACTCACTGGCAGAAGTCAGTC
Source organism: Pomacea canaliculata (assembly GCF_003073045.1). Lineage (NCBI taxonomy): Eukaryota > Metazoa > Mollusca > Gastropoda > Architaenioglossa > Ampullariidae > Pomacea > Pomacea canaliculata. The sequence goes on from NC_037597.1 coordinate 20,700,936, forward strand.
AGTGGTTTGGGTTTTTCTTCTTAAGTGAAAAGTGACTTCATGAACATGACCCGACCTTTAGAATTGATCAGCTAAGCCTGAATAAACCAATGATGACATTAACCTAATAAGGCCTAGCATCCTGATGTCTGCTGCAGGTGATGGAAGAGTTGCTTCCAAGACTAGAGAGTGCGCTGCAAGGGCCCGTCACTGATGAAATTCTCAAAAAATCACAAGAGTTCGAGGACATGATCTACTTCGACGACTTTCTAGGCGACGCTGATGTTGACTCAAACAACGTTACTCTGGTAACAAATTGCGGATTATTTATTATACAATTTTTTTAAGCGTTTTGCGATAAGGAAGACTTACTAGGGGGAGGGGAGGCTTTTAAAAAGGGGAGTATTTTTTACCGCTTTTCTGGTAAGCGTTTAATTGCGATAATACATTGTTGTTGGGTCAGTTGGAAGAGACAGTGATTTCAAACACTTAATAAAAAACCAAACAAAACTGGAAAAAATGGCACTTCCATTTCGTGTTATTGTGGTTTTAATGCGATGGTAGTCTTCACAGTCGTGAGAGTCTATCTCAGGTAAAAGCCGAGGACCGACTGTTCACTACAGCCATGGCGGGCAATGTTCTCTTGACTACGTGGACACTCTTCAACGACAGTGACAGGACTCTAAGGTGGAAAAGGGGTAAGACAGAGATTATATTCTACGACAGAGCTCTATCCTCTGAAAGTGATCTGAGCTGTACTTAATACGGGAAATAGAACTCGTCTTGTCTGCGTGAGAGAGAGAGTGTGTTGCATGCATTTTGTATCCAGTAACTAGAAAAAGAGACGTTATAAGGAAGCTAAGGAAGCTACGTGTGTATGTGTGTGTGCGCGCTCACATAATTTTTTTAAAGATTGTTCACTCTCAGTAACGGTTGTTTCATACTTTTATTGGTGACGTTCGTTGTATTTACAACAGCTCTTGATGGTGCGCTCTACATTCTTCTCAGTAGCTCTTGAAATTCTCTGCAATTTTCTACCTTCAGTTTATGTTTAATTTTCTACTTTTTTGGTCGGCAATTTCGGTAGTTCTGATAAATGTTTTGTTGTTTCCTGCGCGTCGTGAGTGCTGAAGACGTTCTAATGTGTTCAGAAACGCCTGGCGGTGTACAGACAGCCGTGGAAAAAATCGTTCGCTTCCTGTCCCGATACATTCTCGAAGTGACCTACAAACCATGGAATGCTTTCTTCTCAGCCTCAGTCAAAGGCAAAACTGTGAGTACAGATGACTAATGCACCCACTTTAACTCGGTCACTGGTCACAAGCTTCAATCATTGCTGTTTCCAGCTGTTTAAAAAAAAAATTCAAAGTGAAACATTCTTAAAAGATGTGGCAGATTTTTTCTTATTTTTTTTATTCCTTTATTTTTCTTATTCGTCCTTTCTTCTTTCCGTCCATTGTGCGTGATAGCATACGTTCATTACCTCATGACTCCCTTGCATGAAAAGTGTTTAAACGCTTTGTGGCACGATTAACTCTGTCTGCTCCTTGCTGGCATGTGGCATGCTACACCTCTTTCCTTGCAGTCGAAGGCCGGCGACTACCCGACCAACTGCGTCGTCCTGCTCAACGGCACTCGCGACTACGTCATCGACAAACGAGTGAAAGATGGTCTGGCGTACACGATGCTGGGTTACGTCAGCGAGTCGGAGTATGAGGTGATGGTCAACGACACCGGCAAGACGCCAACGAAGTTCGTCAGCTACAACGACCCCAACGTCTTCTTCCGGTTTTGGTCTTCGCCATCCTACACCTATGCTGTGGCCATGCTTGTACTCGGGCGTTACGACAAGTTACAGACGGAAGGCGACTTGGCTAGCCATGACTAACAGCCCGGTTACTATGGTTCCATGGCTCTATTCACGACAATGTCATATGATTATACATTAAAATAAGAGCATTGGACTGGCATCTTGTGTGTCTTTTAAAAACCTCTGGCGTGGTGTTAGCAAAGTTTCAGAGCAGGTGTTGCTTGTCACATTCCAAGTTTCGGTCCTGTGGTAAACGCAGTGGCGTAGGAAGATGTTCGGCGTTGGGGGGGCAAACTCCCTGCTGACAGTGAACGGCGTTCGCACTCGCACATTACGTAAAAAAGGATGGGGGGGGGTTACTGCACGCACTCACGTACACAGTGGTAGCATCACAACACGCTGCTTTATTGTTAAAAGGCAAAGCAGCATTAAATAAGAAAAAACAAATTAAAGAATGACTCCCCGGCTAACGCATTCACAAGAAATGTGATAAACGTTATAATCATATAAATCATATTAATCAAGGTTGGCAAGTCAGTGTGCCAAAAAAACTGCGTCTTCGGTGATTTCTATTAATGAACTCCATTGCAGTCTCGTCCAGATTAAGCAGATCAACCCTCTCTTTAAATACATGCATAATGAGACAGTTATTCAAGCGCGTTTGTGTCATGGAACTTCTCAGGTATGTTTTTGTTTGTTTTAAGGCAGAAAAACTGCGTGGAAAAACAAAGGTAAAGATTAATTAAGCCTACTCACCCAACGGCTCATGACACGCTTTGTTCTATCTCACAACAAACGCGGGGAAAATACGCTGGTTGCTGGAACCCTCTTCTAGACACCACGCCAGTTCCAGCGACAGTACACACAGCACGTGGCAAACCCCCGACTACTCCCAGAGACGGGCACAGGTCTCTCCACCACCGCAAAAACTCCTCTTCCGCCCCGCCGTCCTCCCAGTCCTGTGTGGCAGGTTTCTATAGGCTTCGAGAAACCTCCAGAACCTTTCCCTACCCACAGGGACCAGCGTCCGCGAGATAATACACGTTACAAAGAGGGACAGCCCTATACCTGAACTTGGTGTCCGCACACCCTGGGAAAATAGCCCCATCCACCCCAAAGAGAATCAAAGAGACCAGAGAGGAAGGGACGCAAGGCAAGGCAACCCTATAATTAAGGGCCATAAACTGGCCAGACCACCGTGGTCAGGGGACGAAACTAGGGTGGGAATGGCCGCAGGGCCACCCCTTCCTCGCTCCGCTACCCGACGGTGCTGAGCCAGCGATGCGACACGTTCTATGGCCATCTACCAAAACACGGACACATATATACAAACCAAACAGTATAACACAGATAACTTATGTTGAGTACCAGCCACAGTCGTTGATGATAAAAGAGTGCCCTTGTGTAGTTTTAGAAATGTTACTTATGCACTTCCCCCTGAGTCGTAGATAGCAATAATACCAGTCTCTCTGTCTCTAAAGAAAACTACCAATATAGGGACTCAGAGTCTTTGCCTTACTTAGGTGAAGTCAAAGCCGTCAATTCGCACTAAACCGTTGGTGTGTAGTAAGATGGAAGTCCTCGTGCTTCGATAGCTTTTCACAAAGTGTAAGGGTTCCTGTCTGATTGGCAAGACTCACTGGGGTATTGCTATGCAACTAATTCGTTACTGGCTTTCTGTGTTCCCGATGGCCAGTGCGGCCCCTTCGGTTGTAAGCGATAGCAGATAATTTTAGGGTGACAGCGAGTGGGTGGGGATGTTTTATGTTGGTCAAACGAAAACCGCCAAAGAAAAGGCGTCGCAATATGGGGCAGGGGGGAGGGAGACCACACTCGATGTACCGATGTACTGTCCGGCTGCTTTCTTCGCTGAGGCTTCAACACAGCCTGCAATTAGCATGGCAAACAAGACCAACGGACTGTCCCCGATCTGATCGTCAGAGGTGTTAGAGCCTCCACTTGCCTCAGGGCCCGCTTTTGTGACGGTGATGACCGTCTCCTCTCTATGTTCCCCTACCTTTCTTCAGTTCTTTGCTCTTTGTGAGAATTACGTCTCAAATATTGGGGGGGCAAACGGATATTCCTGCCCCCCCTGTATTTTCCTTGGGGGGGCGGCCGCCCCCGCTGCCCCCCTGGTTCCTACGCCACTGAAACGTAAGATTTCACACTCGTGCACCATTTGAGATTTGAGATCTACACGCGCCTTACAGACCTCTAACAAGTTTCGATAAGACATTTGTGTCATGTGTATTTAAGTAGACCAGTTTGTATGTTTGTATGCACTCCAAATCGGTGGTACTTCTTTTAATTTAAATCCGGGAAAAAAATGAACCGAAAAATTCGGTGATTATACTTTTGTTAACCATTTAAACCGGAAGTTACGTAGTGAAAATAAGACCCGATGAGAAAATAAAAGATAAGAACCAACCAAAACCTTCTCCACATTTCTCTACAGAGTCATGCAAAGTGAAAATGGTTAAAAGTCTGTTATGTTAGCAGTGAAACATTGGAGTCTTGCGATTTCTCCACCTCAAAACGAAATAGGTAGCCGAGGCTGAATCTCCTTAGTGTCCGCTTGTGATACGCGTCTGAGCTGACCTGCGTTCCAATGCCCAATCAGGGCGAAGATGTCCTATTTTTATTTATTTATTGGTATTGACATCGTGAGGTCTGGCAGCGATATTAATTGAGGTTAGCCTGCTGGAGATGGATTAGGGAGAACAGTTCTACTCCCCACAGTGAAACAGCACAAACTGGTCTGCTTAGGCCATGTCGCCTCTCAAAGACAGCACTTCAAGGATCCGTCGTGGCACAGACAGCGGAAGAGCGGGATGGCAAACGTGAAGAAATGGACCGGTCACTACACAGCCCAAGGTGCGCATCGTGGCTATCGCTGCGTCTCATCCCCCATGCGTGCCAGCCTAGGGGGATGGATTGCCTTGCTTCGGGAACAGGTTAGTATGATTATGGGATGGATGATGATAATGACATTAGCTGTGTGGTTTGAACATTTTACTGCATAGTGTAAGACAGTAATTGTTAAGCCTCTAATAGTCTTTAGACGCCATTCTTGGTGGGATTAAAATATGTGCCTTGTGTGTTTCTGATCGTCTACATCCTTTGCTAATCAAGTAAACCAATGTTGGGATTAGACCAGGTTGCTGTGTACAGTAAAATAACACTGAATGTGCTAGACATGATTACTTGTCAATGCATGAGTTAATGTCTTCCCCTCTACAACGCCTACAACCAAAATATGACTTGTGAGTTCAAGCATCATGCACAATTTACTCAGTCTTCTCTCTGCTTTAGGGACAACTGGCTTTAAAAGGAAGGAAAATTAACACAATCAGTCATTCAGAGCATCTGTTTTTAAAATCAGATTCCAGAATGTTAAATCTGATTACAGTTTCAAATGCTATCAACTTCAAATATATAAACAAATATGATCCACCATGATTTAGAAGTGTCTTACTGTCAGCAGCAACAATAATAGTACTATGCTTTTGATTTCAACACATTTTAATGAACTGGAGACTGTAATAAAAACAATATGTTTGTGGTGTCCTTTATCAATTTAATATGCATAAACTAAAGCAATAAAAATATTTCCATTATAGGTATTATTAGAATTCTTGTAATATAAAATCAGAATTGCACATTTTAATTCCTCATAACCTGAATGCAGTTAAAAACTAGATATAAACACCCATGTGCACATTCACAGGCACACACACACACATATTATCTTTTCTAAATATAACACTTTGAACATTAACAAAAAATACACCATCAAAACAAAATGGAATTCTTTCAATGGGTGAAAAATCATGCAGCAGCAACTCTCTTATTAAACAGTGGATTTGTTTAAAGACCCATTAGAGTGAACTCCGTTTTCTAGATGATTGGGTTTAGTTTATTACGAGGTACCTGTGATAATTTCCAAATATGGGGGAAAATAACTCACTTCCATTCAGTCTCAACCCTGTTAAGGAAGATGAAATCCCATGTGTCTAATCCAGGACAATGCATTCTCCTAGTTTCCCCATGTGCTTAGAAAATGTTTTCATACTTGGGGAATAAGAATCTAGTAATAAACTAAACCAATTCATTAAAAATAACTTCACTCATGTGGACTTAACATGGTTTGCTTTTCCCCATTTAAAACAGCTGTACAAATCCAGAATTTTTTGCAACAAAAATATTAAATATTTACTTCCACATTACATCACATTGTTGTCCTGCCTTCACAACAATGTGTATTCAGATGGCAGTGAAGCAGAGTATACAGAATTAGAAACAAGAGCTGCCAACATCAGTACAGTGATTGGAGGCAGTAAATGTGTTATTATCAACTTTCTGAATTATAAAACGATCTGATAAGTTATTTAAGAAGGTTCAAAATATCTATTCTATATGGGACTTTGAAGACTGACCAGAACTGAAAAAGTGAATAAACTTAGCCAGTATGGATAATTTTCACTATAATACTTCTTAATGTTCAGCTAAATATTTTCAAAGAAAAAATGCTATATATTTTTTAACATAAACTCATTTTCGGAAAACATAAAAAAAAGAATTACATATGACACTTTTTTTTAATCTTTAAAAATGAGAAACTATCAAAAAATAAAATGGTTCTTTGACTATATTGTCATATGACCTCAACAACAATTAAACATCAGACTGAACTTCTCCACTTTTCTCTGAGTAGTATAATAGTTGATGGACTAAAAGCCACCAAAATATATATTCTTTATTAACAATGAGCCACAGTGACCCTCACTCTAAAGTCCAGCTTAGATCCCCCTGTGCTGAATGATCAAATCACAAAAAGACAAAATCTTGAGTATTGTAAGTTAAAAGCAAATTATTAATTTGCCATTTTGTATGCAATCAACTGAGCAAATAGATGCTTAAAGTTCTACACAGATTGCACATAGTGATTACTAAATGGTCACTTGAATTATCTCCATTAATATCTACATATACTGTATATGACTGTGATAAATATAAGGCAGGTGTGTCATATGATTGTCAAAACATGTGATTACAGCAAAAAGCTTCTATGATTTGTATTATCACAGCCCAATTTCAACACTCTCAACATTATAATCTCCTTGTAAACTATGATCCTGCTTGTGACAGACCAACACAAGGCACAATAAAATGCATAATCATTGCTTGGTGAGAGTTTTGTTGCAAAAATAAGACTCTAGGACTGAAAGTGCTGGTGGTTTAAAATGTTCAACATTTTCTTCTCCTGGGATGATCCACATTTTACACTTTTCACTTTAATAAACAGATGCAAAACAGAAAACTACTTTGCCACATCAATCTATGTCCTATTTACAATCACAAAGGTTAGCAACTAAAGACAAAATAAATAAGGCTGCCAAATTCTTTAAACTCGGACAATACTGTGTAAGATACTACCACAGAATATGGCAAAATATCCAAGAGAAATATACATAATTTTTAAACCTCTCCACCTAGTCATATCAGCCACAATAAACTAGTTCTTCAAGACAGATCATGAATGTGGCAGAATCAAAAGGCAGACTGAATACCACTGGAACGTGTGCACCTTCATGACAGCACAGTCCTTGCAAACTGATGTAGACAGGTCACAGCCATTGATCTTGATTAACAGCATCAGTGAGAGGTAGGAGAAAGTAGGGGCAGAAGTTAGGAGCCAATGAACAGTAAACACATGATGGAGAAGGCAAGTCATAGGATTAGTGAGAGGTGGTAAAAGTTATGAACCAATGAACAGTTACATGCTGATGGAGAAGGCAAGTGTGACAAGTCACTCAGCAACAAAATGAGGTACACTTTTTTTTTTTTTAAGAAGTGTGGAAGGGAGGAATCTGACAATCTGGTTTCCTTTCATAACTTCAAATTCTTCAATAACTTCAAAATAACTTCATTCCTTTCAAAAGCAATCTGTGTGAGATATAAAAGACAATGTGGTAACAAATGGAATAAGTTCTAGTATGTTATAGGCAATATTTCCTTCTTCTCAACTACATGAACACAGTTCTCTTGGACATGCTGCCCCACAAAAAATGATCCTTATATTTCTGGAATAACATAAATTAAGATCTTTATAATACAAATTCCTGTCCTCTGTTAAAATTTACAGAGATGACACAACAACAGGAAAAAAATGCATGTCTTCAGCACATAAAACTGTGCTGCTCTAACAGATAACACTTCAGTCAAAAGTGTTAATGAACACACACAAAGTATTTTTCTGCACCCATTTCAATTCTTTGGTAGATCTATGGCATCCAAATGCACACATTCTGAACTCTTCCTCTCTCACTTACACACACACACACAGACGCAAGCATACTCAGAAGGAAAGCCATATTTGCTTAATCAATAATCCTTTAACTAATCTCTATTCTATTAAAAAAAGGAGTTCACAATAACTATACTAAGTGATAAATGCATATCTAAACCGATTATTCCTTTAGTAAATGATAATACTGATATCTATACAAATCTATATGTTCTTTAATATGTCCTATAATTGTTTTTCTTAAAATTACAATCTGGAAAAAAAGCAAATCTTAGAAAATTCTATTTAAATTAACTGATCATGAACATTTTAAATTATTCTCAAAGTTGGATTTTTCCCACTTGGTCAATTGTGTTTATATAAACCATTCCATATGTTTGATCAGATTCCCATCAATTTCAAACAAGTTATATCTGTATAACTTTAAGTAAAACATTATTCCCATTAGTTTAAAAATATGTTATCCATAGCATAACGTGTACTCATTGTTTTCTAGTAACAAATCTACATAAACAGTTCATGTATGTGAAAGTAGATTGTAAAACAACAATTTAAAAAACAATTTCTTAATCTACTAACAACTGATACATGTACAATGACAGAATATTTAATAGTGCAAATGTTTAATAACACATCATTATTCCTCATAATCAAAAGATATGTGAGCGTTTTATTTTCCTCAGTGAAATCAGCAGCCAACACAGCACTACTGTGAATTGATAAAAGCGTCAAGTTGTATTAGGCTTTCAAACTATAAAACCAAACCTTCACAGGAAGTTTATTTTTGTGAGTAGATGGGGCTTTTAAAAAAAAGAATCCAGTTCCAAAAAAAAAAACAAACCTAAAACACTCATAGATCCTTTGACAAGGATCTAAACTCAATGTGGATACTTTTCTGCACACATTAACAAGAGATTTACAATAACGTCCATCTTCCCTTGAACCTGAACTTGCCAAGCAAAAATTTACCCTGAATAATACAGGAAATACACTTCACCCAGTGTACACACAATTCGCAGCCCTATGCTCCACTGAGGGTGATTAGGAACAAGAAGAAGTACACACACAATATGCAATCTCATGACAACATCAACAGCAGCAAAAACTGAGTATCCCATATCACAAAGTTTTCACCGTTATTTTTTCTAGAATAGCTTCTTTTGTGCCTGACAAATTTGGACCTAAAATTAAACCATGGACATGTATAGGTGGATGATTACTGTCTGTCTGCTAAGACCAACGCTTAGCCTCTTGCGAAAATCTCCGATGTTTGTCCCGGTGAGCTTTAACAATGAATGTGACTAAACTGGAAACTTTTTCGTCTAATGCCTCATTTTAGTAGTTAATCTGAAATGCGAATAAACCAGAAGTTTTGTCATCTAATGCCTCGTTTTAGCAGTTAACAGGAAAAAAATTGTCTGCCAGCAGTCAAGTAATACAAGTTCGTGATTAAACAGAATAATTCATACAAACATGCATTCTGGCTTATGGAGTCATGGAATGCTTACCGTCAGACTATTAAAAAAACTTCCTAATAGACTATCTTTCTGACAAGACTATTGAAACTATAAGCACTCCTCTGAATTACACCTACCATAGAAAATGTGTTCACAGCAGTGTGAAAAACTACACCTGATTTGCTTAAAAAGCAGTCAACAATGCTTTTTTAAATAATTATTACAAATATTATAGCATCATAATGTGAGCATTTTTATAAATCCTTTTTAAGTTTTTAAAATAGACGGTATCTGTGCTATTTGCATGTTCCGCTGATTCAGCAACATGGACAATTTATGCAAAAATGACAAGTGGATGAATTTACTGTTGTTCTAAATGTGGTGCTGCAGGCACATGTGACAACATGATGGCTTCATAGTATGAAGGAGGTGGAGCACTTGGTGCTAGAGGACTAGGAACAGGATTGGACTGTATCACACTTGACAAGCTTTGTTGAGCAACAACGTATGGTGGTGGTTGGTCTCCGTAGTTAGCTGGCAGAGGATAAGCAGAACCCAAAGGGTTCTGACCAGAAGAGGTCAACATGAACACTGCATTGTTGTTCTGACAGATAGTGGAGCCGGGAACGCCCAACACCTGGCCACCAACCATGGATGTTGATGCATTGGAGGAATGATTTTGGCGAGTGGCCTGATGGTAGCCACGCCGAATGTAGCAGTGACAAATGGCACAAAGAACTATAAGAGCAATAGAGCCACAGATGCCACCAATCAAGGCTCCAGTGTTGAAAGAGCTCTTCCATGTTTCATAACTGCTGGTGGTGGTTGTCCAAATTGCTGAAAGACAAAAATTCAGGATGCTTTGTTTGGCACTATAACTTTTCTGAACAGATAACACAGCGCATCAATGAAGGGGAATTAAGGATGTAGCACATTCCCAGAATGCATGGTCACACTAGTTCTCTTCCCATTTCGTTCGTTTGTCCCTCTAACCCCTTTTCACCATACAAACACCTGCGTTTCTCATTTGACAGAATCAAAGCATTAGTCAACTGAGTGTCATTATAAATTCTTTATAAATGCTCTTCGAAATAAAAATGATAGTGGTCTCTAATGCAGGATGTAGGGTTACTGAGGAAAACAGTGCTACTGCTACCATGTCTCAATGCTGGATGTGTTTGAACGAAAAATGGACAAATATAAAAGACAACTACATGAACAAACTTTTCAATTTTAAAATGTAAATAACTTCCACTTTTATTTTTAAAGAAATAAGAAACTTACAATGCATGTATTATTCTGAAACATGTTCAAAAAGTCAAACATAGTTTCCACATTGTTAAAGTGCTCCTTAGTAATTTATGCAGAACTCATTACATTTTCAGTAGCTAATGTGTCACTGCTTAGAAAATAGCCATGTACATTCACCTGTCATCAACAAATAATGCAGAATCCTACTTATGTGTGGAGAAAGGTATTCTAGGTTACTTGCATGGTATAGGTTCTTGAATGGTCACCAGGAGCACTTTAACTAAGTAAGAATCTATCATCATTTACATCAATAGACTCACAGGCTGTGCGGGCAGTAAGCACTGCTGACTGGAGCAGAGAGTCAAAGGCAAGATGGAAGCCTTGCCTGCTGAAGGAACCATCTGTGGTGAATGTTATTGTCATGTACTGACCTGTGCTGTAGATGACTGACACACTATTATCACAAAACTCTTTAATGAGAGGCTCGGACTCTGAAGCTGCAAATAAAAAAAAAATTACACATTAGACATGAGTACAAACTCTATTTACCACTTCTAGTGAAGTCCATTCTTTTGAAAGGAGTTCATAATGAATGTTGTTTACAGTAGCACTGAACATGTTCAGTACCTTAGGATTAAGAAGAAGCAGCTGAAACAAGAAAGAGTTTAAGAACTCGTAGTAAAAAAGAATAAACATACATGTAATAAGTACCACAACAGTACATACCACCATCATAAACTTTAACGCTGTCAAAGTCACATTCTTTGGTTTGCTCCATATCTACATACATAATCCGCAAGCGTACAGCATAGCCCCAATCTGCCTGTATTCGCCATTGGCAGTTGACATTACTGAACAAAGCAACAGGAAATCATTAGTATACAACATATGCATTTTCTCCTATAATTTACTTTATGCAATCAATTTGAAACACAACTTTGAACCTTCAAAGTTAAATAACTCAGCTCTAGCAAAGACAGAAAAATAATTTTTCTCTTTTTTTTTTGTAATTTTTCTCATGCATCTCATAGTATTAGTTGCTTCAAAGTGATACATTGGGAAAAAAAAACTGTTTAGTGTCACCACCTTACTTTTATCTACAATTTTTCAGGCAAACACTGACCAAAAAAACAAGGATATACCAGGATAACAAAACAAAATCTGTTTCTCTTACTCTAGGTAATTCTGAGGATAATTGGGCGAGTATATATGCTGCATCATGTAGGGATTTGCATGAAGCTCTTCAGGTCGGTCAAATAGGCTGCACTGTCCTGACACACCTGTTTTATAATTAACACCAAAGTGTCAAAACTTGAAATTTATCAGAAAACATGAGCAGCATTTGGTAATGTAAAGTATCTTTCTTCTTCCTTTTATTTTTACTGCCATATTTGTGCCATTTTGCCATTATTGGATTTTACATCTGTGCATCAGCAGTGTTGATTTCAGACTGTTTTCTTTTTTTCTAAAGGCCTCAGAATGTTTTGATGTTCAGCTGACACAGCAAGCTTTATGTGCAGTAAAGGCAGATGTGATATGGCTGTCATGGTGAAGCAGCCACGATGCACCTGCTTACAATGCTCTGAGTATCCAGCAATTCCTGGCCAAGAACATTGCCAGACTGCACCATGTGATATTTTTTTTCTTTCCCCCAAGCTCAAGGGGATCATCAAGAGGACCCTTTTTTAAGGTGTGGACGCATTTAAGTGGGCCATAACAATGGAGCTGAGGGGGCATCACAGAAGAATCCTTCCAGCAGTGCAGAGAGAAGGATGGAAAAGTGCATTAGACTCGAAGGTGATTACTTTGAAGGGGAAACCATGTAGTTTGCTTTTTGGAATTGAAATTAATTATTTGTGACACCAGTCTCATTTCTTTTCAGACACACCTTTTGTATAATTAAATTAATGTTGGCATCAAATACCCCTTACACAGTTACAGTACAATCTTTAGTTACAGTTTAAGTCTAAATCTGTGACTTTAGGAACTGAGAAGCAGTCAGAGGTCAAAGATTAATTATCTCTTGACAAAGGTCATCCTAAGCCTGGTGAAGTTCCACTAGCATCAAAGTTCTGAAATACCTTAACGTCACATTATAGTGGCAGATGTGTTGACAAACAAAAGTTTTGACTTAGTTGTATTTGGGGTTGGTTCTTTTTTGGGTGGGGAGGGGGTAGGGGGTGAGTACAGCTCAGAAAGGCAAGTAGGTCACATGTTGTTGTCACTCCACATGATTCAACTCTTTTCCCTTGAAATACTTATTTAATAAAATATTTTCAGTAATGGAGTAAACTATGCGATCCTCACTTTCCTTCCAAATGTCAAAATGTTTTCTTTGAAAGAATTATAAGTAAAACATAGTAGAAAATGACACTCAAACACTGAGATAGTCAAGACCAAGTAAGCAGATAGTCACTAAATCTGCTGACACCAGCCAGGAATTCTCGTCATCAGGAGAAGTAATGCGCACTACAAAGGCAGTAATGTTTAAAACAGCCAGTTAGAAAGTTCGCAAGAACAATGTTATGTCAGCTGAGTGATCTAAATTGCCTTGTTCTGCTTCCGTGGATAATTCAGAGACCTTGGCCAAGGGCACCGAGTTCGACACAGTTATGTTCGGAGCCCCTTCTGCAATCATAGAATAAGCTCAAGAATGTACTTTTCAAGATGATATTTCGAAAAAAAACTGTGAGGTAATAGAACAACTTATAATTGGGTGCTATCCACAATCAAAAAAAACTCCATGGAGACATACTTGAGCTCAGACAAGAGAATATAAGACTTTGAAAACAAAATTAGCAAGGAAGGAAAAGTGTCTAAAAACTTGCAGAACAGATTGCTGAGACCAACTTCCTTGTGTCTAATGCTCAGAAGCGGATAAATGATTTGGAGTACCGTACTGGCCACAACAACGTTTGGGAATCATGTGCTTCAGAATCTGAGAAAGAGACGGCAGAGGAATGTGAGGAAACAGTACTCAATTTGTTTAGAGAAAAACTGTAATTATCACAATTTGACATTTGGGACATAAAAACAGCCCACCGTCAGCTGATCAACCTTATCAATGCCCCAGCCTCCAAGAGATTTGGGATTTTTAAGAGCCCCACTTGGAAGACAGGTGAAACTACAGGCAGGTGAAACTACCCTATACAACTAATGTGACTGAGGACCCAACAGTCGTAGCAGTTACCGGGGAAAAAGAAGTATTGAAATAGTATACAGAAATACATAAGTATTGAGACCAGAGCCTATAACAGAGTAATCAAAATGACCAAGGAAAACAACCTGATTATCAACTCTTCCAACAAAATGCCCACCCTGAGAGAAGAAAGGATATGCAAACCAGACAGCTAGCATTAAATATGCACCAAAATTGAACAGATTTAAGAACCTTCAGTTAAACTAAAATTATGGATCTTGCTAGGACATAATTCATTCGATGATAAGACATACATGTTAGCTTCATGTTAGTAAATGTGTCATGAGGCTTAAGCAACTGCAGGTTTTTTTACTTCAATTTCTACAGATCAGCTGACCCTGAGATTACTGATGGTGAAACACAATCAGACCAACTATAATAAGACCAACAAACACAATTGCCAAGTGACTGAAGTTTGTACCCCTTGCAGTGGAAAGGTATCTTCCAAAGCAGGAACAACCCAGCACTATAAAGCACATAAATGTGATACCTTTACCTTAAGCGTTCTGCTTCAGCAAAAAGAAAAAAAATGGGATATGACTTTACACTTTCCTGTAAAAGCAAATAAGTAAAAAATGTTATTCACACTGTGGACAAACAGTAATAAGGGTCATTCCGGTGACACTAATGCAAAATTGAAACATTTATCTTATTGAAAGCAATTTGGTGTGGTAAACTTGAATGGTGATAAAAGGAAGCAGCTGAAGATAACTTCACTGCAGAATTTGAACATTTGTATTCCTAAACATATTAACAACACAGTCATTTCCAATGGGGATATCTGAATGACGAAATTGTCCAAAATATTCATAAGAGAATTAACAGTAATTAACATAGATGGTTTTCAACACATTAATACCACTGAGGCTGGATTAACACTGTACTGGTAAAAGTGACCTACTTCCCAATCCAATTCAGTCATGCACACTCAACCTTTCCCTAGTAACTCAACCAGAGGAAATGTTATTAGATGCAAGCTTAGAAAAAGTAACAACTGAGGTGCCACCATGCCACACGATACACAGGGCAATGAAGAAAGGGCAGGACACTTGAAACCCAATGTCAAGCAGCAAACTGTAACATCTAGGACAATGTGGAGGGTGTTTCTAGCTAGTGTCTAGATTGAAAGACCAAGATATCTAAGGGATTTTTATTTTAGTTATCTAGTTGAAATATTTCAAGCCTGAGTTTTATCAGACCTGCTTTCTGACCATAAAGTGCTTGTCTCTCCTGGTCTAAAAGTGGGCAATGGTACATGTACCAATTGTTTGTCTAGTAGTTTTGTACTGCTTACAAGGATAGGCATTATATGCTACGTCCACCAGATTCAAGTAGAATATAACAATATGGTTAAGTGCATGTTTCAAAAGAGGTTATGCAAACTGATAAATTTTATATATCCTTCATATATATTCCCCACTTGATTCTTCTTACTGCACTGATAGTTAATGGTATTTGTTTTAAATTCATGATAATTACCCATTAATATTATTTGGATGACTCGAATATATGTAAGAACTAATGTTTGTGTAGATGATGATGCTAATGATATTTCTTACACTTGATATTGATGTCACTCAGTCTGATGCCATTCCTCCTGTGCTTGCTGATTCAACTGTTAATCCTTTTGGTAATTATTTGCTGCAGGTATGTAAGGAGTTTGTCTTGTTTACAGGTAAGGGTGTGTGCGATCAAAATTTTTTATGTGACTACACCTACGTATCTGCTACAGTTGTAGTGCTGTTTACTTCATTTTATCCACACAAAACAAAAATAGTAAGACCCAGGATTAAACATATG
Source organism: Pomacea canaliculata (assembly GCF_003073045.1). Classification (NCBI taxonomy): domain Eukaryota; kingdom Metazoa; phylum Mollusca; class Gastropoda; order Architaenioglossa; family Ampullariidae; genus Pomacea; species Pomacea canaliculata. The sequence continues at coordinate 20,716,739 of NC_037597.1, forward strand.
CCTTTGGAAATTTTTGTTTTAGAACAGGAAGGTGTTGACAAGTTAATCATTTTTTTTAAAGAAAGGATTCCATCTGACCAATTAAAGCTAAGAAAAAAAAATGTTTTAGTGACAGTTTTCAATTTAGACCTGAAGATATCAATTTAACCCTTTTTAAGATTATGGAAGGTTTACAAGCTGGTACCTGCATGGACAAATGTTGATGATAAAAACATTTTTGATTTGACCTATGAAATACTTGAGTAGAAAAAATGAGTAAAATACTTACAAAACATCTGAAACAATTCACCTCAAACCATTTAGTAATCTTTTCAGGAAAATTTCTATTGAGTAACAGAATTCAAAATTATGTAAAATAATTACTCTGTATTGGTTTAGATTTGGCATTGTATGTAGGTCAATGATGCACATTTGTTTATAAAAGAAGTAAAAGACTTATAGGCTGCAACAACTACAGCAGGACTGGAATAATTTCTCTATAGTACATTCAAATCAGAAATAACACTAACTATAATATAGTAATGCTTCATATATTAAGCACACTAGTGTTATGTGAGCAAAGCCTTGGTTAAGTGTAGATAAATTTTAAATGTCAAAATTTTTACTATTACATGTTGAGCATTATTCCCTACAATGTCCATTTTATCTCAGCAAAAAAAAAAACTGAATCCCAAATATGCCAACTTACATAAGCAGTATAAGCCTAAAATGTTGTATAACAACCCTTTGCACTTATCATCAAACTCATGGCAGACAGCAATTGCAATCGGACGCTTTCATTTGCCATACCTTAGATAAAGCTTTTTTAAAAAAAAGACTGACATATGTTGTATATATATATAGTGTATAATCTGCGTGTGTGTGTGCTCTTACATGTACTAGGCACACCTAGATGTAACCTTTATAATACTGTACTTCCCCTTGCAACGGTCTACTCAATAATGTTGGAAGCAGCAGAACTAATCTTACATGCGCCCTTCTGTGTCCAATATCTGCCGTCACACACTGAGCATCTACAGCCATACCACATAATGGACATGTCTAAACAATGGCATCCTGATTTGTACATCAGGACACAGCACCTACATACACGCTCGCACGCGCGCACACAGACACACGCGCACACATAACGCGAATTCGATCGCACGCACGCACACAAGCGCGCCACGGACACAAACATCAACACCTAACATCATAAATAAAATTACTCACCAACAACAAATGCCAGCACAGGTGCGCAGTACGCGTAAATCTCAGACACGATCATATCGATCGTCTGTCGAATACCCGGTTGTTAAGGAAAGACGACATTGCCTCACCGAAAGGTTGTTGGTGAGACGAGAAGAACCATGACGAGATCTGATTGGACGACGATCTTCGCGGGTAACTCTCGCTTTCGTAACCACTCGTTGTCTTGGAGTAGTGTCCCTGTCCGGCTGAAACAGTCGATAAGTTTTGGACGAGTCCAAAATAAAACCAACTTGGGTCCCCTTCATCCGAAAAAAAACGATTCCTATAACTTCGACCTCTATCGGCATCAGTCTGCATGTGTAAATAGTTCTCAACATTCAGTAGAATGGATGATATGGGTAGGTAGTTAATTTTCATTTTCGGAAGAAAATATCTATCTCAATCTCGTCAGTCTTGTAGTCGATGCAAACTGTTTACTTACTAATCAAACGTGGGTTGTGTTCGTTATGTATGGATGCCTGAATTTTTGCGTCTTTATGTTTATGTCGATTGTTTGTATAGTAAAGTGTGTGGTCGAAGCACTGTGAAGTTGTAAGATGTTTAAATAGATCATTCTGTGAGGTATCATAAACTGTAAACATTCTGACGGGGAGTGGGGGGGGAGAGAGAAGGAAGGCACTTCGATTTTTCCGAAATGTTTACTTTGAACAGTTTTCTTTAACCAAACTGCAACTCTAGCTTTTCATGTGGACTGAGGCGACGTTACAGTTAAAGAAGTGGTCAGCAAAATTCTGTGTCTGTGCAGAGAAACACTACAGGGCAATAAATATCTCTTTGCTTAGTGTATGTTCCTTTCTCTTTTTTTAAACCATGTGCATGTACATATGTTCAGAGTGAAATTATGGAGAGTTTGTGTGTTTAAACTGTAGTGCATCTTATTGGTAATAGTTTACTGATCATTATAACTTTGCTATTAAAAAAAAAACTGTTTATCTTTGTATATTTATAGTTTCATAAATTATTAACTTCAAATGGAACAGAATATCAATAAACTTTATAAACATTTGTTATGACTTTTAAAATGTATGATCATTTGCACATTTCTGATTAGAAACATGGTCCAAAGATAGTATTTAGCTGAGAAGCACTGAGTTTATACGTCTTCACATAAAGGACTTTCGTCAACAAAAAGAAAAAAAAGTACTGCATCTATCACTTAGTAGATGCTTATATCTTATTTCATAGTTTGTTTTAAAGATGTCCAGATAGCATTGTTTATACTTACAGGTCTCTTAGTGACTAGAGAAATCTTAGTTATCTGTTAAATTCACATAAACACATTCATATGTTTGTTTGGGTAATTGGGATTAATAAATATCCTTGTTTTGATTTGTGTTACTTGCATCTTTCACCTGTTTTTCCTGTGACATACTTAACATCAGCTTGGGTATGTGCTTGTGGATATTTAAAGAAAAAATGTTTTTGAAGATTTGTTCCAAAGTTTGGCATGTGGACTAAATTTCAATATACTTTTCACATACTGTTAGCACTGTCCAAGTTGTGATCCAGAATTTGGCCAGTGTATTGTCTCTTTTGTAAAGATTACTATCCTGTCTAACCTTTTCATTACATGCTAGTGTTTTTTAGTCATTTGTTGCATGACTATTCATGCCATTTTCTAATATTAGTATAAAATTCTGGCCTACCTTTTAACATTTTAATCAGTTTAATAGTCCTTTATGTTTTCTATCATTTTCAGTTTGATGTACACATCATTGTTTGCTTGACTGTAATAGCACCCAGGTGCCAGTAACCATGTATCATTGTTATGCATAATAGCTCAGCATGGACCTATGACAGAGATGGGTTTTTTAAATTAATATGACCTGAAGTTTTTAATATAAAATATTTCATGCGATGTACAGCTTTAAATTTGGACAGCACTCAAGTGTATGTGCCTTCAGATTTGTAAGTACATAAATGAGAAAGCAACTTTGTTTTACTAACATTTGTATGCATGTGCAGATGTTGGATTAGCAGAATTGACTGGGGCATCCGTTAGTGGCTTAACAGAACAAGACAGATATGTGCTGGCAGATCTATATGCTATGATCATTTCTGGGTCAGATAGCAGCATTCAGTTTTTGGAGCAGCATTCTTCATACCTGGAATATGACATTACCATGGGTAAGATTCATTGAATTATTGGCTTTGCTATTTCTTTCTTTAACACAAAAGAAGTGTTACGGAAATTAACATCATCGCTTGAACAGGCCACTATAGCTTTGCTTGTTCCTTTTATTGTAGAGCACACCCTTAGCTGTAGCTGTGGGCGATTTTTCGAGCAGCACCCAACGTCCATAGATGACACAGTGAACGAGAATCTAGAACGCATGCTCAGGCAGATTCGCACAGGCCTGTGCCGGTGCCTTCAGAACAATCCAGACCCAGACACCAATGATGCACGTACACAACGCAACCCACGGATTGCCAAGAAGACTCTGTTACATGGAGCAGTTGCAGCAGGCCACCTGAATATTGCACAGTTTTTGCTAGCTCATGGGTGTTCTGTCAACAAGGTGAGCAAAAGTTTCCCATCACATTGTTTTGGCTAAAATATTTTCCTGCTTTCATATATATATATCTCTTAAACATTCAAGAATAAAAGGGAGGCAAACGTGTTTCAATCAAAAAACAAAAAAGGCTGTGCTGAAAGTTGCAGTTCTGCAGCTTCTTTCTACTGTAATTTGTTGTGTTTGAACTCTTGTTATGTTTGGCTTTGTCCACCCACTACATTATTCATTTGTGATGACTTGATTGAATAGCAGCAGTTTCTCTTGAAAGTTATATATACTGTGCCATTTTTCTTAACATTGTAAATATGCAGAGTCCTCACAATCAAGAATGGTACTATGTTTTTGTATCCCAGAGAAAAGTTCTTTTTCAGCGTTAAAAATTGGAAATAAGCATCTAAACATTTAGCAGAATTTGTCGTTTTCACCTACCGGAATCAGTTTTTGCGGACTGCTTCAGCGGCCATGTCGATTCCCCAGCAAAAGCTGTGCCTAGCAACTGATCAATTATCATGGTCGTCTGTGGTATAAGAGGATGCAGAAACAAATCTGATGGTAAACAAAATGTTTCTCTAAATGTATCTTTTCATAGGATGCCCAGAATTATTTTTAACCAAGGTGACAAAGCAAGAAAACTTATAGAAGAACAACGTCATCTGCTGTGGAAGGTAGCCATTTACAGAAAAGATATTACAACAGAAGAGAAGGGGAACAAATCAATAGTGTGTTCAAAACACTTTGTTGACGGTAAGAAACCAGACTTTTTCCAAATTAATAAAGTATGTAACATTGTTCTGTATGTTTTACACATTACAAAAAATATTTTCGTCAATGTTGATTAGTGATGGTGTCAACAAAACAAGACTTACATCATGCATGACTATGATGATAAATAAACTATAGACATAGATAGAGCATTGAAAACATTATTTCTGCTTCTTCCTCCTCCTTTAGACATGTATTTGGTTTATTTTTTATCAGTGCTGATTTTTTAAAAGTAATCAGTGTCACAAAGATGTATTTCATGGGTTGTTTTATTCTTGTGTCTAGGAAAGCAAACCTATGTCAATTTCCTGAACAGCCCTTCCTGGCTTCCCTCTTATCATTTGGGACATGAGCGATTAAGTGCTTGCTGCAAAGCTGAGATTTTGAAAAGGTATTTGAGGCTTACATCTATCCCTACTCCGCATACTGTCAGCAAGAAACAAACACCAAGCAGCAGTGAGACAAGCCAGGAAGAAAAATTGTGTGAACATGATTTTTTGGCCACTGAGGTACATATGAAGAAAGTATATATCAGGATGGTGAACATGACAGCAAAGAAAGCATACATCAAGCATGGCTGTATAGAAGATTCATGCTCAAATGTTCAGGAAACTTGGACAGATTTGACTGGTCAAAATATAGATGAAATAATGCAAGATTGGAGACCAGAGTTCAGGATTCTGTTAGAAACAGACAGCATTATTCTATTTATGAAAGAGGGTTATATGTTGAAGATGAAGCTAAAGTTTCATTCTAGGACTTACCTCTTTAGCGGTAATGGACTTTATGTTATGAATTGAAGAGCGGTTTTATTCCAGCTACAAAATATATCATTCTGTCTGGTATCTTATTTGGATCATACCACAAAGGTCAATCAGCTACATTTCAGATGCATTTGGTGGTAGGGCATACACATCATTGAAAATATTTCTTTTTGTTGTTCAGCTTGTTACCAGAGGTTTTAACATTGAAGATGAAGTTCTTTTTTACCAAGCTAAATTAATCATTCCAGATTTTACCTATGGGGGTAAAAAAACAGCTACATCCCTTTCAAGTTGAAAACATGAGAAAAATAGCCTCTGTATGAATTCATGTTGAGAGAGTTCTAGGCTTTGTGGAAAAATTGCATTTTGCTCAAGTTCCCATTGACCTGATGATGATAATCGAGCCATATACAAAATAGTTCAGCTTTTTTGCTGAAGTGTAAAAAGTGAGTAGTCATAGTACAGTTTTTCTTGAGTTTGGAGTCTGCATTTATTTTCAGAGTGAATGCATGCAATCTGTGTATACAGTGTTCCCTCGCTACTTCGCGGTTTATATATCGGACTACTTCGCGGTTTTTTTTTTTGAGTGAAGTATCGATCGATAGACGAGTATTTCTATTAAAATACCTGTAACAGAAATCCATTGCTATGCGTAATGACGAGCCATGATTGTTATCTCCCATCTCGCAGCCAGTTCGCATCAGTTTTTTGGGTTTCTCACTGTATTAATACCATGATTAATATATTACTTTACACACACATGATATGTTTTACATGTATATATTATTATTGCATGTATGTCCCTACTTCGCGGAAATTCGTTTATGCTGATCATAGCACCGATCCCCCGCGATAAACGAGGGAACACTGTATATACTGTAGAGATAGGATACTGATTTTTGTTGTTTTCTTTTCAATAAAAATCTTGACATGCTCTCTAAATTTTTAAAAGAGGTAAACGGCAGGATCTTTTATAAATATTGTTATGCTACACTGCTGAGACACAAATGACATGAACACTCATATGTTGATTTGTTTATTACTACTTCTCCCCCAAAATCTCTGTCATGACACCTGTGTGATGCCAACTCCATCACCAGAGTTGTTATTCTCAGAAATAAGTAAAATTAGCCTATTGTACTTTTTTTTTCTTTCATGCTTTATTGATAATAGCATGATCATGTCCAACTGATCAGATAAATTGATTGGTAAGTTGATGCTAAACAGTCTGAATAGTATTGAATTTGTTCATTACTGAAGATTCATGTTTTATATGTTGCTGATCAAGATATCTGTTGTTGGCTTATTGGCATGACACACAGTGCAATATTGATGCTAGAACTTCTTTGTGGATTTTAGATTTCCTGACCAATAGACCTCTTTAGTAATCCATATCAGTAATGTTATTTAAATTGAGATTTCAACATGTTCTTTCTTAGTCTGTAATGATGTTTTATGTAAAGATATGTTCTGTCAGCAGACACAAACATTTCCTAAAAAGGTTTAATAAATATGTATTTCAACATGCATAAGTTTATAAAACAATAAAAACAATTATTTACAACACATTGGTATCGTCTCTGTATCTAGTGTTCATATTTTACATGTCACTATATACTATTAATATACAAATATTGACTCTTCAGTCATCATGTATACAAACACATCACAACAAGAATACATTAAGATAATTATGAAGTCTGTAGAAAGTATAAACTTCATTTTCTACAGTGGTGACAAAACATCAAAGCAAGTGTTATTCTAGTGAAATGTAAACGTGCTTCTACCAGCTATGTTTTCTGATTAAAGGTATCTTAGCCATAATCAACTGCAAACAAATGGTACATTATTTCACTTGTTTTGCTAGCAGAGAATATTGCGCACCAAGAAAAATATTGATCACATTTTACTGCTCCACAAACTCATCTGCTGACAAGATAGCTTGTAGTCACTAAATCAGACGTGGCGAGGCAACAAACCGCGAGGGTTACTGGATGGCAGACAGTACCTCGTTGCTAACATGTGTATCACATGACTTAAAACGACCCATTCTTGACCTAATCAGTCCAGTATATATGAAGACCCCTTAAAACACCCTTGATTACTGAAAATTTACTCTTCATTATATTACATAAGGAGATTAACAGATCAAACTTTGCTAAGTATATTCATATATGTACATGGGATAGGGTCATGTGCGCATGTTAGAGATAACTCAGAAATATAAACTCAAAAATGACTATTAGCAATCACGATAACCTAGTATCCTGAATGACATATAAACAATTATTCTTAAGGGATTAGTTTCTTAATAAATATAAAAAATAATACTAAGGGAAATGTTCTACAATTTTGCAGGGTACAAACATCTACAACTATACTCCACTGTTTCTGGCTATTTGCACCAACCGGGTTGATATTGTCACAGCACTTTTGGCAGACCCCAACATCAATGTCAACACCCAGTCAAAGGCAGAGTTGGTAACCCCTCTTATGGAGGCCATGTTTACTCGAAAGATGCACTTTGTTGATCAACTTCTTGCTGTGCCATCACTGGATTTAAATATTCGAAACTTTAGGCAGGAAGCTGCAGTTATCATTGCTGCAAGGTAAGCAGTTTCATCAAAACCTATTGAAACATTTGAACAGCACAATGGTCGTTTTTTTAGGCATACAATTCTTGAAAAATACTAAAATTATGAATTGCAATTTAGTTATATAGTGTTTCTGGTGAAGTTAATAGTATCATTCAGTTCTTAAAGTGAGTCTGTTAAAGTCAGGCAGATCAGTTTATGAAGTTGAGCCAAACATTTATGGTTCTCACCCAGCATGACAATTCTATAAGATAATTGTCGATACACAAGTTTGCCAGCTCACTAAAAAGCACCTGACAGGAATAAAGAGAAATAGGGAGCAAGTTCTTTTAATAGAGCAATGTGTGCAAGAACACCAGAATCACATGTTGGTACTAACATTTCCTGGTGATTTCAGAATGGGTCATGAAAAACTCCTGGAGCGAATTCTTCAAGCAGGCGCTTACCCAGATGCACAAGACAGTCGGGGTCACACTGGTCTCATGTTTGCAGTCAGTTATGGTGACAAAAACATTACCAGGATGCTCCTTAAGTATGGAGCCAGCTTAAACCTGCGCAGCAACATGGGAGAAACTCCACTCCTCATGGCTGTGAGCAATGGTAAGGACAAGTCATACAAAGCAAAATGTAGATCTTTGTCCTTTTTCACAGTCTTACATATGTGTTACATAATTCTTCAAGTAGTCAGTGTATTGAAGCAGGGTATTAAAGCTGATTTATCATTTATCATTGTATTGCATTACATACAGGGCTAGCCTTCCTATTGTAAGAGCACAAGACATTTTTTTCTAACTTGTGATATTTTTTTTTTCTAGGCAGCTATGCAGTCACAGAGATACTTCTGGATGCAGGTGCCAACCCTGATGATGTTTCTGACGATGGCTTTCCAGCAATAATGCTTGCAGCATATTCAGACTACAGCAGCATACTTCGTTTGCTCCTGGAAAGAGGGGCCAATGTGCACCAGGCCAACACACAGGACTACTCAGCTGTTCATGTGGCTGCTTGGAATGGCCTTATGAAATGCCTGCACATCCTGTTGCAGTCAGGGGCCCACCCAGATGCCCAGACTCGAGACCGCAATACTCCACTTTCCCTGGCTGCCCATGGCAACCACCATCTTATTGTAAACATTCTGCTGCAGAGAGGCTGCAATGTAAACAATGCAGACAAAGACTTAGACACTGCTCTTCACTATGCAGCCTTCAATGGCAATCAGGAAATTGTGGAGGAACTGCTAGAGCATGGAGCAGATCCGGATGTCCACAACCGCCTTAATGTATCCCCACTATGGAATGCAGTCTATCGCCAGCATCATGGGGTCATCCGAGAGCTACTGAAGCAGAATGTTACTCTTAACGATGCCAGTGTGGGTATAGAGCAGCATGCACAAGCCATAGATGTTGTGACAGTTTTTGATACCCCTCGTACACCCATGTGGGTAGCTGCCAATGGGGGAGATCAGGAAACGGTGTTTCTGCTGCTGACAGCAGGCTATGATGTCACCAGGGAGACCTGGATTGGCTCTGGTCACTTTCCTGGGAAGTCAAATGAAGATGAGAATTTGAAAAATATTCTCTCCTTCCACCACAAAACACCTATGCGTCTTCTTTCCCTCTGCCGAAACTTCTTCCGCAAGCAGGGAGGTCGACAGATTCATGACTTGGTTCGGAGACTTGAAATTCCACGGTTTCTCAGGAACTATATCACACTGACAGACATGATGTAAGACATTTATTTGAAATCTTTATTTGAAAAACAAACTGCATTTGAGACTACAACCATAATCTAAAACAGTAAGTTACGTAATTTTTTAAAGGGTAAAATTTATTTATATATTAAGGCATGCCTACATGTGCTTAATCCCTGAATCTGTGATGTTGGACTGCTGTAAATTTTATGCTGATATCAGCAACATGATATTTTACTGAGGAGTGAGGGTAGGAGCACATGTATACCGACCGCATTTGCACATTGTTTCCATCTTTGCCATACTTTATTGCTGAGTGTGCCATTTCCCAGTCTTAAAAGTTTAACTTAATATGTATTTAAAGGTTTTGCATGACCTCATGTGAATCAAATGAATCAAATGATGGTCATACACAATCTTTCACAAACATTTGCACAAATTTTGCCAACTCTTACAAATCTGTTTCCTGAAATCTTTTCCCACTTCTTATGATTGCCTTGCCAGTCATAACTGGCTCTTAAATTTTCCCTCCCCCCATCCCCCCAATGCGTTGCTCATATTACATTAGCAATGTCCTTGCATGCAACTGGGCTCAAACAAATAAAATGAAAAAGGTTTAAGTAAAAGGCACATTTAAAGCAGATGTTGAGTGGGTCAAATATACCCTGCCTTCTTTTTGGCTGGTCATTGGTTGCTTCTCTCCAGGCAATCAGCAGTGTATGTTCTGTTAACTATCCAGTTTTTTTCTTTAAAAAGGAAAAAGTCTTTTTATAAATGCCTTTATCTAAAAAAAAAAAAAAGAAATAAATGATCCCTTTTCACAACACTTCCTAAATTTCGAGTGTTTGTTTGAAAACTACTCTTGCTTACTCTTCAACACAACAAAAAATGTCATAATAGTTAAAACCAATAAAATGAGATTTTTTTTTATTCAACTGATGGCAGATTCATTAACATAAAATCATATTACCATAAACATTCTCATGTATCGTCATATACAAATATCCCTTCTCAACCTACTTGGTCGCCGTATCAGCAGATCCTAAAATGCTGCGTGTATTCTCAAATACAAATCATACATTAAACTGTGGTTGATGTGGTTCAAATGTCTGCATTTTTTACCATGACCCTTGTGTTTCACTGCATCTGTTGGGAGTAGGGGAAGCAGGGTAGTTGGACACTTCTATGCACACTCACTTGTTTGGCTTTTACAGAAATATGCCCTAGCAATTTGGGATGCAAAAGAAAAGAAAATGACATGCCTTCAAGGCACTTTTTTCGAATCTTTACTTTTACAAATAAAATTTCTGAGTATAACATTGCACTGGGAGGATGCTTAGGAAATCAGAAACAGATCAAAAAACTATTGCTGTGGCAATTGTTAGGATCCCTGGGTAGCTAAAAACTTTTAGGAAAATGCTGCTGTAATAAACACTGGGCACATGAAATAATTCTGCATTGCACTTGCAACATGCTTGAGAAGATGACAAAGTGCTATGATGCATATCAGGATCACAGGGTAGGAGAAAATGTCAACAAGTCAAAACAACGAACTAGCAAAAATTGGTGAGAGTAAAATTACAAATTTGGGTTTGTTTTATTTTTTTTCTAAGGCTGAAAGACTGCACCCTAAACCAATACAAAGACAAATCCAGACCTAGAGATGACAATATAAAGAATTCCACTTCTTTTATGCCAATACAAACTTTTGTTTTAAATGATCTAAGATGGAGCAAAGCACTGCATTAAAATTTCATCATAGCAATCTTCTGAGCATTCTGTGACTTTTTTTAATGCTACAAAGAAATGTTAAACTTTAAACAATCACATCACCACTGAAATGAAAGTGGACAGGTTTTTGTTTTTAAAAACATCACAAAGAAAAAACTTGTTTCTCCAAGAGGCAGCAGCTCAAATAAGCTAAATGTGATATATCATACACACACTTCAGTACACCACATTCTACCTGCATATCCTTAGACAAGAGCAATAAACAATCCCATTAGTCTTTACTAGAACTTCAGCAGTACTGACACTTGTTTGATAACACAAATACGCAGCTATAAAGAGTTCTGCAAATGCTGAAGGAGGCACACAGTAGTGTATTTTGACAAAAATTACAGCTAGGAGACTATTATACATTCTGAATCTAGAATACCTTTTCTGTGCTTTATTTAGTTTAAAATATCTTCAAAAATATTTTTAGCATTTTTTTTTTCATTTCCCGAGACTTGAACTTTGACTACATCAAGAGTAAATAAGTCATGGATCCCACATTTAGAAAGGGCTGAATTTTATTTATCTAAAGAATGCAAACTTGACTAACTTGCAATCACATTTTTCGTTTTCCTGGTTTTTCTTACACTACCTTTCTACAAAGAAAGACTTACTCATTTCTTTTCCACTTTTCTCAGTTTTACCTTTTGTCACATTCCAACTTAAATAACTCCCTAACCAGTAAAGACAGAGCTAAGAAAATTTCTCTTTCATTATTCTTAACATGGCCTATCTATACGCAACAGAACAGGCCCAAAGCATTGCACCAAAAAGTCAGTCACCCAGTAATGTCATGTCCCTCCTTAAGAATTGATGCTGAACTCTTGTCATCTACACCAAAAAGGTAAACAGGAACAAATTCAATACATCTCACACATCAACCAAATGCAAGAAACTTGAGGAGACCTGAGAAAAAGACCATTAAAAACTCCTCCCCACCCAATGTACATTGTGCACCAAGAGGTATCAATACAACTGGTACAGCCAATGGGAGTCAGCAATATGTTGAATTATTGACAGGAATCATCCTCAGAATTTGCCTTCCAAGGATGTCTCTTCTTCTCCACCCCCCATTACTCCACCCAACCGTAAAATAAATGTGTCATCACCAACTAACCTCTTTTACATTTCTTTGCATTCATCAGCCACCCACACACTCATACTGCAACATTACAAAGCCACGTTCAAGTCATCATGTGTCATAATCATCATCTTCTGCCGTCCGAAGACCCGCTCTCATCACTGGAACAGGCATCTGTGAAAATCCTACAGGCCCAGGTGCTTGAAGGGACCAAGAAACAGGTGGAGATCTGCCATCAGAAAGACCTAAATAAGCAACACCTCCAGCTGGATACCTGACAGGAAAAGTTGTAACAGTCCCCAGTAGCAATCCATCAATGCAACATTACTGCTTGCTAAACCTGTCTAAAGTTATAATGCAGCTAGCAAGTAACCCAATGTAATCACTTTTGCACTTGACAGAGATATTCATAAGCATGTTTGTGATCATAGTTTTACCTCTAAACCAGAAATGTAACTCTACTGAGATTTAGACAAAGGATGCATCCCCTTGTCCAAATTACTACTAAATTCAACAGCATTTCAATAAACTGTGGCAAGTACAAGAAGACAACAGCTGTCTAAATAACCAACAGTCACACACCAAGAGAAATAATGGCAGAAACCAATAATAGACTGTCTTGTTGTTTTCATGACAAGTTACATGGACTTTACAATAAAAATTAAATCATTTTGAGAATATTAATAAATTTATAAAGTGCTGCACTTTAAAGCAAGTTCTACATGCTTTCCAAAAATAGGAAAAATCACCTCTCTTCTCACATGCATGCATGTACCCCACAACATACATGTGCACACACACACTAACACAGACAGAATTCAGGAGGTACATTACAAAAAGACAAATGGTGGACATCTACATGGCGCAACAAAGTAATGGCTATTGATTTTTAGTCATTCAGCTTCATGGTAGGTTTGTTGCAGTTTAAGATTTCAGATTTACAGTTCTGCAATTCTCAGAATCCATTATTCTATCTTGTGATAATGTCTGCTCAAAGACATACTGCATTCACGCTGCTAAACTTACACAGTCATCCCAGAGTACAAGGGAACAGGAGGTACAGAAGGTGTAGGAGGTGGCATTAGCAACAGCCCTGAAGACGTGGACGGGATGCTGGAAAAATTGTTGCCACTACAGCTGGCTTCACCCTCGCCTTCTGAATCTTCCACTGCATCATCTGTTTCTTCTGAGGCATCCTGTTAAGTAACTCACATTACTAGCAGTCAGCTATAATCCACCGATAATGTGAAAATGGCATGTCAATGTGAAGTGTTTACATTATGGTAAGAAATCACTGGCAAAGGCTCCTTTCCTAGATATCAATGCAAGGCTCTTAACACAGGAAAATGGGGAGAAGAGAATAAACACCAACATGCAAACGACAGTGCAAAATAATAAGTAATAAATACAAGACTGAATAATAAAGAAAAAGATGATCAGAAATTTAAAAACAGTTGAATAAATGTCATGAAAAACATTAGCAGCTGTTTACTAAAAAGCAGTTCATCAACATTTTTGTGGTTTAATTGCATTACCTGGCTTGAAAAAGTTAATTCTAAAAAACAGGCATGATTCTTCTTTTAACAGTCTTGTACACCTGAACCTGTCCTCCTTACCGAATCTGAATCTTCCGAAGACTCCATTTTGGCTTGTTTTCTTTTTCTTTCTTTCTTCTGCACAGCTCCAGAGGGGTCTCTGGGTTTCCTGGGTCTGCAACCAAAGCAAACACACTAGCACTATACAACAAGGAGAGAGAGCCAGTTCAGAACCAACAAATGAAAGATACTAATGTTTCCTGAAGTTTCAAAAATGTGCCTTAAACTTTTCCCAAGCTATATAAAGTTTGGAAAACCTACTGCATTAGTTCCTTATGCTCTAAATAATGAAGCTACAGTAATCCCTCACCTATTGCATTCCAGAGACCCCCACTATAGGCGAAAATCCGTGAAGTAGTGGTGTTACATTTACTTTATTATTTTTATGTATGCATATTTTAAGGCTTTATAAATTACATCCTACTCTCCTGTAAAGCTTTCCCACTCTCTTATTAACCTTTCCCACACTTTTATAAACACTTTATAAGTGTTTCTATTGCGTTCAGTATGATATTCATTTGCTGATGAAATACCTGTATATACTGTATTTTATTTCGATTTAATATCCTTGTAATATTTTTGAATTAACTTTTTTTTACCTTTTTTTATATTGTTTAAATTTGTAGGCAAAAATCATTAAAATCACAAAATCTCGCAATATAGCAAAAACTCTGCGACACAAAATTATATATTTTTCTTAAAATAACATGATACAGTGAAGCCATGGTATAGCAAGAGATTACTGTGCTTGTTATTGCTGCCAAGAATTTCAAAAGCATCGACACTGGTTATAGTAAGGCTAAAATTGATTCTCCACTCTGCACAAAATTATACAAGATGAAATATCTTTAATTCTATATGACTATCACAAATGAGCAGCTGTCACTTCTTGACAAAAATACTTATCAAATTACTATTTCAAACTTAAAAGGAGTAACTGACATCCCTAATGCTAACAAATTCCTATGTGAATCCCACTTTCAGAAATATATGCACATCCTAAATAAGATAATCTACCAAGACTGCCACCAGTTCAATAGTTTATTAACTCATTGAAGACGGCTAAGCTAGAGGCAGTTTGACCCACTGGGATGCAAGATTTTTCCCTTTTCCAAAAAATTATTTAAAAAAATAACTGAAGGAGGTAGAAGAATAATTCAAACTTATAATGATAGCTCGAAACGTGTAGAAAATGGAACAATCTAACTGAAACTTGCTTGAGAACTCACTTTCATTGTAATCCACACAGAATCGGGTAGATGAAGTAAAGTTTTTCAAGCACGTGTTTACACAGGTTATGTCATCTAACAAGAAGTTAGACTTATAGGAACCAGAGTTTGATGTTTGAGAACCAAGAAGAAATACACACACATTGTTCTTGTCCTTAGAAATTCACAAATGATGCCAGAATTCTGAAAATCCGAGCAACAAGTCACACACTTCTCATGTATCGTCTTGTCATTTTTCTAGTGGAAAAGAATGGGTACTCTGGGAAATTAACGATATTTTTGTTCAACAGACTTCCCCTCCCATTGAAAGGGAAGTAACTGTGTTCAGAAATGCCCAAGCTATCGTAATTAATTTTTGTATTAAATAAGCCGCTGTAAATGTGTAAAAAAAAAAACTTTTTTAATGCAATAGTTAAATCTAACCATTACACGCCAGGTGTGTGCGCGGGAACAGTTAAAACTGACTGCGATGTGAATGAAGAGTTAAACTGACTGAAACTTGCATATACCTTCCACGTGGTCGTTTGACTGCACTCTGATTTGATTTATCTTGATTTTCTATCACTGATGTACACTCACTACCACCATCTTCCTCTGTCTGGTGATCAGGAATATTGGCAACCAGCTCATGTAGAAAGTCATACTTCTTCTCAGACTGTATTGTTTGCTTACTGTGAAATATACATTCAATGAGAAAATTAACATCTGGTAACGGCACTTACTTTCAAATCAAACTTCAAAAGTTCTCAGTTAAGATCAGTTATGCAGTTTTTAAAAAAAGGACTTTAATCATAATCAAGAATGATTCATCCAACACACATAATCAATTGTCATCGCAACTCATTTATTCCACGTGCTGTTCACTTGATAAACTCTACTGGCCATGATCTTGTACTAGTCTGGGGTGGTTTGTGGTCACCCACCGTATCTGCTGTTAGGAATGTGTGTACATGTGGGAGAGAGAATGTATGTGTGTGAGAGAGAGAGACACAATATTTTGATATGTACATTTATATTATCTCTTTAAAATCATGTATAAGTTATATTATTGCTAGTACGAGCATTATTTTAAATTGTCCCTGGGGATCAATAAAGTTGTATTGTATTGTACTAACTATATAAGAACTTTTTTTAAGTCTTGATACATAATGACATGTTCTGTGTCTGATTTCAGAAAATTATGATTTAATAAAACAGATACATCTTAGGAATCATTAAGCTCCTAAACACAAACATTACTCACATGTTTCACAAGGCAAATTTTAATATACACATACATTACTCACAGATGTGATGCAGACAAAGTCCTTGCTTTTTTTGACAATGTTGTCTGACTCGCCTGTACTATTAGAGATTCTATAAACAACTCCAGTGCCCTAGCTATTATGAGTTAAGGTGCAAAAGCTAGCGTCAAGAAAATGTATGATTTATGGATGGCACTAACAGGCAGCTACAGTTTAATTAACACATGCTTATTCTCTATAGAAATTTGTCAAAGTACGCAGTCAGTTTTTAATTATATTAACGGGCTTCTGGCAGCATATTCATCACATAAACATGTTCGGTATAAACAAGTAAACAATAAAAGTCACTGTAAGCACAGATTTACAAATGATGAACACATGCACGCATATGCAACGACTTCTACAACAAAAATACATCGTAATGAGTTCTGGTAAAAGGAAGACTAAAACTTTTACAAATGTAAAAAAAAAAGTGCCTCGATATTCTTTTTTCAAACACTAAATTAAGGATACATATTATTACAGGTACTGTTGCTGCAACTTTTCCAACTTCCTCATCTGTTTGCATGATCTTCTTTATGCGTGCCTGTAATAAATAAAATGCCCCCAATGGACAACAATGATTACGTACTTTGTAAGAAATTATTTATAATGGAAGTGGAATGGAAAGTGAAGCTTTCGATAGATTGTAACGAAGGATTTCCAATGTAGATCCTAAATTACGAAAGTTATGCATTAGCTCATAATTACAGTTACAGTTGCTACTATAAATAAATATCCGTACCGGTGGAAATCTGGCGTTATACTTCTTCTTTTTACTCGGCATGTCTCAAAGTTCGCGAGCGACCGTTTCTCTTCTCATGCAGGAAGAGGAAGCGTCAACAAGGCAGAACTGCTCTATCTGGGCAGTGATTGTTTTGTTTCATATTTCTCAAAAGAAATGGGTTTAAAATATTCTTGGCTAATATTTATGGCCAAATGCCGAAATGTCAGTTAATTTTATTATCCATTAAAAAATGTCTTCAAACGCATCCTGTTAGTCAGCCTTTCGTCCCTCTGCCATCATCAACTCTTCCATTTCTCCCCAGGTAACCGCATTGAGGTTGTGTCCCTTGATTGTTGACTGGTGATTGGAGATGTGTGTGGATACTACATGTAACAGTATTTTTATGTGTTCTACAGAAAAAGTGGAGAACTGAAATCTGAATAAGAAATAACACACACACACGTGCGTGTATCAATCTTCTGAAAGGGCTGTTCCCAGACCTTTCAAGTTTGTTCTGATTCAACGGTGACATAAGTAAAATGTAAAATATAGTAAACTGATTTTGTAAACATGTGAGTTTTCTACTTAGGTATATTTACCCATGTTTCTATGATATATCGCTCGATGTATATTTGTGTAAACAAGTCACTTGTGAAACTGAAATTTTCATAACGATGCCAATTAACTCACAAAATATCCATTGTCTTTGCAATTTAGCATTCTCTTCCCCCCTTCCTAAAAATATTTACTGAAGACAAGTACAAGTACAAATGGTTCATCGATACATTTTATTCATTACAGGTCAAAAATAAAATAACCACTTGGCACACTTATACCAAGATTACATTTAGTATATGTGCATCCAGAATTTGCTTGAACATCCCGGTTGTCTGATAAAACCATAAGTTAAAAAGACGAAGTTTATGTTCCAAGAAAACAGAAATACTAATCTTTGGGGAAAAATCCATCAAGGCTTTGACGCTTTACAATTCAAGAATGAGATCCAAAATGCACAAATTTTTTCCAAAGTAAATCAAAATGTCAACATACAGCATTACATCTTTTATTATTCAAAGTAAACATCCTTCTTACTAGATACTGAAAGCTAAAGCCAATATTTGCCATAATTAAAAAGTTAGTTACATGAATTTAAATTCATTATTAATGTGACATGCTTGATTAAAACATCTATGCAAAGATTCTTCTTGAATTTAATATAGCTCCTGCATACTTCTTTCTCATACATTTTCATCAGTAGTGGCAAATAGAAACATCTCTTTCGTTTGCAACATAATACAACAGAGAAGAAAATACCAAACTCTGACCTTCAGTCCTATTTCTTCTGCTGACTGCACATACTTTTCTGCACAATATACCGAGTACAGATTTAAAGAAAGCAGTCATGGTCCTGTTGTGGAAAAAACATGCAAGATGCAGTAAAGACTAAGTCATAATATTGTTTTCTACTGAATGAATTGAGCATTTTTGTTTGAAGATATGGCATGAATAGCTGCATCAACTTTATAACATTAATGTACAGCACTCTGCTCAGGACAAAAAAAGCTAAGGCTCTTGATTGCTAACATTTAAGTTAATTCTTAAATGAACAAAACAATCACAGTCAAAGCGTCAATATTTCTTAATGAGTTGTGTGCAATCCAACATGTGCACACAGAAATTTCGGCATCATAGCAGATCATAGTATAACTCTGCTTCACTTCATGTGGTAGCAAACAGGAATGTGACCAAAACAAAAAAAATTTGTGTTATCAAGAAACACACATATATATACACGCACAAGCTTTCCACAATATATCAGCTGAATTCATAGGTTTTCCAAACTGTTAAAAATATCAAGGTAAAACAACATTTAAGAAGATAGTACAGTTGAAAATACTGTTGACCTGATCATCTTATTATCACAAATTCATATTCAGTCTCCATCAAATATACTTTTATTCCCACACCATGTTAACCACTGCCAAAACATTGCATCATTCACATCTTAATGCACATTGCAAAGCCCTTGATAAACATTCATGCTGAGTTTACAAAGTCTACACTGCTTGAGTACAACAGTCAATCACATGGTTTCCACAAAACAATGTAAGGTACTGGGATCAGATCTTGTCTTTTGGCTAACATAATTCTGTCTGGGCTTACAGAGCTGCTGTCAGGGATTCTGGATACTGTGGTTTTCCCTCCCTCCCTTCATCAAACTTCCCTAAAGAACAAAAAGATGACAATGTGATGGAACCTACTGACCAGCTGTTACCAGCCAACAGCTGGTCAAACAAAAGCTGTTCTGTCAGTAACAACGATTCTTAAAATTTGAAAGATGTATGCTCAATAATTCAGTGGGCCTAAATGTGCAAGCAATAACCTTTACTGACTAAACCAGGGCATATTCAGGTTATAGGCTTGACATATGTATCAACCCAACAGTTCAAACAACAATGGTAAGTGTTATACAAATAAGCATGAGCACTTCTTTTACATTTGCAGTGCATCCACCACATTCACCAAACAAAACATTTTCTATGATAAATGTTATGAATGAGTTATTTATGGCAAAGGTTATTGAAACAACAATAAACTAAGTAAATAAACAACCAAGGCAAAATAATCTTGGGATCATATCAAGCATCAGAAGCCGGTTTGGTCTGGCCATGTGACCAGGCACAACACCCTGTTGAAGACTGTCATTCAAGGTTGATGCCATGGTGGCCAGAGGAAGAACTAGGTTACAAAAATAAAGGAGTGGAATGGTTGTCCTGTGCAGGACCTGCTCACTATCATCTAGGAAAGGCAGATTTGTCAACTGCAGCATTTATCCATATGCTTCCCCCAACAACTTAGTCCTAGAAATAATATCAGTCAGGACTGGGAATGAAGCCAGCTGTATATGCAAAATGTTTTCTAACAAGATCACAACAGAGCAGAAATACTTGTTGAAAGGAAGTGGAAGTAAATAACCTACCATTAAGAAAACAAATGCAAAGAGCCAAAACTTGTTATGTAGCTGAAAGCTGAAGGAATGCTAAAAATATAGCATTCTCCTGACTTTGTATCTAATTTTAGTAATTCTGTAATAATTCCTCCAGCCCCTTTGAAAAATTTACTGAAAGTCTTTCAGAGACATTACTGCCATGGGTTTTGTGTATGACTAAGTTTAACATAACTGCATCAAATTATTTAATGAAGAAATGGCTTAATGTTTATTAAAAAAAATTTTATCTGTCATTTGCCAGAGACTTAAGTAGTTATTCAAAGCACAGAACGGCCTTAAAGTTAATAAAGTTGATTAGTATGTATAATATACCAAGATATTCCTGTTGAACCTTTAAAGATTATTTTAAACACTTAACTCAAAATTCTCAGTTTTTTTACAACACTACAAAACAACTCAGGTATTTACAATGACAATAACCTATACCAACATTGCTGCCACTTCACGAAGTGCGAACTTTAAAACCTAAGGGACCATCATGGACAAACACTTCAAAACTTAACTTAAACCAGATAAACCAAACACTTCAAAACTTACACCAGATATATACAAGTTTTCACAAGCAGCTTTTTCCACTCAGCTCAGCATTTAGTTTTAGAACAGTCAAGAATTTTAAAATGAAATGGACTAACATCACACTTATGACTAGTCAATAATAATTATGAAATGCAAAGACAAAGAAACAACAGCAAATCTGTCTAAGATTAAGGATGTCTAGCCAGTTTATCACAGCCAAATCAAGACAGACAGCTAGTGAAGAAATATTACAGGGACTCTTTTGTTCATATAAATATTGCCAAATTGTTCAAGTCATTTTAAAATACTTACCTATTTGCAACAAGACATATTTCTATTCTTAGCTTAAACACAATGCATTACTTCTAGTAAATATTATTACCACCTATCAGCTTTGAAACATCATGTTGTCTGATTCTACTTTTTTGAAAATGCTTCACTTTTTGCAACTCAATTCCAAACTGTGAAGTCAGGCTCACATCACTTCAGATGCTCTTAAAGTAATTCTCAAACTTCAAAAATAAACTGTAATCTCATAAAATATGCACTAGATAACTCTTGAACACATACAGGGTATACAACACATTAAATATATTCCAGATGATTCCAATCAATGCCAAAAAAAAAGTTATGAGCCTTGATCTCTTCAGCTCCAGCCACCCCAGAGCCAAGACGTTCACGTGGATTGTAACGGAGAAGCTAGAACAGACAAAAGGTGAAGTGAAAAACAGAACAAATAATAATCCATATAAAACGAAAACACCTTCCTGAACATATATATATGCATGCACTCATGCAGAGAGATGCACACACACAGATACAACAAAAAAATCACAAACATTTAACAGCATAAAATTCACTTTTTTAAAATATTCATAATTTGCATTCAGATTAATCTAGACAGAAATCTACTCAAGACAATTCAAACATTTCAGCTATGTTTTCTCTTTCTTGCATTTAACATTTCTTACATCAAACTCATAGAATGAAGCATCAATGAGTGAAATTATCACTTATTTCTGGCATTAAAGATAGTGATAAAGAAAAAGAAAAAGATGAGGATGCTTAAGTTCTACTACCTCTTGCAGCAGACTGTGACCCTCTGATGATACATGTGGTGGGATGTAAATGTTAGTATAAGACAAAATTCCTCCAGGATGACAGAAATGCAAACTCTGAAAAAAAAATAGACAATTGTTAAAGTAAGGTATGATAGCAGGGCTTCTGCTTACGCAAAAAATTGCGTACAGTACGCATTAAATGTTCGGAGGACCCCTTCAATTTTTGTCAATCGGGTCCCATTCAAATTTGGGCGAAGAACAGGGACCCCTTAAAAATCTGAAGAAGGGGTCTCTGGGACCCCAAAGAATTTAGCCTTAGCAGAAGCCCTGTATGATAGTGTTAATTCTTGGATCATAGACTGCAAAAACAATAATGACTCATTACAGTAAAGTTAATTTTGCTTATTACAATATTTTATGAACCAAAGACTGCTCTTTGCATGTTTTGTGTTTTTGCACACTCTTCCAAAATGATGCTACAAAATCTATTCCTCTTCGTGCATCAGGTTGCACATAAGGCCGCAACCAGAGTCCGTCACCGATGTTTCCTTTCATCTCCGATGTTACAAATATGATGCTTAAAATTAGTGACAATTCTCCCATGTCATAAAAAGTTAGGCAATGTCAACAACTCTTGAACAATGACATACCTTTCCTACCAGAAGCTCATACAAGAGTGCACCAAAACTCCACCAGTCACAGGAGCTGTCATACCCAGATATCAGACGAACCTCTAGAAATAAAAATACTTATTTCAGATAGTTTGCCTTGGTGATCAAAATTGTGTGCACATGCACATATGCATATACTGATCTGATGGACATGATGATGCAAAGGAAAAGTAATAATGCTTTATAGTTGTACATTACCAGAAAGGAAACAAAAATTGTGTAGTTTATTTACCACAGAAAAAAAATGGACTAAGGTAGACAATATTTCTTCAGTCCCAAAACTCAGAAGGCAACTCAGTAAGAAGTCATGAGCTCACCTGGTGCTACATACATCTGCTCTACTGCTGTCCAGTCTAACTCTTTTTCTGCTTGTCCAATTTGGCAAAAGTAGGTCAGAAAAATGTGGCCACCTTCCCCAAGCAGTATATTATCTGGTTTTAAATCCCTGTAACAGAAAACTGTGTAACTACAGTTTACAATTGCATACAAATTTCAGAATGTAAGCAGTTCTTTATAGAAGGTGGTAAGAAGAAAAAAATTCAGGTGAAATTAATAAGGCAACACGTTACATCTCAACCCCTAAAGCAGGGGTCTGTGAAATGTGTAAGCATAAAGTTTTGTTAAGCTCTGGAGCACTTGGTAAATGTAACCATTCTCCTTTTCTTTAGTATGTTTGTCTTCAATTTTCTTAAACACAAGTAACATTTTTTATCCCATTCATCATCCCTGCCATCTGTTTTATCAGGATTCTTTCTTGCTGTGTAACATAAATTACCTGCAGATGATGCCCAAAGAGTGAAGACGAGATAAGGCAATGACCAGCTCAGCTGCCCACCGCTGCACCACAGTTTCAGGCAGCACCATCTGCTCTACGCTCTCACGGTCAAGGTTTTCAAAAAGGTCTGAGATGGCCCGTGCACGATTGCGGGTAGGCGACTTAACATCGCACTCAAATGAGGCCGACCGTGTCATGTCACCTGAAATGCTCCTACAGAAGGACACTTTTCTCCCTGTGTGCTTTGGCAAACTTGCAGTACTGGAAACTGTTGCTTTGGGAAGTGGGGTGCTGAAGGAAATTGATCTCTTTCCAGGAGAGCAGGATAAGGTTGGTGATGATGTAAAAGATGCTGATTTCTGTCTAGTGCTAACTTCTCCATCCAGGGTGAGATCGATACCATTTTGTTTCATGACAGAACTATTATCTAACTGAGAACCTCTTTCAATGTCATCAGCCACTGAGGACAGATGCCTCAGAGTTTCTGCTTTGTCCTCAGTCTGAGATGTCCTCCGCTTACTGCTAGGTTCATGACAACACACCGTAACTGACACATCACCCATTCCAACAATGACATTGCCATTTTCTGTTCCTTTCAGACTTGCATGCTCTGCCGAGTCATCTTCATCCGATGTTCGATGAAGGTCATAGATACTAATTTCATCAGACTCACTTGAATCTCTCTCAGGGACAACATCCTCTCTCTGCCCGGAATGTTCACCAATGGACTCTTTTGGCTGCAAATGATTTTCTGAAGTAAATGCTTTGTCATCTGCTTCTGACAATGTGCGCTCCACTGATCTCAGCAACTGTCTTGAAGTCTCCACAATGCTGTTTAATCCTGCACTGCTTTCTGAGGGTGCTGTCTCAGATAAAACAGGACCAACAAATGATTCAGAAAACACTTCATCTGCAAATGAACCATGAGTAACAGAACCTGTCTGTGCTGAAATGGGCATATTCTGGTCATCAACCTCTTCCAAGGGCTGACTGGTGGAGAGAGTACTGCTGAGATGAGCATTGTAGTCACTGTCAAAGCTGTTGATGGAAAAATTTTCCAAGTTCACTTTGTTTTTCTTTAGCAAGTCCTGAAACTGGTCCATTCCCTCCAAAGACGTTGGGAAGTGATCAACACCTGCCTGTACTTCCTCTTGACTTAATGAACGATGGAACTCGTCTGAAGATAAACTAGAGAGACGTCTTGAATCTATTGGTTCTGAAGATCTGTCTCCCTCACCATCAAAATGTTCACTCTTCTGCTCTTCTTTGGTGGACTGGTCTTCAGGTGACTCAATCTCTTCTCTCAACTTGGAAAAGCGGACACCTGTAGGAGAAAAGACAGGATCTCCAGGTCGTAGGATTTCAGCAGCTGTGACACTTTGATTTTCACCTGGCTTCTTCTGAAGATTATCCAATACAGTGTTAGTGCTCTCAAACATTTTGTGCCCAGTATAAATGTTGCCCACTGGAGCACCTATATTGAAATAATTATCCATATTAGTAGCATTGGCTGAAAGACCAGATGACTGCTGCAAATAAGCTGCAATGTATGACCAAAGCCGACCACCACTAGCATACTGCAGCAGAAGATAGAGAGCACTGTCAGTCTCAAAAAATTTATGAAGGTTGACCATATATGGGCATGTAGTTGGAAGAATGCTCCGCTGTCCTCCCTCAGTAGCCAGCAGACCAGATGCTGACTTCTGAATTGTCTACAAAGGCAAAAATTGATCTGCTGTTAAACTAATTGACATTATTTTAACATTATGTATGGTTAGGCCAAAATATTTTTCTGTATTTTTTGTTAAATGCCATCATTTCAAATGCCATTTCAACAAACAATTTGAAATAAAAAATAATTTGTTTTCTTTTTTAGGCATTAAAGGATGAGTTAGGAGTGAGATTTTTCCAAATGATACAATGCAAGATACTATTTCCTCACTTGGGTGAACACCCTGCTTCAAGATATGTTTAATTAGGAGTATTTGTGTACAAATGTGCTGTGATGAATTTGACATCTTTCTGTGCAGACATGCATCTTGAGAATAGAAGGGGGAATTCAAAGATTTCATCATGGGGAATTAGCATCTTGTCTAGTCATTAGAAAAAAGTTTGCACCTCACTAGACTTTGAAAATTGAAAATCTAACGCTTTAAGATCATGCTAAAATAATGATAATTTTAAAAAAAAATTATTTCATGCAACATTATGCAGAAAAGTGAAATATTTTCATTTGCTCATAATACTAAATAATTGAACATTTTGAGGTTTAAACTTTAAGACAGTAAACTTGACTTGCATTCATCTCCACTGCATATTATAAATAACAACAACAATAATAACAATAGCAGCCAAAACACAACCAGATCAGTTGCTCATAAGAGGAAAAGTGCCTCATGACCCATGGGCAGTGAGATATCATAGACGACCCAGGGGCAGTGAGATATCATAGTTAACTATGTCCAGGGCATGGTATGTTCAAGTCAGGGTTTAACTCTCTCCTTCTGCCACCTCTTTCCTGAAAGCTGGATAAGCAGGAAGATTTTTCCTGCCACTGCCCCAGGTAAGTCTCAAATCAGTGAGCTTCTCTGAATGCTGGGTAGAGGGGAAGGGGACATTTCATACCTCTTAATACAAAACTATGCCAAGTTAAGAACTGGCCAAGCTTCTTAAGTTTCAAAATATCCATGAAAGATCTAGGATATATATACCAAAAATAGAGAAAAATCATTCCAACTATAGACACACATATGAAATGACAAAAACATTATTACCTTTATGACAAAAGTCTCATCTGTGTTCTTGTCAAGGACTAGAATGACTTTGTCAATAGCACCCAACACCTGATAGTGTCTTAGATCACGAATGGACCCTCTGATAAATGCAAATGATGGATCCAGCTCTAAAGATGGTGAAACATAGCTATCAGCCTGAAGAATCAAAAAAATTTTAATCAATTAATTGTTCCTACAGAAAATTTTTTCCCCAACTTTTTTTTAAAGACCCTTTTCTCCCTTTCAACATGAGATAAAGTAGTTAAGATATAAAATGAGATCTGTAACAATTTAAAGAACACTGCTGACTTCCTGTCAGAAGATGTATCAATGTCTTGAACAATTAAAACTAATTTTTTAAATCAGTGATTTTTTTTGTTTTGTTTAAATGTAATTGCTTACAGCCCAACGACGTTCATCCAAATTTTCTGTTGCTAGATGTCTGTTATACAGGTCTTCAGCTTTCATAAGATACTGAGCTGTTTTACGCCTAACAGCATCTCGACGAGCCTTGTTGACATCTCCTTGAACCCCTTGCAGTAGAATGCCCACGCCAATCTTGTAATGGTTGAATGCCTGCTGGTAATGTCCAGAAGCTTCACTGTTCTGCGCCAAGCAGATCTGACTGGCAGCTAAATAAATGTAGTCCTCTTTACCACCCAAGTCCATAGTGGACACACTGGTCATTGTAGGAGAACGTAACTTAGCCCTTGCAGGGCTGACTGCAGGGCTCAGTGAAGGAGTGGCTGAGGCAGAGCCAGCTCTCCCAGGCACTGGAGTGGCTGAAACAGAGCCAGCTCTGCTGGTTCCAGGCACCGGAGATGAAGATTTTGAATCATGAAGCAAAGCAGACCTGTGAAAAATAATAGCATTCCCACAATGCTGATGATGTTTATCAAAGAGCACTTCTAGTGGCACCCCCTTGAATGTATGTAACCCCAATGAAAAATTGTCATCTATTTCATCAAACCACTCAATAGGGAGTATAGTAACCCTACTATGCCTTTGCCACCTAGAAAACGATCTCTCTCACCATCAGAAGCACTCACTGAGACATTTTGTTATGCTCAATACAGACTTGTTACGTCTCCAAAACAAAAGGCTTTATATCTATTCACACATTCCATACTTTTTTAAAGGTAGAAATTGCACCCAAGTTGCAATGACAGAACACTAACATTCTACTGAATGAAAATTCTTCCAGAATTGCATTATTAAATAATCTCTTAGGAGATAATCCTTTTTTCAAGTCTATAGCATATCCACATTTTTATCATGTTGAGGCTATTAGCTCCATCAAGGGTCAAAAATAAACTTTTCATTGTTTAAGAAAGTCAAAACTAATATTAGAAAGAAAAAAGTCTGTGCTACTGAATTTTTTTTAACTGCAGTACAAATCATTAAAAATACCTAGGGATACTAAAACTAAATGTAGATTCTTTACTGTGTCATCATAACAATAAATCAATTTATTCATCACCACCTGACCTAGTATGTAAAGGAGATGTAACTACGCTGGAGGCTGAGCTGATGCTGTGTGTGGTAGATCCATGGCTGGACAAGTCAATATCCCCTTTTCCACAAATGACTTTTTCTTCCATACTACTTGTTGGTCCAAGTGAGCTGACTGGTACAAAGTGTTCATCACCTTTTCCAACTTCTACAGTAGAACCTGATGAATCTTTCCTTATTAGCATGCCACCATCCAAACTATGGACCTCCAAACCTGGGTCCTGCAGGTTTGACAAATGACCAACAGCAGCAGGTGAAGATCCAGTGTTAGTCTCATTATTCCCGGCAGTGCTCAGCCCAGCAAAGCCATTGGTATCCTCCATGCCAGCACAAGCTGAAATGGCTTCCATCAGCCACGTGTTGCTCTTTACTAGCTCACCCTCAGAATCAGCTTCTGTTTCACTGGCAGTGTCCCTCTCGGCACGGAGAGGGTCAAAAAAGTTTAGATCAGCATCTGGCAAGGAAGAACTGAGAATGGAGTCCAAGTCACCTGTGTCTGTGTCCTCCTCACCTGTAGATGAGTCAAGGCTAATGCTGTCAGGAATCTGGGGAAACTGCCAAGTCCCTTCCAACAGTTTGGGTCTGAAATAAAAAAGAACAGAAAGAATCTAATAATGCACAAGAAATGTCCTTTTCTTTGTATTGCATATTGCATCATGAGTGATTGACAAATAGAGCTATCATGACAAATGCACAGTTCCCACTCTCCCAGTCTAGCATCACAAGCATGACAAAGCCTAGTATGTGCCTTTATTTATATTACGGAAAATCCAAACAAATCACTTTAAAATGTTTTACATGAGCCTGGAGAAACTACTCACAATACTCTTCAGGAATGTGTGACCTCATAATAAATAATTTTCATTTCAGACTAATAATGATAACTCCCAATAAATCCTTTCTAAATTCACATTAAATTGTATACTATTATGGTTTTTTTTTTGACAAAACAAACCAACATTTTCCAGAGAAAGACTCACCAGACCATACTAGTAACCAGGTTTATTTATAATTAGTCAAGGAAAGATAAGTGACTTACCTTGCTGAGTCCAGAGTTTGATGCAAACTGATCTCCCCTTCGTTCTTGTAGGTGTTTGTGCCGTTAGTTTCTTCGCCTCCTGTCTCTGCTGGATCCGACAAAAAACTTTGGTTCCAAACAAATGGTGGGCAGGATGCAGAGACAGGTGTGGGGGAGATATTGGGAGCAGGAAGCCCATCCCCCAAGGGTGGCCAGCTTGACAGTATGTCCATCCCTGATCCCCTAGCATTTTCACTTTCTGGAGCAGGTTGAGGAGACAGCAGATCTGATTTGGATGATTCTATCTGTCCATCCTGAAACCAAAATAGAAAAGATGTCAGAAAACAGACAATAATATATGAGAATTTCTTGTTTCATCTGTAAAAAAGGTATAAGACAAAATGTGTTTACCCATGGGCTGTTGACTATATCCTTAAGAGTTTAATTAATGATCATACTTATTTGGATATTATTATTTTCTCTATTTACTAAGTTTGTGAAAATTTTGAACAAAAATCTATTGTCTCTTCCTCTATGAGAAAAGAGCTTTCTGACTTCCAGTTTCCTGGATGAATCCATTCAAAAGTGTATTCATACTTAACATAAACAACATACTACAGTATAACAAAAAAGCAGAAGGTATAAAATGATGATTACAGCAAGAAACTGTGCCAGCAGTGGTGATTTATACAAATGTGGCTGAGTTCCAATGAAGTTTAGCAAAGCCAATGCACTCTGACGTCGTTCTTCTATGACTGCTTCTTCAAAACGACCTGCAAATAACAGCAAATGAAAAAGTAATACAAATAAATATTGTTTATCTGGTGACAATTCTTCTCAGGGTCTTTTGTGTGTGAAAGGGTGATAGAGAGGACAGCGCTGTGGGATACAGAGTTTTCAAATGAAAATGGAATAGATTTTGACTACTTTTTATAAAGAAATTTACAGATATATACACACACAATGTTAAGATAATATTTAGAAACCACATGTGAACTATTAAAAATCTTTAAATTTAACATTTAAATGAATTTAATAATATTTGCAATAATGCCCATGCTGTTCAATGCCACAAAATATTTATTCATAATTCTTACCAAAGACTTTTGGCTTTGCAAAGACTGGGAACTGGTCACGCCTATGCAAAGCTTTGTGAAGATTTAACATAGACTTGTAGAGGTTTTTAAAGTCATTGTAGCGCTTCCAAGTCACTATCTGAAAAATCATCTCAATTGTTAGGTTTTTACGATATACCTCACTAAAAGCTAGAAGTAAACAGCCATACTTTAAATTTAGCTATTTATTATTATGCTTATAAATTTTTCATTTTTAAACAGCAATTAACCATAAAAACTTGTCCTCTAAAAAAAAAAAAATAATATTCATCTCACAGGATTGCATTCTTGTCATAAACTAGACAGGGCTTCTGCTTGCGCAAAAAATTGCGTACAGTACGCATTAAAAGTTCGGAGGACCCCTTCAATTTTCGTCAATGGGTCCCATTCAAATTTGGGCGAAGAACAGGGACCTCTTAAAAATCTGAAGAAGTATTTAGCCTTAGCAGAAGCCCTGCTAGATATTTAATTTTAAAAAGAAAAACAATAAAATTTAACATAGAAACTGCATTTAATCACTGGGAAGTGGAATTTTCTAAAATTTGTGTTACCTAGCGCACTTTCCACTCTTCACCTAATCATGGGTAATGATAGTTAAGCAATGATTAAAAGGATCACTTACCACATTCAGACTCTCTGGACAGCTGATGGGAAAAAACTGCAAAATAACATAAATGGTACCATTTCATAGAGCTTAATCGGCAGTACTTTTACATTTCTTTCTTCCACCCACCTATTCTCCCAAAGAAGTTTAGTTTTCCAAATCTTAACTGTTGCTCACAAAAGCATAATAAACAAATCTTTACCTTTGTCTCTTCTTCCTCCTCTCTCTCTCTCTCACACACAGGGTCGAAAACACAAAACCAAAAGCCTTAATATGTGTAAAATAAACTATTATTTAATATGTACCTACAGATGTACTGCAGTAACTTACTCTGCATGTAATTTTGTAGACTGTGAAGCCTTTTAAGTGCATCCTAGGTTCAGATACATCGAAGTTCCATATCTTGTCATGAACAGAAAGCTTTAAATCACTAGCACTTCCTTGCTTCGACATCATTTCAATCTTTTGGAAATAACAACTTGAAGTATCAATATCCTGCTTGGTCTTCTTAAGCTCATTCAAATGATAAGCTGTGATTACGAGACGGTCAATTATTTCACAAGTAGCCGAACTCTGAAATCGTCTGTTCAGGAACTAACATTCATTATCACCAGACTGAAGAGCTCCACATCCGCAACAAGCAAGGCCGCTGTTGCAGACGGTCAGTTGCTACGTCAACACGTTAACGCTGAAAAAATGGGTTTATTGACAATTCTTAAAAAAATGAAGCAAAAAGAGAAGGAAGTGAGACTTTTGATGTTGTATCCTTTCGGAAATCCTGTTTAATTAATTTGCTGATACTGAAAACGTAGTAAGTACTGAACGACCAGTTTCAAGATTACCTTGGGCCTGCTGTGACTCTGTATTTGTACACACAGGGAAAATCTACGGGTTTGTGTTTGCAGGAAATACAAATTTAAACTTTTTCAGTTATGCTGAAAGATTATGCAGAGCTACAGTCACAAAAAGAAGAAGATTTTTCAGCTTTCCCGTCGTCTTTTCTATTGTAACGGTTTCTTTAGTCATCACAACTATGGACCACTGATTGATCTCAGCTGCGTTCGCCATGGAAGAAATAACATCTTTAGACCTGTAGATTTTAACTGTACCAGATCAACAAAGTCCCATTAACTGCAATGAGAGAGATAGCCACAGAATTTATTATTATTATTAACATTATTATCTTTGGTTGAGGCTAAAGTTCATTCTTTTTAAGACTACTAATCCAAAAGTTTCCTTTTTTCCAGCTGCTAAAAAGGTTTAAAAATCTATAGAATGTGGAAACTATTGTAAAAGAATTGTCCCTTGTGATAATGGTGATAGTAGTGCAATTGTTAACACTTGAATTTTGTTGGGGTGTAATAAGGTGTCATTTATTAAAGTGTTATTTATTCTCTTTTCTTGTCCTTTGGTAACCCATGACTTAAGTACTTTTTCACATTGTCAAATTCCTCAACAAATGTGTTATTAACATTATAGGATGCTTAAATTTTCATTTTGGCCTAAGAGCTTCAGAAATATTGACTCCTTAACAGCAGAGCAGGGGTCTGGACAATGCTGGTAAGACAACAATACTGAAAAAGTTTAATGGCGAAGATATTGATACCATTTCACCAACTCTTGGTTTTAACATCAAGACACTTGAACACAGAGGGTAAGTTATACAGATTTAAGTGGCGAAACAGTGATTATCCCAAGCTGTAGCAGAAATGCTGTCAATTGCATCAAAGTCCATAAATCATTTTATAAGCCAAAATAAGTGTTAAGTTGATGTAAGGAATATTTGACAGCAATAGAAGTTAGAGCCCTACTTATAGAATCTTTCGACATTCCAGAAAAACAAAAGCCAGTAAACTGGTATTATCTACTGTTCTAGCAGTTTGTGAAAAGATTTTGTATATTGGCTTGCAACTTCGCAGGTTTAAACTGAACGTCTGGGATGTTGGTGGCCAGAAATCCCTCCGGTCCTACTGGCGTAACTACTTTGAAAGTACTGATGGTTTGGTTTGGGTAGTAGACAGCGCAGACCGCATGAGGCTGGCAGACTGTCGGCGTGAACTTAACAGTCTTTTACTTGAAGAGGTACAACAAAGATAGATTGAAAAAGTTGCATTCAGTACAACTTATGTCACCTTTAATGGTTCCTAATCATGCTAGAGAAAAGATCTGAACCCATGATCTGTATTGTTGTAGTAAGAGGCACTTAATTTTTCTTTAATTAAGAAATTGTACAATATCTTAATTAAACTAATAATAGTAATACTAAGTGTACGATTGGTGAGCATATGATGCAAAATTGAGAAAACAGTCTGCATTCAGGCTAATAGCTACTGATTTCGAAAACCAAAGAATAATTGAAATGTGACTGCATAGTTTTACAGTTTTGTTTTTTTATATAAATATGAAGATTACATGTTTTCACAGAGACTGGCTGGGGCAACTCTACTTGTGTTTGCCAACAAACAAGATTTACCTGGTGCTCTATCTTCAGAAGAAATCAGACAGGTATCACCTATACTTCAAAAAAAGAAACTTATCTGATGGAGCTTTCTCAGTGAAATCCATTCATTAAAAAAATATATTTCTCCATCTTTTTTTTTGCATAATTATTGAGTTACCAGCACATTTATGAGGGTTTTTTTTTTTCAAATCAAAATGAGAAAATTTAAGCTTTACATTTGAAGAAATGTACTACATGCCAGAATTCAATCTACACATTAACTTCTATTTAAACAGGCTTTGGATCTTGATAGCATCAAGACACATCATTGGCTGATTCAGGATTGCAGCGCTGTTACAGGGGCCAACCTTCTTAATGGTATCGACTGGCTTATTGATGACATTGCTTCACGCATTTTTACAATGGATTGAGTATGCTGCTCAGTTTTCCATTTTGAGCTGCAGGTCTTCTCCCTGAAAGTGGTTCTAAAGAATAAAATGCACCATCCATGATGAAAAATGCAACACTATTACTGCTGTGGGTGTGAAGTGGTGAAGTTTCAAGTAGAAGCAACTACATCTACTGCATGCCAAACTGTTATGTGTCAGACCTTTGAAGTAAAATATGGATCTCGTCCTCCCCACCAGATCAATACGAATTTTGAGGTCTAGCAACATTTGGGAAATAATTTTATGAACTTGTGCAACCCAAGTGAACACATTTAGCAAAATGCTTAATATTGACAAATAGGTTACCAGATAATCACCATGAAAAATTTTGAAATTTGTGGTACTTTTTGTGATTTCAGATCGAGGTATTAGACATTAGATTATTGTAAATGTCCATTGCATTTAATAGCTGAATACGTTAGTTACTGTGTGAAAGTGTAGCATTTACTTTTGTTAATATTTTATGGATGCAGGATTCGAAATAATTTTCCTCTATAGCAAGTAAATGCTCTGCTTTGCATATTTCCTCCTCCCTCTTGCCCACCATATCAGTTTAGATGCAACTAATGTAATAAAGCTGGGGGCACAGGTAATGTAAAAGGCCTTTTTTCCTGGGCACACTGCTAAAACATCAAACTTCAAAAGTTTCAGTCCCACATTTGTGCCAGCATCTGGTGGGCAGTGTCACACATTTGTAGAATGAAGCTGGCAGAAGTGTTTAAAAGTGTAGTTCCCATTGGTCTGTATCATATTCTTAATGATAATGACAATAACAATATTTACACTGCTGTAAATCCAGCAGATTTCCAGGTTTGGGCAATTAAGTCTGGACTTAGCTTGACCTGTTGAAATAATAACTCCTGCATGTTTGCCACCAATTCAGTTTTCTTGTGACCCTCACGCTCAACTTTGTTAAACATGTTTGACAATATTTACTTGGTTAAGAAGGGCCTTTAAACGATTTTTGTTATTCCATAGAGGCAATGAAATGAGTGGGATAGCATTCTAAATTGTTTAATGGTGTGATTGATATATAAAGAAAAAAGTCTTTTGTTTAAATTGTGGGTCCTATATCTAACAGCTGTTGGGACAGTGAATGGGAAGTGTTTGTTGTGCCACTGAATGTAAAAATAGGAGTCCATCAATTTTTTTTTCAGTAATCTTTTACATTCCCAGATGAAGTACCTATCTGTTGGATGGGCAGGCAAAGTCCAGTCATAGGCCTGCCTGCTTGCTCTGCTCTTAAGAGGAACACACTAACCACATGGCTTTAGCACCTCCCTCTTTCTGGTGTTTATAATTTGAACTTGTCTTTAAACAGAATATCATTCAGTTGGATATTGCAATGTATGCATACATGGACTCATGTACACACATACAATGCAGGCGTATACATATCCAGCCGTATTTTTCTTAAAGGATTAGACTGTCTGCAGTCTAGCATGGTTGTACCAGCTGGAAAGAGTACACTGTAAAAGGATTGTTCTGGGATATTTCTGCCAACATTGTTTTACTGTAAAACTGTGCCGTATGGTTATTAGTCACTTAATCCTACCCTGCCATTTGTGTTGTGAATAGACATTGACTATTTAGGTAAAGTCAACAATGTTTTGTCATCCTCAATGCAATCTCATCACAAATAATTTATTTATATGCATAATTCATATATTTTCATAGGCAGATGTCACATTTGAGTCATGCACCTTTGCTGTGTTAATGATGTTGCTATCCAGATAAACGTAAATAAAAATGTAAGAAATTTTGATGGAAAATAAATAGATAAAACCGATTTTAATCCTTTAGCATTCATTCTTGTATTCTAGGGCCATAAATTAAAAGATATTTAAAGGGGAAGAAGCCACAAACATATTGGATGAACATGGAAATGTAATGTTTAACCCTTGTAAATTTTTTATCAGCATTAGCTTGAGTACTTCAGATTGCTCAAAAAAAAACATTTATTGTGCATGCATGACTATGCATTTATTTTACTTTTGCTGCCCTACATTAAATGCCTAAAACAAAGCAGCATCATTATGGTCGACCTCATGTCCCTTGTATGCAATCACACACAAAACCACACATACCACAGAAAATTGCACAGATGTGCATGTGCTACCTCTCTTAATGCTCATACATTACTCAACTTGCACCATATAAACATCTAAAGATCAATTCTAAAACTGTAATCTTCTTTACAAGAACTTAAGTGCAGATATTGTGTTGTCTTGACATCCAATCACAACTTCATTTACTCCATCACTGTCCACATCTGCTGTGACAATAGAGTTCACCCAGTCATTTGTTTCATGTTTGTATGCCAGCTGTAAAATAGCCAAAGGTAAACACTTAACCTTAAAGTTCTATTTTTTCCAAGATTCTATACCATAATGTCATAAGTCACCAAACTGAACCATAATAAAGGCTACTGCACAAATGATAGGTACCTCCAGAAAAATATACATGATTCTTTATACAGTATGTTTATACTTCATATATAACATCAAAAGATCGAATTTCAAATTTTTTCTGATAGCATCTGATATATCTTGAACCAGAATTTCACATACAACAAGATCACAACTTTAACACCAATAAATCAACAATATTCAGAGAAGTCTCACGTTGCCTGTCTTCCCTCTGCTCTGTTCCATTCTTATACAAACTTTTTGTAAGGCCTGCTTACATTAGCATGAGCCTCATACAAACATGTTGTACATACTGCCTATATTTAGCATATCTAGGAAAGCCTTCAGAGAAATATCAGCCATACATGCATTTCCGGTGGGCAGAACTCTACCAGGCCTCACAATATCACCACTGGAAAAGTTTACACTCAGATTTCCCCACAAAGATAATGAGTATGACTTGGAAATGTTCTATGATCAGCTGGAAATGGCCATAAAGGCAGAACTGAGGAAGGACATTCTAATGATACTTAGTGACTGAAACACCAAAATCTGCCCAACAGAACATAGACATCAGATGCGGATTCTGCTTGCCAAAAGGAATGAAGAATCTAGGCATTCAAGAACATGTGCCTAAGTAAGGAAGCCATTGCAAATATTTCTTATGAAACACGAAATAAATGACTTCTTATGGAGAACAGCTGCCACACTCAAGAGACATCAAGAACACTATGTCACAACAGTCAACTGGTGCAAGCTGATCTGGTTTAGCCATGTCACAAGACTGATTTTTTAGGATACCTTGGAGGTGGCAGTCAACACAAGATTGTCAAAGAAAGAATTGTTTGCAAATGTGAAGAAGTGGATTAGTCTCATACAGGACCTGTTCACTGCTCAAGACAGGCCTAAGTGGAAGGCATCGTCAGCCACTGCATCTATCCAACCAGTCTTGGTGGATCACCATTACATTTTGTCAACTGGTAACAGCCAAGGGATGAATGAATGACAAACGACGTAATTGCTGAGACTATATAACTTTCTGAAATAAATTATCTAAAAATACTACTGGCTGCAGTTTATTTCTTAATAACCTCTCCATGACGGTAGACATTGAGAGCAGCAAAGTGACCACTACACAGCAAAAGGTCCAGTGGACTGTCAGGCAAGGTAAGCGCTGCCAACTGAGTGATAGGGCTTTCAGCACGAGCCACTTCTTCAGCAGTCACCTGTCGCAAAAATAGCTAATTAATTTTTGACAGGTATGAACCAGATGATTATCAGCACATGGAACAAAACAAATGTATGATGCAGTTTGAAGAACTAATCATTTCTTCATATTAATTAAAAGATTCATTAACTCTGAAATAAACCTACACACTTACTGACATATTGTAGAAGATGTAGATGGACCCTGAGGAACATCCTAATGCAACTTGCCTGGAATCAACTCCCCCACCAACGCCACCTCCTGCAGACCCTAACTGAGAGGAAGGGAAGAAATTCCCTTGCACCATCTGACATAAAATAAGAAAATAATATAAATTCACTTTTATTATTTGCATCCATCTATCATATATCCTCTCTAAAGCACAACACAAAGAACTGCATGACAAGGAAAAGATAAGCTCTGCTATATGCACACTAATTTATTATTACTGCACTCTGGTAAAAGCAACATTCTCAGATTTGAAAAGTGACTTATCTACTCAACGTGAGTAACTGACATAAAAATATAGTATTTCCTTTATAAAAATTCTAATGTGAGCTCTAACCAATGATCAAACTACTATGAAATAAATGGGCCATACATAATTATTTGCTTGTATGCTAGAAGTTTAAAGAATGTCCAGTCTATGGTGGTCAGACATTTGTTTGTGAAGGTTCAGTCTCTAAAAAATTTGTGTTTTATTTCTTGTTGTGAGCTCTCAACACTTTCATATAAATAAACTTGCATATTTACTAGGATAACAAGTACAGTTAATTCTCCTTCAAACTTTTTGAGAACTTCTGTCTAACCCTGATTTCTCTTCTGATCCTTTCCAACCACTCATAGAAATTTTTTTCAGATCCATAAAAATGTTTAATTCTCTTTTTTGTAATTGGCCATGATTTTAACAGAAATCACAACTTCCTACTAACTGCATTAACCACAGCAGGCAGTGGAAGAGAAGTAACAATGTGTCCATGAAGAATCAAGTGGAGACACTGAGTGTTGTCAGCTGCCAACAAGTAGTGTACACTGTGTCCTTGAGAATCTGGCAGCTCCACAGCCAGCAAGCATTTCACTGACACTGGGGAGGATGGTGCCTTAAACAAATCAACAAATTAACAATTTAATAATTTTTAAGCCTATCATTCCACATGTGCCCTGTGCACAAACACGAATGCACACACACACATACATAGATGCATGCACAAACAAAAATGCAGTGTCAATGCTTCTGGGAAAAAATGTCATTCCTGATCATTTCAACACTTTCTATTTATGTAAATGCCAAATGTACATCTTTCACTTCACCAACAAATTTTTCGACACCCCAATCTGAGTGCGGGGACATTTGTTTAACAGCTATGGTGTATTGCAGTGGTTCTCAAAGTGTGGTCCGCGGACCACTAGTGGTCCGCGAGCATAAGTCAGGTGGTCCGCGGCTGACTGTCGTCATATGTCAGCAAAGTGATGTTTAAAGTGATGCATTCCTCGCATTAACATTTTAATTACAAAGAACGAGGTATAAGTAGTTTTATGTCAACTTATTACTATACTACTATTACAAAAGGACATTTAGTTTTGAATTAAAATGAAACAAATGCGGCAATTTCCATCTGAAATTCATAATACAGACTGATTTTTAGGCCTTGGTGGTCCGCCATACTTTTTACTTAGGCCTTGGTGGTCCGCCATAGCTTTTACTTAAGTAAAGTGGTCCGCGGTTCGAAAAACTTTGAGAACCACTGGTATATTGCATCAACCACTGACAATGGCTAGTTAAAGTTAACAATGATATAAGGAATGAAGGACATGCAACATTCAGAAAAATCATTTTGTAAATTTTTTAAACCATAATTCATTTTGCCTGTGTTTCCTCAGAACATATTAGAAAACTGTATAGCTAAATGGCTCTATACTATTGCAGATGCCATGCTGGGGACACCGGATGTCTTAATTTAAGACCGTATATCTCAGACAATAGTTCTGTCATTGCCTGCCCACCAAACCATTTCAGACTTTAATATTCTCAGCACATCATGCTAAATGTAAAATATCAAGCTCTCACTTTAATAATGTCATTCAAATTGAAACTCCACAACTGTGATGATGCTTGGCAAGCTGTGATAAGGCCTCCTTCTGTGCTTGTCACAATTTCAATGTAACCTCCTGAAACAAAAGTAAAATAAAATATCTGGAAAAATTCTATCAGTGATCCACTCAATCCATTCCAAATGTGAGAAAATGAATTGAAAGCTGCTCATAAGTTTTAAAGGTCATGGACTGCTCAGTAACGAACATTTATCTTTCAGAACTAGTGTTTTAATGAAAAAAGTGCACCTGCCTAAGTACATATCATTTTATCAACTATCTAAAATACTTTACTGTATAAAGTTCTATCATTGATCAAAAATTTGATTCAAACTAGTTTGGAAATGCTTAGCACCAAAATAGGTGTTGGAAAAAAATTTCTTTTAATGCTTCTTCCCTCAATTGTTGCTATTAGACTGCCACAGTTCTTACCCTGGCTAATGTCGAGAAATAAGAAAGTGTAACATATGCTTAAAGTGTAAATAGATAATATAAATTATTCAAAGAAACCATATCTTAGACATTGGAAGATGAATAAAATGGTCCAAGTACATACGCCCATCTTCTTGCACTTGGAGACAAGTCAAAGCATGTGCTGCCAGACTTTGGCGAGACAAGATCTGCTGACCACACAAGACAGTGAGAGTCCCCTGGCTGTCGACAGCTGTAACATCTTTCTGTCCGAACCTTGTCACATTATGTACAGCAAGGCACTGGATAGGTCCACCTTTTGTTTCTATAAGCACCTGTGATTACATTTAAAAGACAACGGTCAAATGATCAATTCTTAGATATTTTAAGGAAATATGAAAATGCCATTTTACTTCTTTAATTTTATGTATATTTTATTTCAAATCATACCTATAAAATGAAAGAAGTTATTCTGGTAAAGAAAAATGGAAGCATTCAATATATTATACCAAGACAAACCTGCGGCTCTGAAGACGGTGAGCACCCATCAATCTCATAAATTCGCACATTTCCATCTTCTCCACCAGTCACTATGTTTAATCCTTTTTGTCTGTTCATCATTCAAAATTAATAACTGTTAAATTTAAACCTTAAACTTCTAATAGCATCCACATGCTACGTATATATGTTCAATCCTTATCTCCTCACAATTGTTTTGCATGAAGCATTAAATTAAAGGGCTTTTTTTTAAATAACTGTTGATCCTATCATGAAGAAAAATTTTGTAATAATCCAACACAAATTGTAAAACACGCACTCTTGTCCTAAAATACCATATTATTATTATCTAAAGATTCATTGTTTGTTGATACACAGACTTGACAGTAAAGGTACTTCGTAAATTGAGTAGTTGGTACGGTCTGATTGAGGTCAGAAATGGATGGAAAAGACTGCAAAATCTAACCTAAAGACTCTGTCAACACACAAGGCATTGAAACTACTTGACGCTCTGAAATGCCACAATACTTTGCATCGCATTCGATCAGAAGGACTATCTGATGCTTTTCTAAGCTTCATGATTACGACAAATTTGCCGCCATCTTGAGAACGATATCGATTGTCTCCCTTTCTCACCACAATGTCTGCGGTCAGTGTGTCGGAAAGAACACGAAACTAAAAAGAGGGTATTTTTTGTATTTTGATAACAAATGACTTATCCTATCGTCCGAAATGGAATTAAATGTAAAATATTCAAGGAACACTTAACAAACTTCATTTCCCTCTAGAGCTTGGGCCTGTGGCGCAATGGATAACGCGTCTGACTACGGATCAGAAGATTCCAGGTTCGAATCCTGGTAGGCTCGCACTTATTTTTTTAGAACTGTGCACTATAAATACAGACTTCACTTAAACATTAAATATAGTGTAGTATTTCATACCTGAAGTAATTTCATTATATATATTTGATGCAACAGTAGGCTTGTTGTTGTGTTGTTGTTGTTGTTGTTGTTGTTGTTGTTGTTGTTGCCTGCATGTTTCTGTTTTATCAATTTTTCCCTTACATTAGTCAATATTGAAACGCCTCGATCGATTTTTCAGTTTCATTTATGACAAGTGACACACGTCACATTCGTCAAAGCATTTTCGTTTGTTCTTATGTTTGAGAAAAAAATTACTAAATAATCTCGAGAAACAAAGTTAGCATTTAATTGCCTCTTAACCGACTGATCACATTTAGCAATTAAAGCTTGTATATGAAAACCTTGAAAGACGATCAAGATTTCGTCTATATTCGCCCGGTTTTAATATTAATTCATTAAAAGCACCGAAAAAGTTTAGACACTGCCCACACTGCAATCAGCCGACACCGAAGCCGGAAAAGAATAGTGAAAACGGTTAAACCAACAGACAGCATAAAAATAACATTTTCCTTTAAAAAGGCAGATATACTGCATCGATACAATAAGGAGTATCAACGAAAAGCAAACTTGAGCGGTTGACCTTACAATAATTGTAAAAGAAATAGCAACACCAGCAGAATGCATTATATTTTTTTACTAACAAAACTAGAACGAGCCTGCCAGGATTCGAACCTGGAATCTTCTGATCCGTAGTCAGACGCGTTATCCATTGCGCCACAGGCCCTTCATACACCGAAGCAAGTAAATAGCACTGAGAACAACTATAAGTAGTCTTCCAAAATGTTGAAGGATACTTCTCAGGGGAACAAGTCACCAAGTTGTTTATTCTTACTTATAAATACAATCCAAACATTTTGATGGTTTATTACTACGTTTAAATGTACAACTTCTGCCATATACAACATTATTCACTTACTTAAGATTTCATGCAATGGCAAGGATACAGACCGCAGATGTACTGATGGCGTTGTTTAACATGATTGGACACGCCATAATTTTTTGTAGATCAACGTTCATTATTATTGTCTGTGTTATTATTATTTTTTAACACTTTTAGCCTGCCTTTGATGATGTAAATGCTTATATTGATTATTATATTATTGATGATGATATTATTATTATATTATAGAAGATTAGTTTTCCTGATGGTGCCTTAATTCTTACTTGCCGAGAGATTTTATAGATATTACTCGCTAACAAACAAAATGTTCCAGGAATATAACACATACCGCTTGAAGAAGCTGCTCCAAAGTTAATTCTTACCTAACACCATAACATGCACAGCAGGGGCGGCTCTAGGTTCTTGGCGGGTCTAGACAGAGAAAGAATCGGTGGCCCTCAAGGCCCGCCAATTTTAATTAAACCGTGTGGCGGCGGCTCATGATATTCTTATTATGGCAGAATTTTATAATACTA
Organism: Pomacea canaliculata; assembly: GCF_003073045.1. NCBI lineage: Eukaryota > Metazoa > Mollusca > Gastropoda > Architaenioglossa > Ampullariidae > Pomacea > Pomacea canaliculata. The sequence continues at coordinate 20,758,906 of NC_037597.1, forward strand.
CATATAGCTTACTGCTCCGACTCTAGCAACATTAGTAAATACAGCGGACTAACTAACAAGAAACACAATGTTTTTCGGCCACATTAATTGCCGTCAGCTGGGTCGTTTTGTTTGTTTTTTTTTTTCTCTCTCTGTTTTATATTCGATTGGCGCGACGGTCCCTGAGATTTGGCGGCCCTGTGCAGATGCAGTTTCCACGTGCCTAATGCCAGCCCTGTATAGATCACTTCCCTGGTGGGACCCCAGGAATCCAGTGTGGGATAAAACTTCGCAAGCTTGCCTGGTTTAGCTAGGTCCATTAACAAACTACACATAGTTCAATGTCATTTATATCTTGAAAAGTAAAAAAAAAAAAAAATCTGTTAAGAGCATTATAATATGCAAGGGAAGACAATGGAAATATAAATCAAAAGTTAAGCACGAAATAAGACTATAGAGAGAAAATAAAAATTGTACATTTACACTGAAAACTTGTGAGCGAGAAAGAACTCTTTGTGTGACAGTCAAGTGTCGTGTGTGCGTGCCTGCGTGAGGATGATAACCAGTATCTACTGTATAACTAGTTTGGAAGGCAAGCTCAGTTCGCCCCACAGCGGCTGAGCGGACAAACCGCTGGCCTTGTGGACACCTGCGGAAATTCCTCTCGCCCCGAGAAACCTATCAGGTACGAAACTTATCAGCGTAAATCTCTCATCCCGGCCGGGGTCGTTCCTCCATCATCCACCTCCCACCGCGGGCCGGCTCTGCCCACTCCCCCACTCGCACTACCTTCCCCTCCTTAAAGTCAGTTCCACTTGACCGATCTGACGACGTCCTCCTCGGTCCAACGAGTCGCATGGAGTTGTCTTACCCTTCGCCAGGCGTCGCTGACCGCCAGCTTGGATCTGGCTGCCTATTAATTTCGCTGCCGCCTGACGCCCACCGCCGCTGGACAACGCTCGTAAATCCATCGACAGCTGGACAACGACCGCTGCGGGACTGCGCAGTAAAACACAGTCTTGTCGACCAGAAACGTTACAGGACTAAAGGAGTGATAGTGATAGGAACGATATCAGATAGGGGAGAAGAGTAATGTTACGTCTTCTTGTATCCACCCGGTTTGACGGGGTGCGAGGGCGGGGGTTGTCTGGCGGTTTGTCGGAGGCTGCAGTCACAGTCGGTGGTCCGAAGGGTCACCAAGTGCTCTTCCAAAAAAGTTGTTCAAGTAAACAATTTTCTTCAGATGTAGTGTCCTTCGGCATCTAACACCTAGGCCAAAGTTTCCTACCACTGGCATTACTTTATTCGCAAAGAGATCCATGCGTGACTGTAGTCCATCAAAATGTTGTGCATACTACAGTCAGTGGTGTTCTAAAACGAGAGACTGGAGTAAAGAAGACAAGGCGGAGGCGGACACCATAGGTAATGCAGTATGTTTCCATGGTGTGGAGGCAGGCGCTGTTACCATTCAGCTCGCACCTAACAGTACATGTACGCATGCGCAGCCTTGCTTGAAGCTCACTCTTCCGGCCCCTGGCTTGCCGGAAGCTCGATAGAGTACTTTAGCACAGTTGGTCAGTAGCTGCTTCGTTGTGATCAGCATCAAACCCCAACTCTAAGTCAAGATGTATACATTTTATGCGATAATGAGCTAATTACAGAAATGACATTTATCCAGAACAAAAGAAAAAAAATATTATTCAGACATGCATTTTTTTTAAGTGAAACCTCTTACACCACAGACGGCGTGCTGGACATTACCACAACTTCGACAAGACACCTGCCTACATATAAGCAATTAGTCGCCAAACTACAGAACGAATAAAGTCTGTCGTTCTAGCTATTGCGTGTTACATTATTTATATGCATCATAAATAAAAGTATATACTGTAAATACAGCGTAGCATCACACATTTCAAATGAACTTGTGTTTTACTCGTCAGAAGAAATAAAGAACAAATAGAACCAAATCAAAATGAAACAACCTATAGTCAACATCAGACAAAAACAAAAGTTAAGCAATAAGAACAAGTAATAAAAATATAAATAGATATAATAATTAGAAAGCACGAGTCACGAGTGCGAGATGTAGATCTCTTCTGTAAGTTTTCCAAGTCGAGAGTACACGTGCGCTCGTTCATTTAGTAGCTGAACAATCATTGGTGTCTTTGAATCTTTGGTTTTCTTATATTTATGCCAATTCTGCGCACATATAGCCTGACGAGTATGCATCCATGCATGCTTGCGTTCGCGCGTGCTTGCTTTCTTGCTGAACACAAAATACCTAGTTTTGTTGGGGGAAGTGGGAGAAGGGAGTAGTATCAAATTTGAATTTGACCCTGTCCTGTTAGGACCGGCGTGTATTCAAGGTAAACGGCTTCAGGATGAGCGACTTGGCGTCAAGATAACTAGGACCAACAAATCACCACTCGTACCCGCCCCTTGCCATTTTAAATGCCCCCCACCCTAACTTCCACGCACGCACACACACACACACATTCTTTGCCTGACTTGTCCGGCGGGCTCAGCCTTGACACCCAAGTCCCAACCTGGCCCTCCTCCGAAAGGTGAGTTATCGGGGACGGTCATCATAAAAATGCCCAGCAACCCCCAGCAAGCGGAAATGAATACAGGTGACCGCGAGAGGTAGGAGCACAACCCCCAGAGGTATGGGACGAACGCGAGAGGGACGGCGGATACATTAAACACCATCGGCGACAGGTAACGAACCTCCTTCCCTCCTGCATCCCACCAGAGACACTAAAGAACTTCTCTGATCCCACCCGTCTTTCTGCTGCAGATCGTCAAACGGCAAGACCACTGACACAGTTACGTGTTTGCTTGTTTGTTTGTTTGTTTGTTTTCTCCGTCTCAACACAGAGTTGTTTTTTTTTCATCGTCGCCTGTTAAAAAAAAGTAAAGTCTTCGGTCAAATCACCATTGAACTGATGACAGAAGCAGACCGAGTAATATAAGATATGGGGAAAAACATTCGCTATGTACATTCGAACAGTTTTGTCACAATCTGAACGGCATACAGCACCAATCGCATCCACATAACAGCAACAATAATAACAGAATTTGTAGATCACTTTGCCCCCTGTAGAGACAAAGTCGGTGCGTTGTACAGTGAAGACTAGAAACTAAGCAACAACTTACAAACACAAGTAACAGCAGACGAATGACACGTGACAAACATGAACGAAGTGTATGGACAAAGATGAGTAACTGCGGAGTGAGCTCAAGTGTGGGTGGGTTAGGAAAGGTAATTCCAGACATTCTGGTAATTTTCCTTGATCCTCTTTCTACATTTCTCCACGAGTGTACGAGGCGAAAATCTGTAGCGTTGTTTACCAAAACAAAACACGCACACAATCTCAAACAGGGATATCCTCATATCCCTCCACTATTATTTGTTACAAGAACACAGAATGTCGTGCTTAAAGGGGTTCAGTACTGTAGAACCCGCCCGCTACTGGCCGTGATCTTCCGAATGCCCCACACCTTTGACCTGCAGGTCAGTGAATGACCTCTCCAAATCTTCATTGAGTGGAGTCGACGGCCACAGGTTTGTGCGACGTAAGCTCTTCATCCCTTAACGAGTCTCGGTGGATTATCGTCTTGTTCGTCCCCCACCGCGCTACCAACGCAGGACACGCCGCGACTGATACGACATCGTCACTGGAAAAACTTGGGAGACCGCCGACTGACAGCACTCGTGACAACAGCCCTGCGGCCATGCAAGGTTGCCCTCCTGGCAGCTGGACCGACGTACACCTGTAGCGGAGCAGGTGTGCATGCACATTGACGTAACTGATGGTCACGCAGTATGTCCAACCGAACACTTGCTACCTGACTTTTCGTCTGGAGACGCAGGGGCCTGGGAGACCGTGAAATCTGCTGTAGCGTTGACAGGAGGGTGAACTGCCATATTTGTTTTCAAGATATGATTATCTACCAGTCTACGCGATAAGGGGCAGAGGGCGCTTGTTGATGTGCCGTCTGAACTTTCTCCCACTATCATCGTTCAAGCAGACTGCGAAGTCAGTTGTAGCGTCAAATCAAAGGACATGTCGGTGGACTTCAAGAGGCGGCCGAGAGCTGGCCTTGCTGGAGATCACAGAAACCTCTTAATTTCTTGTCGAATAAATATGCTCATGACAATGAAATGTCATACAATTGCAGACTCGATGAAAGTATTTCTGCTGTGGCAATATTATTCACTCCAGTGTGATGAGGGGAATAATCCTCGACATGTTCCTTGTTCTTTTCATTTGCTATAGGCTGATGTCAAGCCATGGGGTCTCATCCAGGAAATAATCTACCTCCTCTTTGGCACGTCCTTTCATTCCCTCCTTTTTCTTCCATACCCATCATAGGCGGGCTATGTGTATGTGGGTAGACTGTATTGTCAAGGTGTGCCAGAGGACAAAGCTCACGTGTTTCTTCTAATTTTTTATTTGACAACGACGAAGATAGTAAGCAGATTTAATGGATTTTTGTCAAGATAAAATCATAATCTGATAATCAAAAAGTGACGCGGAAGAACATAAGCATTTTTCAGATGTAAGTGTAAGAAGAATCTCCAATGTTCTCGCAGTCAACAGACTGGGTTACACTAAGAAGTCACAAGACAGCAGCTGAGGTTTCTAAAGATAAAGGTCTTTGCTCCTAGCACGCAGCAGTGGCGCTACTGCAAAACTTTGGACCATTTGTTTTTAGAGAAAGAAACTTAATAGTACTAGGGTTGAAAAATTCTCGTCCTTCCATGACACCACATGATGGACGCGACCATGTGTTTGCAGGAGAGCAGCAGTACAGCAAGGAAGTGAGTGATGGCAGCAGTGGGGTGAGAGGTCACGCTCAGACTCGCAGGTGGCTGTTGCAGGTGGAAACGACAGGACAGGGGACGGATGAGACATAATTCTTCTTTTGCTGCTCCTTCTCGGATGTTCTGAGTGTTGTACGAGAGAGGAGACTATTCATTTCCCAACGTCTGCCACGACAGAGGGCACGCGTCAACGTCACCGCCACTAGTGTGAGCCTCGCTCTCGTAGCCAAGGAGTGGGTGGTGGGTGGTAGATGGAGTGGGGTGGGGTGTAGGACAAAGCTTGATCAGCTGATCAGCAGAACCCGAACCTATCGCCAACCGAAGACAGCGCCTGACTGGAGGCTATATGCGTGTATCGGCGATGGGATAATCGACAGACACGTTACACCGCCGCTAGGTGGCGTGGGATGCTGGAGGCTGTGTGGCCCGACGTGACTTCAGAGTTTCAGACTTCCGTGATATTACCTTCGGAATAAGGGCGCTAAAGCGCTTGTCCTACCTAATAACATGGGGAAGTGGGAGGATGGCTTTGATAGGACAGGTTGTTCTGGCTTGCGGAGATTTGGCACCTTCGGAAAATGTGGCAAGGTACGGATGGGTAGGCTGCACTCTGCTTTTTCCAGCTGCTAAATCCATTCATAAATATTTATAAATTAAAAAAACAAATCTTGAGGCTTTTGTGAGAGGAAGTTAACAAGTGCGCGTGCATGCATGAGCGCGAGAAAGAGAGATGGGGTGGGATGTGACATGCCAAAGTGAAGCAGCCACCCCGAGCAAGTCGAGCATACACTGAAGTGAGGTTTGCCACTCACTTGCTCGAGTGGTGGCAAGAAAATGCTCTTTGTCATTACGGCCTTAACTAGTCTTAGGCTGTTGTGTTCCCCTTAGCGGCGGGGATTACTTCCCGCGCAGGACTCCGCAGGCTGTGATGACAGGGCAAGCCAGATAAAAAGCCGTTAACGCATTTGGCAAATCCTCGCACAATCGCTCGTTGCGAGGGTCCTTAAAAGGTGGACTCGAGCAAACAGACTGCGGGGTTTACAAGAAGCACAGCCACAGGCTTCCTACAACATCCCCACCCCACCCCTTCCCCTTCCAGATAGGGCCTATCGGTCATCCACGTCGGCCGCCTTGTCGCCATAGCAAACGATAACTTAACTAGCGATGTTTGACCAACAGACGATTTCTTGATTCTTCCCAACCTACGGCGCCTACCCACCCTACCCACACACCCGTCCGACCTCTCCCATCCATCGACTGCCCTCCGCCGGAATTTTGTTCAACGACCATGTGAAGCTTGAAGATTAGAAAGCAGGCGTTTGACCTGCAAAGACTAGTCACCTACCTCATCATACCGAGATTCATGGGATCGACATGCTCTAAAGTTATAACCATTGGAGACGATGGCAACAACTTTGAAGACACTTGTTGCTGGCGATTCAAAGTCGTTGGAGACTCATTTGTAATCATCAATTCATCATGGGACTAGTTCTGTTCAGAGGTATCTTGCTTAATGAACGGATATGCGCCTGGATGGTAAATATTTCACATGGTCATGTGAAAATTGACCAAAGTATTCGATAACCCATGTATAGTTAAAAGGTTTCTCTAGAAAACGCAATTGGATGAACCACCCTAATGTTTGTTCTAATCAGAAGCTAAAGCTCTCCTTGAATTAAGTGATAAACATTGAAATATAAGTGATACTTGAAAAAGACAAATTTCTGAGCATGAAATCTGAGAATATACCAGCTTTTGAAAAAAAAACCCTGTTTTTCAGACATTACAACTGTAAAAGTAGTACTGCTAATCAGAAAGGAAAGATTAGACTCATTCGTAAATTGACGACGAGGTGATAATTTACAGATAGGCGACTTAATTTAATTAGGGTATGATTTTGTGCGTGTGGGTGGGGGGATATGGAATTTTGTGAGAGAGAGAAAGAAATAGGGACGGGACGAGAAAAAGAGACAGAGACAGAGTCTTAGACCCAACACGTGTTCTCTCCCCGTGGCTTTCGTGAATCTTGAGTGAAGTGCCCTTATCGCAGCGATTGACTCAAACTTCATCGCGTTATGCACTACAGTGGACGTGACCATCCCTCTGATATCGTCAAACGATGATAACATATCACACCCTCAGCCCTTCTAACACCAGGTGATCAGTATAAGTGTTTAGATTTAAAATATGCTATTTGATATATCTATAGCTGTCTTATATATAAAAAACACCAAAATATACATATAGATACGCAATTGCTGAAATATGATTAAAATCACTTTAAGAATCACATTTTCAACATAAAATTCCTCGGGTGGCACAAGACGATCTTTGAAAAGAGTAGTCACTAAGATATTATTGGTAAAGAAATGCACCAGGGTACGTACTCTCACCTCGTTTGCGCTGTTTTTTTTTTTTTTTGTTGTTGTTTTTTTTTTAATCTGAGGAAATAATTCACATACCTGCATATCCATATGAAAAAAGCACTTTATTTTAAAATTTAATTGATGCACTAAAATGCGGTGTGGTCGTGCTCTTATATTAGTTTATTATTTTTTCCTTATTCGTTACTGTAACAACGATAGTTCTAAATAACAAACACGAATTGAGTGTCGAATTGAGTATTAGCCATACATTAGTAGTTTGATTTGGACCGCACCCTGGCACTTATAACACAGCATACAATGTGATACCACGCTGCCAGCGACCTCTGGCACACACCGGGAGACTGGCTGCTGACGACACAGTGGTGTCGCACTGACATGGCACACTGGAGACATCACAGTCTCAACACAGCAATACACGTCTGTCACATCCCCAGTTCGAACGCTGCTGGAAAAATTCTTGCCACACCTAAATGACACTGAAGCTGTCTGAACTCAAGAATTCCATGAGGTTTCTGCAGGAAGGTGAAGATCATGCTTTGTCCCATCGGCGTTGTCGCTGTCGGTGAGCTGAAACCAAGAGCAAGGAGAGGATAATAGTAGACTGGCCACAACATCGTCACGTCGACGACACAGCAGCATCACCTCACGGCGCCTGCCAGACCGGAAGGTTTACGACTTAAAAGGTCACGCTGAGTCATGACAGACAGGTTTGGACGACAGCAACTGTAGTGGCAGAGACCCCCAGTAGGTAGTGACAGCTGAAGAGCAAATCATCTCTGAGTGGTGCCCAGGTAGCCAATCCACTGATTACAAGTCTTCTGACACGAACGAACCCAACTAAGTGCGATCATTTCAGATGGCCAGTTCAATGGACCAATGTTCCACAAAATCTGGTCTCTTAAACTCTGAATCATAGACCATACAATAAACATATTATACGCACGATGAGTTACGTAAAGAAAAGGTGGCAAATAAGTAAATATTTTTGAAATAGCTTTGAGTCAAGTAGATGGAGAGAAGGTCTGATAGGAAGAGGGGAGAGCGACGCTGGAATGAAAAAATAAAAATGAAACTTCGTGTGGTTGTTAGTAAAGTTAGGGGTTTTTCCTACATGTTCCTTCTTCAGCAACGGTCAAACCTCAAGCCGAGCAGAAAGGTCAAGAGGCGCGGCACCAGCGTTCAGCTTGATCTCTCACCCATACAGCCTACACACCACCACTATCCATGTTCCCCAGTCCTTTGTCAACTTATCGCAGTTACACCTACCTCCTAGTTCCCTCAGCCCTGTACCATCTCCTCCCCCTCCCTCCTTTAAACACGGACACCTTTCGCGTTCTCCACGGCCTGTTGAGCTCGACACCACTCCCCCTTCTCCCCCTAGCGTGGACGATTGCCGCCCCTGGCCAGCGAGTGGACAAGGACGGACCGCGCAGGTAGCACGGGGAGTGACGTGTCGCCGCTCCTACACGGCACCTGAGCGACGTCACCGAGATGGCTGTCGGACAGACCCCGCTGGACGCTTTACCTTCAAGCTCAAGTGCTAGTCTCCCCCTAAGGGCAAGGTGAACATGTAACTGCCGTGGCGGAGCAGCGAAGTAACTGAAAAGAGCAGGAAGACGGATTTACTCCGGGAGGCAAAACAGAAGCAGCTACAGCATCACCAAGTGCAATTTGCCAGTCCTTCCTGCGCCACAGCGACGTTGCAGCAACAATCGACGTGACGGGGGTGGCAGCCACACTGTCGCCGCCGTGGAGTCTGGGACATGCTGCAAGTGGATAACCTCTCGCCCTCAGCCACGCTCACCTCAGCCGCCAACACGGCTTCCGTCGCATCTACCGCAGGTAACTTCACCGATTGCATATTAAAAAAAAAAAAAGTCCCGATTTCTGGATTGGAAACTTGGTTGGTATCTCGGAATCAGAAAGAAGCTTCTAGCTGTATGTACACTGTATTTGCGGAGGCGATAAGGGGAGAGAAATTTGTGGCCAGCCAAACGGTTTCTTAGCGGGTAGCTTTTCATCCTTCTGGACTTCTTTGATGTTCTGACCTTCTAAACCATTGCCGGCGTGCCCGCTCGCAAATCATTATTCAAAGGGCAACGACCCCACTTTTCTATGAGCATGAAGTATTCAAATGATTCCTACAGAGCCGTAATTTTTAGCGAATTTAAAGAAACCTCGTCTAGTCTCCATAAACTCTGAAGAAAGGGATGCAGTGCTTGACCTCCACTTTTATCAGGAGCTCGAACTGGTAGCCAACCCTGTCTTAGCTGTGTAGTCTTTTTCATTCCATCAATCATTGTGTAGGCTACTTGTGTAGGTTCTGTCATGGCCTTGTGTGCTGTCCCGCTTCTAGCATCCCTTAGTGAGAGCTTGCAAAGACCTTCAAGAGTCGGCGACCATCGGTAATCATTTGCAGGTAGATTAAATTTTGAGCACAACACTTTTGCTTAGCGTCGATTCTTTCTTTAACCACGACAAGCCTAAGCCAGGGCGACTCACGCGGTGCCAAGACTTATCAGTCTAGTCGAGACCAACACTTCTACGCTCTTTTCATTTCCAAAGAGTCTTTTTTTAAGAATTATTTTATGAAGTATGCATTTTATTAATAAGGTGAAAGTTTGGGCAAATATTTTTTTAAATATTAAAATAAAATAATTCACTTGCAGTAGAAAAAAATCATTAACATTTTATTGTAAGACGTTTGACTTTTTTTCAATAACTTTTGCAGTACAGTCAAATTTAGAAAGCAAAACGAAGTCACTTTTTACGTATACTGCACAACCAGATTTTTCAAGATGTAAAATTTGTTTCCGATATGTAGTAAAAGACAGCACATATTTGTTTGCTGTGTTAGTCACCCTTACATATCCCATTTTCACCCCGTGACACTCTTTTTGACCATCAACACTCTTGTGATAAATGTAGAAATCCTGCTAGACTCGACCATAAAATAAAAAGTGGCCGCTTGGAACTAAGACCCATGGTTGTAAACTACGCGTGCGTGGTACATCAACGAAGAGAACATCAATGGAAAGCGTTGACGATTCGAACAGACTGAAATGACAAAAGAGAAATCATGTTTATGCGATCTAAAACACATAATATTATACAGGAGTAACTTGCAGTTACCATGGTTCAGTACTAATGAAATGCAAGCACAAATTCAAACCATAAATGCTCGATTAAAAAATTTAACCAGGAAAATGATTTGGAACAGATGAAAGAGAAAAGAATGACGTGGCCAGAAAAGGGGTAGGACTCACAAGGAACATCGGAAAAAGTAGAAGGAAGTTTATCAACAATGATAACCGTTACACAAGTGTCGTGTGCAAATAAAATGTAATTTTTACCATGCAGCGCCGAACGTTGTGGAGAACATCTGAGAACTCGACCTTTGTTGAGACCCTCAGGTACTATAGTGACTTCTGTATTAAAACAAAACAAAACAAAAGAAACTTCAGTCCGACAAAGGGAAATCATAAAAACCTACTACGAGAAAGACAAGGTATGAATGTGAGTTTAGTCCCTCTCTCCATTTTCCGTACTCATTTGCTAGCCATTTGTATTAAAAATCTTTTTCCTTCGTTTATTGTAAAAGTAATTATAAACTGCTTTTGTATTCTACTTCTGAACATTTATTTGTTGATTTATGATTTTATTTCCTGTCACCCGAAATAGGGTTGCAAAAGTGTGAACAGTGAAATTCCTTTAACTAAAAAGACTACCTTAAACATTTCTGTAAACTGCAGACATAATATTAAAAAAAAAATTACCTTTACTTCAGTCTTCTAGAGATGCAATACATAAACAGCGCCAGCTCGACTCGCTACAAATTACAGATAAACACGTGTCTCAAGAAGAACCGTCTCACGAACCTGTAACGAGATGAATGAAACACATTTTTAAGAGGAAGCCATCAGCGTTCAGCAGGGCAGTTCACACGCAGCGTTCACACCAAACACTTCTGAACGCTCGCTCATGACGCAACGTTTTGCTTTCACTTGCTCGTCAGCAGGAGTCGAGAAGCTTCTGTTTGGAGCTGACACGGATGGAGGAGAGTGTCCGTGGGGGATGTAGCGAAACATTTTCGATGAAGCTTACCCATTCGTCCCTCCCCTAACCCCCACCACTCACCCGTCTAACCCCTTAACAGACAGTGCCGGCGGTATTAGGAGTTATAGGTTCCCTGAGATTAACGCGGGTTACACGTTGATGGAGGATGGTGGCTTGTGTTGTATCTCAAGGGAGTTCATTATCTTTTATTTTATAGACACTTTATCAGTTTTAAACAAAGAAAACTCGATTAAGCCTTTTTACCCCAGTAACAAGTTGTTTAAGCAAACTGTTATCGACTTTAACTTCTGCCCACTGTCCTTAAAAAAAAGTAGTAAAATAAGAAATAACACAAATGAAAATTCCAACTACTGAACAACTACGATTATTATTTTTTCAAAACGGAAATTGCTTCTTCAATCGGTATTAAGAGAGGTAGATTGCAAGGTTTCTGCCGTGTGTGACAATTATGTACCTACATTTTTTTTTTTTTCAAACGAATGTACTTTAGCAAGAGGTGTGTGAGTGGGAGAGAGAGAGAGGCTGGACGTGTCATCGTGGTTTTACGACTGTTTAGTCTCCGATTTCAATGGTCGCTGAGGTCTCGCGCGTAAATGTGACCTACAGGTGACCTGCGAAAGATATTTATATATTATTCTACCCCCCGCGAGCTTTTTCTTTTCTTTCTACGAAGTAGAAAATTAAAATTCAAAGCCTCTGCAATTTCAAGATACTATGTAAGCGACATTTACCGAAAGGCTTATTGATGGTGGTTTTGGTTTGATCAGCCAGTTGATTTCGTTACAATAATGCAGGTTCACCAAAAATGTCTTAGCGCAATCAATGGATGAGAGCAGGAAGTTCGTAGGTCGTACCCTGTAACCTTTCATCCCAATATGTCGCTGTCACTTCATCGCACTCGTAGTCGGCTCTTTGGATCGGGAACTCGCGGAACAAGCGTTGACTTGCGTAATTGCATGGTCATTCCGCGGGTCCACTGAAGCCCGGCCATTGTTCACGAGTCGGTTCGCGGTCGACTTGACGTGTCATCCTGTCCTGTCCTGCCTTTGTTGTGCTCGCCCCGACTTTTCCATCAGCTCAAAACCAGTTGTCTGCATACGAGGCGTGCTCTCCTTCACTCGATCACTGCCACAATAGGAGGTAGGAGAGATAAAGATTTGCGACAGAAAGGCGTCAATCTGAACTGATAGAAAAAGCGCATAATGAAACACTAAACGGCATGTTAAATTTTCTACATACTGAATACATGTTTATTTTAGTTATTTTCTGTTACTTCAATTTGTATTGGTTGGATTTTCTTGGCTCCTCGCTAACTGCAGTTGTTTATTCCATGGCAAACTTCACTTTCCAACCCTCACCCCAACCTACAAAAAATCAAAATTGTTACTTAGAGATTTACCACCCATCTAGCTCGTACTTTTACGACTGTCGTGCCTATTAAATAGGCGGCTGCCAGTCTTGTACCTTGTGGCGTTTTGTATTTTTCTTTGTCCGCAGCAGACAGCCAAGACAGACAGATTTTGTTACAACAAATCAAAGTGGGCCAGAGTTCATGCCCTCTTCCTTCACACCCCTGTGCAGCAAGGTCTACCTCCCAAGTGGACGTCTGTCTTGTTACAAATAAAAAGACGATGTATTGCTCTTCATTTTACATTCCTTTTTACGAAGGAAATAAATGGTTGAAAGTTTCTTATGACATCTTGATTGTTATAATGTAGTACAGATATTGCCAATAGTGCAAGCTGCTGAAAAAGTCAAATCTGTCAGAAGTATGATAACCCCAAACACACTTTTTAAAAACTGTTATTTTCTTTTGTTGTTTGCAGCTCTTTCTGCATACGAGAACCAGAACAGGGGGGTGACAAATCTCGCCCTCCCCCAGTCTTCGCGCCCCCACCCATCCGCCTTCCAAGACCACTGTCCGCAGGTTCAAGAAGGAGTCAGGAGAGCAGGAAGTGTTCTAGTTCACTGGACACATAATGGGCCCAGCATGCAGTCGGCTGCTGGGAACGCGACCGACGATGATGACGATGAAGATGACGACGATGATGGTAAGTTGAAAGCCAGTAATACATTCACGGGACGATTTCATCGACACACGTGATGAAGGGGGAGATAGTTGTAGTACGACTATTGACAGCCCTACATTTACACCCGTAAAGTGGCGGCCAACAATAGAGGCGATTGACTCCTCTATGTGGACCAACAGTAGAGGCTAACTATTGATGTGTCGTCAAATTCTACTAGCACGTACAGAGATAGTGATAACTATTGACTCCTCTATGTGGAAAGGCCATAACCCCAATTTCTGTCACCAGATTCTCGCCCTTTCACCCCTCCACCACCCCGCGGACGCCTCAGCTACACGCGGTACCAGTTGGAGTTGCTGAACGGCATTTACCAAGAAGTGCGCTACCCCAATACAGTGCAAAAGCAACTGATCGCAAAGCGCGTGGGGATCACCCGCGAACAAGTCAAGGTCAGTTATTAAAAATAATAATAACGAAGAAAAAAAAAAACGCTTTTAAACAAACGTTATTTAAATACTCTTAAAATATAGATACGTCGTATTTCTTTGGCGACTGAGTGCGCGTATGTGTGTCTTTCTCTCTGTTGGATGGGGAGAATGCTGTTTACAAGTCAAAGTGTCATGGTGTTATTATTCAGTAACTATCCTCGATTCAGAAGAACAGTGAATAACTGAGGTCGGTTCGATCACGTGTTTCAGATCTGGTTCCAAAACCGTAGGCGAAAGGACGTAGTGGGAAGCAGAGCGGGAAACAGAGATGCAGCCACCGCCGAGAAATCCACCAATGACTCTACTTCAGCCACTCGCGATGCCATCATCAGCACCACGGCAAGCAGCAGGAGCACGTCCCCCAGCGTGTGTTCCAAGGAGGAAGACTCTCCAGACGCGGAAGGTGCTTCAGACATGCTTTACGTGGGCAACGGGGCCACGGGAGATAACAGAGCTGGCCACGAGGCTGACCTAAGGGGTGCCAACGTCGGCAAGACGGCCAGTCGAATGGTGCCGGAAGTGGTGATGCGCAGCGTCATCTCAGAACTGGGACGCTTCAGCAGCGACAAGCTCAAGTCCAAGAAGAACAAGCGCAAGAACCGGCTCAAGCAGCGCGGGCGCACTCCCTCATCGTCGTCGTCCTCAGCAGGAGGTGGGTCTGGAGGAGGAGGAGGAGTGCCGGTCCGATTTACTCCAGGAGGTATGGTGGCCGGAGAGGCCAGCGACGGGAGCGTACATGCGAGGTCCTCCCTGAGCCGGCTGTTCTGCCCTTACGACATGGTGGCGCCGCCTAACAAGGTCACTCCAACGGCTTTCCTCAACACCGCCGCCAACCGCTTCTACCACTCGTACGGCTCCTCGGCATTCAGCAGTCCGCGCGATATCCGCCCCGACTCCCTACCCCCGGGTGGAGGCATGGCCTGCATGCCCAACCTGGAGGGGGTGGGCCTGTCCCCCGGCATGGGAGGGGCTGTTCCTTCCGATGCCAGCCACCACCACCACCATCACCCGGTACTGTCGGGACTAGGAATGGCGGGTGTGGGGCTCATGCCTGTGGGCCAACCGCCAGGGACGGGGGCGCATGAAGGACTTCCTGTGCTGTCCGACATGCTGGGGCCTCATCATCACCGCCACCCTCTGGACTCCAGCACCCTCGGGAGGGAGGTCCGAGAGTCCTCCTCGCAGCCACATCCCGCAGAGGACGCGAGTGAAAACAGGTCGACCACCCATCATCACAACCACCTTTCTCCCTTCAACATGTCGTCATCTTCTGCGCCTTCGTTGTCGATGAATCGTGTCTTCCCGTTCCCCATTTTTGCTGATCCTCCCATCGTCCTATCCAACCTAAACCAGCACGAGTCTTTGAGGGGACACTCAAGCTGGCCCGCCCTTCCGCCCACCCATCTGAACCCCATGTCCACGCTGGACGAGTCCTACAAACCTGTCCTGATTTCCTCCATCACCAACCCCTTCTACACGCACTCGTCGCCAACGCCACATTGGCCCATCCAGCACACAGCGCCAGATTCTTCTTCTGCGGGAGGTTTTACTCAACTGTGACAACGCTCAGGCTCTTGTTAACATGAAAAAGTGGGAGACACTTATGTGGGCTTTGCCGGGAGGAAGTGTACGACATTTATGTGGGTTGTGAGACCCAACCGCACGAACAGACAGAACAGGCCTGTGATACGCGAGTGCGACGTAAAGTGGTTGCCCGTTACCAACCAGACGAATAAACATTTCATCTCACACCACGCAAAACTTTAAATAACAGTTTCGTCTACTGACTGACATTTTAGAATGCTGGTGTCTCACATATTTTCTATTGCCAGTTCGCACAGAGGAACATGTTAGTTTAGCGCTGCACGTATCGGAGAGATTTTCTTCTTTTTACGTGTTTCATTCCGAAGCCTTGCAGCGAGTGTGCTGATCTATGAACATGTGAATATAAATTTATTTCTTTTCAAGTTATCTTTTTTATTTTCTATTTTTCTATTTTGTTGGTTTTTATTTTTAGGGAGGTATTAAGTGAGTTTTACTTCCTTTCCTTCCAAGTGTTTAGTATAAAACTGTTCCACACTCTTTTAACATTTCATTTGTAGACAGAGTTGCGTAAGTCCGTCCGTGACTTGATGCAGCGCTAGATGCAAATATCACTTTACAAAAGCAAAGTCTACATTTAATTAACATGCTCTTCCAGTTCTCACACTCCAGATAATTTTTAAAAATGTCATCGTAAAACTTACGAGAAAATTTTCGTTGCAATAGGAAACCTCGGAGACTCTGACGTATAACTGTTGCGATTGGTCGGTTTCTAAGAAATATATTTCACAGGTTAGTAAACAAATATATTTCACAGGTTTGTAAACATGAATGTTTCGTTGCAAAATTTTAACAAGTATGGACTTATAATACATGAATGCAGAAAATCCATTATGAAACCCTGGTGAAGAAAATTGTCTGGTTCTCGCAATCGCTAGAAAAACACAGCAGGATTGGCTGTTCCACCCAGGATGCCATCCAATCAGAGGCCTGCAAATGTCTCATGCCCCTCCTATCCCCACAACGTCGAGATAAGAGAAACTTCCATTCGAAGCAAATCTTTCCTAGTAACAGCGGTTTCGCCATTTTGCTACGTCTGCTTTTCTTTCAGAATTTAATCCCAGAGAAGTTTTTAAGTCCAAGGTTCCACAGTCGACGGTACTATTGCTGAAGCGAAGCAAGAATGGCACAGGAACCTGCCTCAAAATCGAAGATGACTCCGATGGAAGCTGACGTTACATGGTTAGAATCGTTCTTGACGCAGATCAAAACATCAAGTCTTTAGAAGTTCAAAGTAATTTAAAATTCATCAAACATTACAGATGTTCCGTTGATGCACAAAATACTGAGTGTAACTTCCTCGTGTGTCCCTTTCTCTCCCCCACCCCCTTCAGTCTGTTGGATCTCCTAGTTCGTCGTTTTCAGTCTGAGATTTAACTTCAGAGAAATTTTATGGTTCAAATATAAACACATAGAAACTGTGTTATATATTCTCACTAGTAATAAGATGTTTTTAAAGCGATCCTTAGCCACAACGGTCACATACACTAAACATTTCTCTCACCAGTTCAATCTACAATTGTCTGTTTAATTAGAAAGTGCTTCTAGCTAGAAGTAATTTGACACTTGCAAGTTGAGCCACACGAGGTGTAGTATATAAATCGCCTTCTGCCTTACCCAGGAGAGAATTCGTACGCGCCATCATGAGGAACCAGCTGATTGTCTGGCCTCGCCGCTGGACCTTCAGGGTCAACATGACGAAGGAGGTAAAAATCACCATCCTCATCATGCAGCACGTCGGCAGTAATGAGGGTATTTTATACGAGCTTTTCCTTTTTATTGGTGTCCTATGGCCAATATTCAATCAGCATCCAGCTGTTTTCGTAATGCCGTACACAAACCGCAATCCTGGGCCTTCGTTTGTGGATGGCTTTAAAAAAGTAGGAGTGAGGAACCATTTTTTCGCCAATGGCCATTTGCATATTTATAATATTATTTGTATACCATACAAAATTGTCAAAATAACAATTAGCCTCCTATAACTGGTCAAACTGTAGTTTCGCCTGGCACTGAGTGTGATTTGAGTCACCGCTATGCAGTCAGACGGGCCGTGGGTAGCCGACGAGGAGCATTCGTGTCTGTCCCGTCATGTGTCCTATCCCGTAATGGACATTCCTTGCTTGTCCCTCAAAATATATCTTATTATTACTCATCTGATATAAATTTATATTGGCATGATAAAGCTCCTAGAGGTATTGAGCATAAGTTCCGCCTGTAATTGCCTGGGCCCTCCCCATCCCTGGTTTAGATAAAAGTGTTCTTTGATTGTGAGCATCTTTGACGAGCTACGTAATTGGTGTTGGTAAGGGAAGCTGGTGTGACGGTAACGACAACATTTGTAAAATATAGTGACCGGTGACCGGATTCTGAATGGTAGCAAACAAACACTCTATTACGACAAAACGTAAGCCATATGCTCGAGAAGAAGAAATTAATCTTCACTCGTTTGTCCGCCTAATCACATCAAGGTGGGCAAAATCAGCATCATCTCTGTCTGTGTCATCCGTCAGGGATTTGGGATTCATTATCAGCGCAGACATGACTCTTGATAAACGTTACAGCAGTCAGTTATTGTCTATTATGAGCTACGTAAGATCAGCACCATCCGACACATTCTCTCTACGTGTGCTACCAACACTCTTGTCTGTGCGTGTGTACGTTCTCGGCTTGATTACTGCAACTGTTTGCTTACCGGCTGTTCTGCATACCTTATCCACCAACTGCAGAAAGTACAGAACTCTGGTACTTAGAGTAAGGAAACGGGACCATGTCACTCCTCTCCTTCGTTTTCTACACTAAATACCCATCCATTGTCGCATTTAGTACACACTGTGTTGTGTTTTAATTTCCTTGCTAGCTCTTGCCTTTACTATTTCTCTTCCGGTAAGTCCCAGCTGTGACAACCATCTCCTAACTATTTCTGTCAGCAGAACAACAACATATTGTCACAGGATTTTTAGTTACTGTGCAGCAAAACAATGGAACTCTCCCTTTCAATATCCGCCACCTACCCACTACTGAAACCTTTAAGTATGCACTGGAAAAGCACATCTTCCTACTCCTAACAACAGTCCACACAATGCTAGACCTTTTTCACACCCTTACCCCCTTTTCCGCTTATTGCTGCTTCCTTTTTGCAATATCATTATACTCCCAGTCCTCGTTACTTGTATCCTCTACGTTTTTATGTCTTTTATTCGTCATCAGTGCCGTTGTTTATCCTTCCGTCTTTCATATGTTGTTTGCTTGTTCTTCTATCCCTCGTATGTTGCCTATGTCTCGTTCTTGTTCTTAAGAGCTGAGCATGCTCGTTAGGAGTGTGAGTATGCGCTATATAAAAAATTACATTAATATTTTTCGCACCTTACTCGGGTTTTTCTTGAGGGAAGAAGAAAAACGGACACACGGATGTCTTATTAACTAAGCAAGAGAAAGCGACTAGACCGAATTGACGCACTTATGCAAACTCACACACATACGTTGCTCCTCGTCCGGCTTATAGAGTGTCTCTACGATCAAACATTATGCAGTATGTTGCTCCTAATTTTCTGTTTATTAATTAGGATCTAACGATGTCTCAACCCTGTTACAATCTAATATTGTGTCTCATAGATGTACGAAGCAATGGAAGGCAAGCGGCCATGGTCTCCTTTCGACGACAAGAAGAAGTACCCGCTGCCTCATACACCAGAAGACATGAAGGCGGGGGCTATCATCCTACCTCCCATCGAGATGCCACCGCCATCTTCATACCCTAGGTACTGTCAACTTCCGTATCAAGGGAAATGTTGGGTTGGGAGGAAGGTCTTGCGCCGAGCAGTAATACGTCACCAACTCTGATCCTCTCGCCGGAGCATGTTTAGTCAGGTGGAACACCGAGAGCAAAAGGAGGACCAAGGGTACGAGACAGCGAAGAGGGGGCGCAAGCAGCATGAAAGGACAAGCGTAAGAAGTGAGGGGGGTAGTCGAGGTAGCGTAGGGCGCATCACAAATACAGTCCGCCAGGTTGGTGGGAATCACTCAAATCCACCGGATGGAACTCGGTCAGGGATATGTCATAACCCCAACGAGACATTCACTCCTATCAAGTAGAACGAGGAAGGAAGGAGAATCTCATGTTCGTAAGTAATTCGTGCACACACACCAGAGAGCGTAGATATAGAGATGCTGCACTCCTTCTTTATCCTTACCTGTTAAGAAAAGTTGCGTCCCTTCATGATGTGGTCAGAGAGGGTAGATATAGAGAGGCTGCACTCCTTCTTTGTCCTTACTTGTTAAGAAAAGTAGTGATGCAGTTGTTCTCTGATGATACCAGAGTGCAGCTTCTCTATATCTATGCTCTCTAATGATACCACAGTGCAGCCTCTCTATATCTACGCTCTCTGCACACACCACACACACACACCTACTCGTCTCCTTGATTGCACCTGGCCCACCGATCTTGGGTGTTTCCACGTGCAGAACTTCTACCGGCCTGTATGGCTGGCGTCCGATGGGTCCGGCGTCAACACTTCTGCAGACACGCCTCAATTTGATCAAGAACGACTTCGGCAAGCAGGACATCGTCAAAAGTTTTGGCTGGCCGGGGCCGATGCCCTAACAATCCCGTACATACGGGTGCTGCTACTAACGTTCATGCTGCACGTGCTGTCATTTTGCCGTCTCTTTGATTAGTCAAATCGTGCCACGCGAGCGGTCAAACAGCAAGAGGCGTTTAGACTGAACACAACAAAGAAAAATACATTGCTCATCGTATTTGCAAACCGATGAATACGTCGAATGCTTTGAAATTATGCAAGCGCGTGCAGCAAAGAATAAAGACTGCCACAAGCTGTTGTCAGCTGCCTACTCGCGTTGCTTAGATTTACAGAGTGACTGCATGGCTGGCTGGGCGATCTGGTTCTAGTGCCTTGGATCTGGCTATATATTATGTGTAGCCCGGTCCATATACGCATCGTGGAAAATCACATTACTCTGCCCCCAACTCCCAACAGTTGTTGCAACCGATTAAAAACTGTATACATGTCTACAAGGAAGCTCCAAGAACCCGAAGACGGGGGAAGGGGTCTTCGTTTTTCGTTAAAATTCATTTTGGTTTGTTTTGACTTATATTCAGCTGACAATCATACCACCTACATAGGTTCCGCAGCACTGGTAACAGACAATATACAGTAGTAGTCGGGGCAGCTCCAGTTTGACAGGTTGACAGCTCATGTTCAGCAACGAAGGCACAAAGTTGCCATGAAGGGGGAGATAGCACTTGCATGAGCCGCCAAGCGACTCTCTCCCTACTTCCTGTCAGTCGTTAGCTCTCGCGAAGGAATATATCTCTCAAATTACGACTTTGTCAAAAGTCGATCTGCATCTTCACAACAGACCTAGGTCGCAATGCAGTCTCTTCTGCGTATTTCTCTCTCTCTCTCGTTTGAAGCCATCAGTAACGTCTTAGAGCGGACAAGACATTACTGCTAAATTGGTTAAATACCTGGCAAACTGTGGGGATCAGCACAGCCAGTTTCCAACTCACACACCGTCACACTGCTTTATTTATAAGATACCACACTTATAAAATATGAGGATCATATCATTAGACCCAGTAAACCCCAGAACCAATCTGGCTCTAATCTAGAAAGAAAATATTATTGCAACAAAGTGTATTACCAAACAAAGAAAAAAAAAAACTTCAAAAATTGTACATTCCTTTTCATTGTACAAAATGGCAAAGAATCATCATTCACAAAAATTAGATTGGTATATATTTCCGAAATCATTGGCAACTTTACAATTCTTACAGACAATAAAATGGTGTTATTTGCGAGGTTATTTGTTTTGTCTCGAGCTGTTGTGTTTGTTTTAGTAAGAGGCGAGCGTGGGGTCGGGGTCTTCGTTACGGAGTTCTGTGGTCTCTGGATCAGTCCCAGAAACTAATATCACCTACATTTTCTGACAATATCGTCACGGGAGTGATCGAGCAGTAGATGCCACTAACCATTTGAAAGAAAAGCTGGAGGTTTAATGCCGATCACTTTTCGTTTTCGAATTTATTCCGACAGTCTGGTGCCTGCCACCCTCTTGTCCACTTCTTCACAACATGGAAAGAAATTAGAGATTACTACGCAGGGAAAAGAACGCTCGACTGCTCGCTCCTCCAAAGGCGTGGAAACAGCAAACTGAGATCTCATTATCATACAACACTCACGGTCAGCGATGAAAATGATTGATGTCAAGTGTCGAGCAGTTGTTAAGTTTGGAGCACGTTTCGCTCGTGCGGCATGTGTATCGCGAGCTTCCATCTGACGGCCACAGCTAATGGCGGCTGACAGTGAGAGTCTGGACATCGAAGCGCTTCTCGACTCAGTAGCAGACGACACTATGACTCAGCTAATGTCAGAGCTGTCTTCTGCGGCTTCCTCGTACATTGGTGACAGAGAAGCGCTGAAGATGACGAATTTTTTCGATTCTACGAGTACTTCGGATGAGGGTACGATTGAAACCCGCACGTGCCACTGGGAAGCAGACGATGAACCCAGCACTTCACAAGAACGACAGTGTATGAGTAGGGTGATGTTTTCGGAGAAATCTGTTTCAAATTCAAAATTACTTCAGGCTAAAGTAACGAAGCAGGTACCTAATGTTCGGCATCTTCAAATGCAACCAGGTGTACAAGGTAGTTTCCTCGGAAACAGAAAAAAAAAAATTCGTACTATTTTGATAATATTTAAGGTTAAGTTTTTTAAAGAGCCTTTTTCCAAATTGTGAAATGCTTGACTGGCAGAAGCATATTGCACGTGCGCGCATGCATACACATTCGCGCGCAGGTAAGTATACTGATAACGAAATATTGCTTACAACTGCTAATGTATAGTTTTGCCTCGAAGCTAGGTGTAGCCATGGCAACTTTGGTCAGCGGAAAGCCATGTACTTTTGTGCCAGAGGAAGGCGACAGTAAGAGGACAAAAAAGAAGCAGAGATGGCTGTTTACCTTACCACAAAAGCAGGAACTGGAAGCAGCATTTAAGGAAAATATGTATCCAAGCAAGGGGCGCTTAACACAACTCTCAGAAAGCCTGGCTGTCCCAGTGCCAACCCTCAGGGTAAAACATTCTTTAATCCTTGGCTTTGTCTCTGTTGATCTCTGCTGTCAATATGCGTTTTTTACATTCTTTTACTGGTTAAAGGTTCATATAATTATAACATTCAAAATTAAAAATTACTTTTTTTGAAAGAATGAGCTGTTCATCATTTATATTTTGTGCATTCTAAAATTGTTGACAGTCATATTTGGACTTTACTTTAGTTGTGACTAGAGATGGAATTTTCTCTGTGAATGTTAACATATAGAATGTAATAGGAAAAATTGCTGAAATGTTGGCTATTTGTAAAAAAAAAAATTCCAAGGGGTACATGACTATTGCAGTATCTGCTGAGTAGTGTTTTGTAATATGCCATAAACTTTGGATTATTATGTGTGAATAAGTGAAGTATACAAACTATATGATAAATAACACTTACCTTTAACGATTTTCAGCTTATAAATAATTTTTAGCATTTTAATTCTTTCTGTAACTATATAGGTCTGGTTTCAAAACAAGCGTTGGCGTTTGCGAAGATCTTTTGATATATGTGACAGTCAGGATATTTGCAGAAACGGAGAAAAGTTGCAGTATAGAGATAAAGAACTGAGAAGAAAGAAAATCTTGCTTGCTAACAAAATGCCTATTTCACCATATTGTGCCTCCATTACAAGTACTAGCAGTGGTCCTGTAGAAAGTAAAGGTGGCACTTTATCAATTGCAAACTCACCTGGCTTGACCCAGTCTGCTTGTGTACTGAACAAAAGCAGGCAGAGAACTGGAGTGAAGTGTAGCCTGCAACCTGAATTCAACAAATCTTATGGCTAGATGGAATGCTTTGCCATTTTACTGGCCTCAGTCCCACTTACCACTCCCCGTCTCTGCATATTCTTCTTACTCTTATCCCTTGTCAGTCCTTCCCAGCAGTGGAAAATCGAGCATACCCTGCCTCATTCCACCCATCTATTCCAGCACATGCTTTCCACAGTCACCACCTCAGCAGCCACTTGCTTGTGATACTCAGCAAGCTACTGTGGACTTGCCTACCTCTAAACAAGGGATGCAGAGCACAGAAACTATGTTCCCTTCTCCCCCATCCTCTGGTTCCCATGGTGTTCCTGCACATCATGCCTTTATGCAGGCCTTAACATTCCATCTTGCTTGTCTGCTTGGTCCATCTGTACACCCCCCATGAGTACACCTATTCCAGTTGGCCTGATGTTTCAACGCTCCCTTACAGAATCCACCCTGACAGGTTCCTTGAGTCCTCCAGCAAATGGCATGTTTGGCTGGGGAGTACCCCCTACTCCTGCAAGTCCTTTCTTCCCTGCCAGCGCCATGAAGATGATCCCATCATTTTCATTCACCACTTCCAGGCCTGATGACCTCATTGCCATGCATCACATGATCAAGATGGAGAGAGCATCCAGTACCTTAAGATTTGGATCATCTTTGAGCAGTCCCACAGAGGCATCAAGTTCTGGAACTCTGTCTCCTGGTTCCTGTCATGGAGAAGACCTTTCCATTGATCTCGGTAGTGACAGTGAAAAGGAGGACTAAGAGCAGATGTGTTTATGCTGGATTGTGCTTTGTTCATCAGGGATAGATATTGCAGATTTTAAACAATCTTGCTTATGACGAAGCATATAAATGTACCAGAGTGCACTGCTATGCATTAAAGGCTATGGAGATGAAAATATGACAAGGGGAGAACATAGATAGCCTGTAGTAAAATGGAGAACTTGTTGACTTTTTCACTTTTCAATTTGTTGCAAATAATGTAAAAACATAAAAAGTATATTGTCCAGTTTTTCTCTTAACCATCTTTGTCATCAGATTTTCAGAGTTTTGGCAACACTTAAAAAAAAAAAAATTTCACGTTTTGTTGAGGGTGTCTGATTTCTTTTTCAAACAAGAACAGTAATAACTATTTAAGTAAATCTTTAGTAATCAAAGTTTTTCACTGTATGTTTCTTTTCAGAAAATTTTGCTAGAACTAGCAAAATATTTTAGTTTGATTTTTCATTGTTGAAATGAAGATTCTCCTGTGTGAATGTGCGAAGTTTCTTCATTCTATTTAATTTCATGTTTCAGTTACTTTGTGAATTCAAACTGTTCATATTACTCTTAGTCCAATATGTTGCAATATATTATTTCAGTTATAATAAAATCCTTATTTTGACATGATTATATTGGCAGAAAATTTGTGTAAAGCAGTTTATTCATTGATTTCTTTGTGATAAATGCCTAATACATGTAACAGGCCATGCTGTCATCATTTGCTCTTTAAAGGAAACTTTAATAGCCATGATGATTTTACATATGCAGCAAAAGCACTTTGGATAAGAATGTTACTGTTAGCTAGCACACTGACAAAGTCACAAGCACCTCATTTAAATGTCAGCAAGTCTAAGATTCTTGCTGTTTAAGTTCCATAAGAGTGAAGCTGTGGCTTTGTGCATACTGCCATACATAAAAAAAAAAAAAATCACTGCTTTTTTAATTCCATTTTCTGAAAAAGTTACCATGTTCCATGCTATTTAAGAATCATGATTGCAAATCTGTTCTAATAAGATAATCTTCTGGTTCAGATGGTGTTAATAGTAATAGTATTCAGAGCTATAAAAATGTGATTTGTCCATACAGTAGATAATTTTGTTTCATTTAAGTGGCACATTGTGTTGGTATGGGCAGCACTTTCAGGTATTTTCAACACTACCTTGGGATATATAATCTGAAAATGTTTGATGAAAAATGAAAACTTCTGTATTTGAAAGTGAAGGGCTAAAGTGGTAAGCAGAAGGTCACTCTAAAGATCGCAACAGTGAAGATCTGTAGTAGGTTAGAAATGTGTAGTTTTATTGCAGAAATCTGGCCACAGCACACAAACAATACACTGCATGTTTCATATGGACATGCTCACAGTAAAAATTTTATATACTTGAAGCTGTAGAAGCCTTGCACAGAAAATGAAAACACAACTTTGCAAAAACACTTCCAACCATGGCCCCATGGACTTTGCTCATTATCTAATTGATCCAGCCAAATTAATTTACAAACTTGGTCAGAATGGAAGACATGCTGTCAGCCTGACAATGCACACTACAGGTATGATAAAATGGACCAACAATCAGAACCTACTGGAGCACACAAAGCAGTTGTGCATGACAGCAGTCTCAATACATGAAGCAGTCATAATGCCTGTCTTGATGTGCAACATGTGTTCTTGTTTTTTAAAAAAAAGTTTCCCATTATCAGTTTGCTATGTGAATACACAAATAGCTGGAAACAAATACCAACAAAACTATAATACTTAATATCCTACAATACGGGGAAACTGCCAAGGGAAAATGAGTAAACCTTTCTCTAAAACTGCAAACCATCATAGTAAAATGTCTGCGTCTAAAACCAAGAAGAAATTACATTCAGCAAAAGATCAGCACACATGCAAGAACATTCTGAGAACATCAGGCTATCACATTTCTATAGGAAACACAGCCCACAATATTTACAAATGCACAACTCAAGTTCCAACTTATAAAAATATTTACAAGAATTATGCCTTTCTTAATTTCCACACTTTTCTGCTCATCCCAACAGTAGTGACTAGAAACTGTTCAGCACATTCATTCTTCTTAATCTTTGTGCCCCCTCCAAACACTTCAAAATGTCCATCTAACATAAAACCAGTTTACTTCACTCTATGCACCACAAATTCAACCATAAAAACATTTATCTGTTCCCTTTCAATCATCATGCAGTGAACTTGCGAAAGCCATCAACAGCATAACATACTAGTGCTCAGAGTCTCCTCAAACTGAGATAAATGGCACTTACACATTTTCACCGCAAAATTCTTGAGTGAAACTCACCGACTAAAATGTTTACAACCCAAACATTCAAAAACTTTTTTTTTTAAATTTCACACAACAAACATTTATAATCATTTTAAAAATTCTATTTTGGAAAAATGAAATTGTGACTAATCTGTAAAGCCCCACAATTGATAGGGTCCAGTTGTGCCCTCATTCAGTTAAAAAAAAATCAACTGCCTTTTTCAAACACCATACAACTTTAGGTCACATTTGCTACATGACTAAAGTGCCCCACTTTTCATGTTGCAAACAAAATGTAAATATCAGATTATGTACACTCATGAAAAGTGAAAGACTTTATAAAAGGAAGAAAGGTGGCACATCTGAGTAACTATGGGTGCTCATCATTTACAATGTACCTGTCTTTAAAATGGCCACAAGATTGCAAAACACACCAAACAAAACATTTTTCACACTTCAGCAAGTTTTGGTTTTATGTGAGGTCAAATATTTTTGAAAAACTATTCATTATTATATACATGCATTGGCATCTGCAATTAACACTGCCTTCAGAATATTTTTGAGAATTATTGTGATCATGGTACTTTTCTCCTTGCTTAACCCTTACTTGTTTCCTGTGTGTCTTGTCCAAGATTCTTCCCCAAATCACAGATTACAGCTTTAAAAAGTCTTACTCTCCTGAACACAACAGCAAAATCTTGCAACATGTGGAAAATACCTGTTGCAAACCACAGCCATAATGAAACATATTTTCAAAGGAAAATGAATGCAGATAATGGTATATACAAAGCAGAATGCATGAGCAAATTGTCAACTACCTGACCCAAGACAAGAACAGAAAGAGCTCACGGCAATTTTGATGCTATGTAATGTCAAAATAGCTTGTAACAAGATTTTACCCTAACAGTATCATTCTTTAATTCTTAAAATTTTTCCTCATTGTGCAGATACACTGCCTTTTAACAAAAAAGAACAAAACAAATGCCTGTTTTTAGGCAGTCTTGTGCCAGTCATCAGACCATTGCATCAATATTCCCTGAATGGGACCTATTTATTTATTTATTTATTTTTGCATGTACATTCCTGAATATGGCTGGGCAGGGGAAGCTCAGTTCATCAAAATATCCACTGGGCCACTGGCCATCTATTTTGTACAGTCAACATCAGTTTTTATGCGTCTATGAATGCCTGAACAAAAACTCATCTTGGCATAAAATAACAAGGTAGCATGTTGTTTCACCTGAAAATTAATCAAGACAATCACAGGAAATCCTTTCATTTCAATGGACTAAAACAGTGTTATGATGCTTTTGTTCATGTGATGAATTGACTAATGATTTTCTGTACGAGTCATATGTTGTTGCTCATGGTGATGTCTGCATTTCAGTACACATCAGTATTAATAAAAGTGTGCTTCTTAATAGAAATGTGCAACTTAGCACAGAATCGTGCTCACAGAGGAGCATGCACTCGGTGCATAATACAAAAGTAGGTTAATCTGTAGTACATGAAGGTACAATTATGAGAATGTACAAAAGACAGTAAAGACACAAAGATGACAGTAATGACAAAAAGTAATCAATAAATGGATATCAGTAGGACAGGCCAATCACGAGAAGGGTGGGGTAAAAAAAAAAAACAGGTTACTAGTGGACCTCAATAGGTTGTCTCTACTTGAAGCCTCAGACTTTACCTTGGATTTTGATTTTTTCAGCATTGTGATGACAAACACACTAAAAAATCTCTCATGAGCATGTATGCACCTCTCCACTAGCTTTTACCCTTCCCAACCACCAACCCCCATGCACACAAGCATGCATTTATCAGCACCCCCCCCCCCACTTCTATTTACATTTCCCTCCCTCATTCATTTATTCCTCCCTTCACTGGCACAGGAAGTGGGGAGCATATGGATAGATGTAGCAGATGACAAGACCTGCCACTCACACCTGTTTTCTGTGATTGCGTGCAGGTCCTGCTAATAATTAGAAAGCTAGGTTGCCAGAAGGAGACAACAAGATACAACTAAATCATTAGCTGCCCACAAAAAACAATTTCATTGCACATTCACAACAATGGGCAATCTAAAAAGACAGTTTAAGGTATTAGGACATCAAATGACTACTAAAAGTTATTTGAAAAAAAAAACCCCTAATAACTGGCCAAGT
Organism: Pomacea canaliculata; assembly: GCF_003073045.1. Taxonomy (NCBI): domain Eukaryota; kingdom Metazoa; phylum Mollusca; class Gastropoda; order Architaenioglossa; family Ampullariidae; genus Pomacea; species Pomacea canaliculata. The sequence goes on from NC_037597.1 coordinate 20,787,377, forward strand.
ACACTGTTTTGTCAGTGTGAAGGAGCTTGCAACCCAAATTTAATTCTTCCAATACAGTTGGTATATGTTGGTTATTCTGTGTCATGATACAACTTTTATTTAAATGAATTTTTGACAGCAAAACAACTTTCAAATATTGTAAAAGGCAATGTCTGTGATACATCAGGATGTTTACCATGATATTCCATGATGGTTTTGGGGTTTTAATAACTTCTGTTTCTTTTTTCATTATTTAACATCTAAACAATCAGTTTCCCTATAAATGTGCTTCAGTATCACAGCTTGTGACCACAGCACCCTGTAAATTATCAAGACAGATTTAAAACTCTTTGTTCACAAAGACAGCCCAAAACTTAAGTGACACCTAAATGAAACAAATACCACTACTTAAAAAGGTAATGCACATTTTGGTCTGATCAGATTACATGTCAAGTGAAGTTTTGATCATCTCCTGATAACAAGCACATGCAGAATAGTTCAGGCTGGCAAAATGTAACTGATGTTGATGAGCAAACACAGACTGAAATGGAGGTTTGTGCACCACCCCCTTAATGATGCTAATGGTCATCCTTCCACTTCTCCTCATCCTCTTTCCTTGCCTGGGGGCAGAGCTGGTTGCGCATACCCCCAAGAACGTTCGATGTTGCAGTGGTTGCAATAATGAGTGGCTTGACAGCAGTGGGAGGCAACTGCCGTAAAACTCCTCCCACCACCCCTGTCATCCCCTTCTGCTCTTGCTCCTCTGTGGCGGCTCGCACCAACTCTTGTGCCGTGTCGGAGATTCCCTACACACAAACACAAAAACCCCAAATATGTCTGCTCGGATGACTTTGAAACTAAGATCATAAATGTTTGTATATCGACCAGTGTGCTTATGTGCACAGAGGTGAGAAAGAAGAACAAGGTTTCTTTATCATCATTTTTTTTTTTCTGCCTTCAAGAACCTGACTTGTCTCTTGGACATGTTTGAGAGTTATGGGTTCAGATCTCGCCTCCAGTCCATGTAATTTCTCTGTGGATGTGATACCTGTTTACAGGTCTAGACTAGCTTGTTGTAACAGGTAGATTTCTTTATAGCACATGTCCCCACTTTCAAGGAGACACACTGTGCTGCATAGGCACAAAAAGTAAGTAAAATACACAAATGTACGGATAAAGATGTTTTTAAAAAAAGGTGCACACAGGACAAAAACATCAACAGACACTGAGACAACATAATGACATAAAAGGTGTGAGATTTTGTAATGAAGGCAAGACAGTGAAAGGTTGGTTTGAGCACTGGGTTGGAAGTCATGTTTTGAATGCATTTTTGGGCGAACAAAGTGAAAAGCAATGATAACAATGGTTATCATCAGTCAGTATCAGAAGCATCAATCAACACCACAGCCTCACTTGTTGACTCAGCATAGAATCCCAACAATCAACCAAGAAGCTGACTCACCTCACAAATAACATTATAAGCATTGCTAACACCCTCGCGCAAATCAGTTGGCTGGCTGTGACGGCTGCGTTGTTGACGATGTTTTTGCCGTTTGGTTTGTCTGACACTTGGGCCTGGTGACAGCATGTCATATGCCAGTTCTGACAAGAGCTGAAAAAAAGATTTCAAATAATCTCATTCTATATAACTCGAGATAATTAAAAGCCCAACAAAATTCCACAAGTAATACAACTGGATCATTTCTCTGCCATTTCCTGTATGGAGCCAAACATGCTCACCTGCAGTGCTCCCACAGCCTTGTTGGTAAGCTCTATGACTGCCCGTGCTGTAGACACTGATATGGATGAAGCCCCACGCTGCACCCCACGCCACACTCGACCATCACGTCGATACTGTTCAACTGGCAGCCAAAACATATCTCGGATACCCTGGACTTAACAGATGCAAATAAATCATATTAATACCATCACACTTCTGCAGTGTCCTATCTTGTCCTAGTCGCAAGCTGCTCTTGCTTCAGACAATAATTTTGAAGAGCTGAATGGAAAATACAGAGATTAACACCATGGTCATGTATGCATGCTACTGGTGTGTACGTAAGAAAGACAGATATGGTATGGTTACACGCTTTCACCTCTTTTTATCATTCTGGCTTGATAGCTGAAAGGTGCAAAACCTTTAAAGTCTGACCAGGGTAATTCAATAAAAGATAAATTAAGAGTTGGAAAACTAGGAAGTGTAAAGAAGGAAAAGAAGAACAAGGACTTACTGAGCTGTACAAAAGAATACATGGGTCCAACGCCTCCTAAAATGCTAGGGAGCTGATTGGCACGAATGTCAGTTAGCCATTCGCTGAGCATGTAAGCCATCACCTTCTCCACCCCTAGAAGTCTGGAAGGAGAGATCATAATAAAATCAGCAGCACCAGTAATAACTGCAGAACAATGTAAAAATGGTGCTACAGACAATAACTGGAGTTTAGAGTTCAGAGTGGTGCAGGAAAGTAACAACTAAGTCCAGTCCATTAATAAGATGCAACACAAAACTTATGTGTCAGTAAAACATACTGAGTTTTCGTGACACAAATATCCTGACCTAGTCCTGATACATGCTAAGCCAAATGTGCCATACAAAGCATGCTGTTTGTTTTGTTTTTTATTTTTAGTGGTGTTGGGGGGGTGTTGGGTGGTTGCAAAACATACTCACCCAGTTCTGCAGGAGAGCCTTTTAAGACAGAGTTCCGAGTTATTGAGCTGAGCCAGCCCAATGAGTAGCCCAGCCAGGGTTCTGTCCATCTCCAGACACTTTCCATGGTAGTCTAATCGGATCGGGACTGCTGGTGAAAACACCACTGACCTGAAAGCAAGGAAACCAAGTACTTAACCTGCTTTCTTTCACCACTGCTTCTTTGTGTCTCTTAGGAGAACTCTGTCACAACCAACAAAAATTACAAGTTTCCACAAACAAAGAATAATGTTTTCTGAACAAACAGCAATGTTTATTTTCAAGAACAATGTGAACTGTCTTGTTCTTACCCTATTACTTTAAAATCTGCTAGAAATAACATTTTACAGAAACTCACTTGAAGAATATGGGTAAGCTGCCAACATCAATGTTGCTTGAAGTGTCCGAACCAGTGTCTTGCTCTAAAGCATACTTCAGAGCTTGGCTGCGTTCCAGTGAAATTTCATCCAGCTGAATGAGCAGTTCTGGGCGCACTCGCCCTTCTACTACATCCTCATCCTCTTGCTGTCTTGCTGCCAAAACACCCAGCACAGGCCCACGATCCCGCGAGCCACTGCCTGCACTGGAGGAAGGGGTGGAGACACTAGATGAAAAGCCTTCCGTCCCAGGAGTGGGTGTGTACGGATCTGATGCTTGCTGACCTGCCAGCTCCATGAAGAAGCGCCGCAAAAAGAAGAGAGACTCCTGCAAAGTGGATCCAGGTAAAAATAAACATAATAATAGCTGACACAACAACCAGTCGTCATGATGGTTGATATCCAATCCATTTTCTTTGGGCCACCTCTTCTGTCTTACTTTTTCTCCCTAATCCCTTAGTTGTTTCCTCCGAAAATACGATAATGCATGTCAGACTTTTAACAAGTTTTTCACTCATTAAGGAGGAATAGTCTACTCACTGGATATTATATCGGGACAACTGAAGATACCCTTGTTTCAATATTCAATATTATACCATAATTATTTTGTGGCTGTTGAACTGTAACAAAGATTAATACATACTACCAATGGGTAGCAAATACAAAAATTAAAGGCAGAATATTGTAGATAGGGACTGAAGGCAACCTGGTCAATGTTGAGGCGAATAGGAAGGAGAGAGATCTTCAGCGAGCAATCTTGTGTTGGAAGCATGGGATCTGGTCGTGAAAAAAGAGCTTTAACAAGAACCTGAAAAAGAAGAAACAATGCTGAAAGAGGCATTTAGACGTTTCACTGCCTTTCAGATCTTAACTCTCAGACAAAGATTGACCCCACCCTATCCTTTAACCCTTCATTCTTGCTCATTCATATACTTGGATACCTTCTAAGCAGATAAACATTAGGACTTCTGCTGCATCAGAGTTAGGTCAACTTTTTCATCTTTTAGAGATGTACAATAAGAAAAAAATTGTGTAGGGCACATGGGACTACTCATAAGGTGCACTATTTATTGGATAGTGTTTCAGGAGGTAGCATCACACATCAGGATAGTATTGTGCTTTGACAGTTTTCTCAGGAGGCAGTGCTACTCATAAGCATAGTAATGTGCTTTGACCGTGTCTGGAAGGTTACACCTCTCATAAGAATAGTAATGTGTTTGATGGTGTCACAGGAAGTAACACCTTAGGAAAAAAGCAGTACTGTTTATGGTTGTCTTTTCCATGCTTTTTACAAGCACCTTCAGACTTCACTATATGGTTTTGATTTTTTTTTCCTTGAACTATTTTATTTAGGAGATGCCATAAATTTGCTGTGGTTTTTTTTTGAGGATCCCTCATCCTGCATGAAATGAAATAAACACTCACCATGTTGCCACTTGATTTCCGTGGCTGCTTTTCTGATGTATACAGGTAAAGAAATTTGTTGATTGGGGAGACCTTCAAACGGTCCACAATCTCAACTTCATTTACGATCAACACAGCACGGGATGCCTCACTGGCAGTCACAGGATACACATCATACTGCACTCTTGCCTGCAGTTAACAGACAACATTCAAAATCGTAAAACAGAACTCTCTGCTTGACTTTACTTAACTACAGCATAAATGTAGGCTCATGTTTATGCTTAACATAACTATTCCCATCAAATACCATCACAGAAGAACTGACCATATGAAAAACATATGTTAACAGTTTTTCCACACTTTACAATTTTCAAGAAATGTTTTGTTGTGTTGAATTTGCTTGTCTTCAAGATGTCATCTTTGAAGTAAAACTGAACTATAAATGACAGTCTACCTTAGAAAGCCTTAACTCCATTAGAGTGTCATGGTCCCGTAGTGGACCACCTTGTTCTTGCCAACTACGAGGAACTCGTGGCTTGCGGTCCGGAGAATGGGCAGGAGATCCAAATGCTGGCAAAAAGACCCTGAGGACATAAAGCCTAACTGGTGACTACATCGACAGAAAGCTAAGCAATATTAATGAGAAATTTTAAGCTGAAAATTTTTTAAATGAGGTCAATCACACATTTTTTTTAAATCTATTACATGTGCACAAATTTTTCCTTTGCTATTTTGATAATTTAAGTATATTTGTACTTAAAAAAACTTTTTCATAAAAGTAAGCATCTGCAGGTGTTAGGTTTCTTTTCAGATTACATTTTATCTGGAAATTAGCTGATGCATATCTACTATTTTACTATGTTATATAAAATGTTCCACAAACATTTGATGGCTGAGATAGGGAGAACACAAGAAATTTTTTTTAGCTTGGTAAGAAACTTCCAGCTCAATGGTATAACAACATGATAGGAGACTTCACAAGTTTACAATATCTTACCTTTCACTCGATGATGGACGACCTGTTTTATTTTTGTCTGCAAGAAAAAAAATGTATGATATTCTACATATTTGTTATAATCTAAAACACTTAGCTTCACAAGTGATCTTCTGATGATTTTACTGGAAACAATATACATACAAGGCAGCTTTGACATAAGAGAACAATGTCTTTTCTCATCTGCATAGAACATCACAATGTAAGAGGCCCTGAACAGGTGGAAAAAGAATTGAATCATTTTAACAAGTCACTTCCAACTTATAACACCTGAGCTGATCTTTAAGTTGGGGGAGGGGGAGAATTCATTATTTCAGCAATAAATCTGCTGATGACACCTTAGGTTACATAATGTCTGCTGACATGTTTCTAACATCAGTCATGCTGTGCACTATGAATTCCAGAAGATCAGCTCTATTCCCTGTACTCTATCTCAACCACCAAAATTCTCATCAGCTCATTTCTGTCTAAACTAGACTGTTGCAACTCTTTTGCTGGCTGTCCATAGTACCTCCTTCACAAGCTTCAGAAAGTTTGGAACTCGGTTGCTTGTCTTGCTTTCCAGACTCACAAATCTGAACCAATCACTCTACTTCCTCACTCTCTTCATTGGCTACCAATTAAAGCTAGAATAGACTGCAAGCTCTCAACTCTATGCTATGGATTCTTTGATGGCTCCTCCCCTCTCTACTTTACTGAAATCTTATCTGTCCACACTCGTGATCAAAATCTTCACTCCTAGACTCCTGCATTCTATCCCTCTCTCCCAAATGTCTGATCTCATTGAGAGTGTGGCCTATCTTGGTTGTGATGCTATGCTATATAAGGACATATACTATTATTATCATTAAAGCCAATGAGATCCAAAAGTAAAAACACTACAACAACATGTGATTTACCTTTCTTGGTGTCAGGGGAGAAGTCTCTGCCTCCATACATGTACCAAATTAGAGAGAGTTCACGCAATGTGTACCGAACCTCTGGTTTGGGGTAGTGGCTAGGAGCCTTCAGCTGATCTATTTTGCCAACTGGCTGAGTGAAGAAGTTGTCAATGATAACTACTGGCTCCTTGGTAAAGATGCGAACCATGGGCTTTCCATCACGGGGCTTGAGATAAGCATGAGAGACAGAGAGAACCAACTGCAGTGTTATTCATGTGCACATAAATATTTCATGTACAAAAAAAAGGATTGGAATTCCAGTGGTGTCTGGCAAATGCCACAGCACAATAATACCTTCTTCCCCTCCCCCCCCTAAAAAAATCTGTCACTGTGTGGTTTATTTGTACCAACATCATAAAAGACATAATCAAAAAAAAAGACAAAAAGCAAGGTAAATCTGAGTTCATCTGTAGTTATCAATCCTTCTAAATTAAAAGGTTCATCTTCTACTGCAAGCATAAATAGAGTATATAGAAGTCTCTCTCTCTCCATCTCCCTGCTACATCAGATTCTGCTGATGAAAATCTATAACAAGGACTCACAGCGATGCCCATCCCAGGATCATCAATGATGCAGAAGTCTTCATCTGGATCACTGCCCTGGTCAGAAAAAGTGCTGGTGAAAGAATCAGCACTAGGGGAGAAAACTATGTGACGCAGACCAGCTGGTGGTGCTGCCTGGGGTAATCTGTTGAAATGGTCCTCTGTCATGAAGAATACTTCTGTGCCTGGTCCTGTCTTCTCTGGTGACCCTGCAAGCCACACACTGTGTTAAAGATTCAGTTTTTTCTTCATTTGTCTATTTTAACATTCCTAATATTAAAGGTGTATTTCATGTTCAAAAATCATATGATGAAAGTGAATCTTAAAGCCCAATATTCCATATTAGAATGTGTCAAAAATTCACTGACATATATCTACATGCCTCGGCCCTATGCTCCTAAAAGGAACAACAAAGAATAAACTATATCCACATGCCACATACAAATCTAATATCTAATAGAAATCTATGAAACACAGGCTAGTTAGACAGGTTGATTCGCCCTTTTGTGCTCTTTAGCTCAAGATGAAACTGTCCACAAGAAAAAATAAAAATAAATATTTTAAGAGGCCACATTGATACTTTGCCAACATTTACCCACCTGATTCTGTTGCTAGTTCATTTAAATCACTGATAGCTTCCTCCATCATGAAGTGCACATGCTCCAGCTTCGACTCCGATAATGACTCTGCTATCTGTGAGGGCTCTGGAAGTGTCTGAATGCAAATGCCTAGATTTTACACTAAGATATCATCATTGAGTGGCTCATTTAAAGCAAATTTAACTCTAGAACTAATAGCCAATGCTGATGATAATGCCAAAATGTAAATACATACTTCTAAATGTCTTTTAGCATTCTGCAGGAAATTTTGCTTAGAAAATATTGTATGAGACCCATTCCTCACCTCCTCTACAGCATCTTGCCCATCTTTATCAGGATAAAGATCTCCCTCCTTCAGGATATAGCTGACCAGTTCAATGAGTGCCTTGCAGGAATCAGAGCATGTCTGCAGTTCCAGCTTTTTGGCTATAAGGCGGAGATCAGTCTTTGGCCATTTCTAAATTTGAAGGGAATAGTAAGATTGCAGCAATGTACTTTCTAATCTTATGTTGTTGTTGCTGTTGTTGCACAGGAAAGTTAGCTTAAGTCTGATTGCGAAAATGCAAAACTGGAATTGGAAAAGTTATTACTGTGAATTCACAAAAACAAGAAAAGAAAAGAGATTTATTACATGGCTTTAAACTTGAATGTCAAAAAAATTAACATAACACATATTTATAACATGGGCTCACAGGATTTTTGCCATCCCCAAAGCGCAAGGCAAGTTCAAATAGGTTTAGATCGGCAACACAAACATAGTCTGAAAAAGAAAAAGATGCAAAGATAAACCCTGAAATAATTTACATCTAAAAAACAGGAATCAAGAAAAAGATCCACTATACCCTTCTAAACACCCTTCCCTAAATGGGCACACAACATCCCTCAATAATGCTGCATGAACAGCTGAAATGGGCAAAAACACATTTTATCTTTCATTCAGGAAAATTATTGATCTTCCTGTTCTCTACCTTTTACCAAGTGTTCCCCTTCAGCTTAATTTTTTTTAAGTACCATTTCACAAATATGATCTTTCCACAACATACTTAAAATGCTTTGACTTGTATGTTATTATGGATCAATGCATACACACATATCTAATTGAATACATTATACATGATCAAGAGATAGATTGCTACAAATATGCTCATGGACAACATAATAGATGAAGACGGTACCTTTCTTAAGGTTCGCTTCCATGAAAGTCTTGTCAGACAAAAAGAGTGAAGCACTCTCCAGCATAAATCTGAGGAATACATAACCTCTGCTACTTTAGCTAACTTAATGTTGTCTCACATTCATTATACATGTAAGTGTACACAATACATACATTCATGTGGATGGAGGAAAAGCTAATTGAGCGTACAGACTATGTAATGCCATGGAAATCTGCTGCATCTGGTTTTTCCAGTCTCTCTGCACCCTCACTGTGTCGACATCAACCACCCTACATTTTTGTACCTTTTGTGTGTGCATACATGTGTAGGAACATGAGCTTAGTGGTGTGAATGATATTAATGCATACACTCATTTCACAACTTATACCTGTTCATGTTTTAATTTCGATTATTAATGATGAAACCTTATTTCACCTTACTTTGAAGGGGTAGTTGACCCATCAAATCAACAAGTTAGTCTGTTCATACTAACACATTTCAACACCAGAACAAAAGTGCAAGACATCAAGGAAAGAATTTCATTTTTGTAAGAAAAACAATCATAACTTCCTGTACCGTATAGATGTAGAAGCATCAGTACTCAAATTGCTTGACAAGCTGACATTCTCAGCAGTTACCACTGCACGTAGTGGCAGAAAAAGAGGTCTAGCAAAACAAGAAATATTTTATTCTTTTTAACATAATGGTAATTATTGAAAACAGAATTTTATACATTATCATTTACATGCACATTTAGGCTTCTGCTATTTTCCAAGAGTACAAAAGCTGAATTTTGTTTAATGAATCTTAATTTATCATCTGTATATATTCAGGATTATGTGGTTTGAAACATTTCATCTCTGCCATAGTGACATATATCAATCAATCCATCACAAAGATTAAAAAAGTCCAGTTGCACTCTGTACAGAATAAATGATTAATGCATGGAAGCATTTTTCAGGTTGAGATGGGGTCTAACCACTCACCTGTAGTCGACAGCACAAGCCAAGAGGTGAACATGAAGTTCTGTAAGCACAGTGGGCATAGTATAACCTTGGATGGGGAAGTCATGCACATCAATGAAATCAATCGCTTGAGAGATCCAGCTTTGTGAAGGCATTGAAAACTCATGGCGTAAGGTGCTGCCTCGCACAGCCACAGAAACAAGGAAGTGCTGAAGAAAACCAACAGAAATAATGCATGATCTGGATCCAATTCATTTATCTGCTGCTGAAAGCTCTTTTAAGAAATATGTGTTCCAGAAGTTATACTTGTACCAGTGATTTTATATATTTATCAAAGGGGGTAATCATGATGTTCAGTCTACCTAGCTCCCTGCAGGAAATTTTTTTAAGCAACTCTCTTTTATGGATGTGAAAATTAGTTACTTCTGTTACACTGTTGATGAAAATCCCACCTTCACATTATTGATTGTGTCCAACTTGGTTCTGACAGCCACGGACACCATATCCTGACTAGTGTCAGGACCAGTTCCCACTGGACCAGCTGACCCTGAGGGTATGCCCCTCTCAGATCGGTAGATGCGCTGCATTAAGTGGGTAGGTAAAGTACCACTGATGTAATCCAATTTTCCAGGAATCACAGGCTGATCCACACGATCTGATTCCATACAGAAAGATTACTGCAGAAGGTCATCATTAAATGTTGAGTGCCAAATAAAGCCAACCAAACAACAACAGGGAAGCTAGTAAGAATATTTTCAATAGTTAATCCCATTTTGCTCATGAGCTACCTTGATTTTTTTGTTTAAATGGGAAAAGATGAAAGGATGAGTTAGAGGAGATGTTCATATCCCCATAAGTTTGCATCCCATAAGTGCAATGCTCATAATATCAACAGTTAGAAATAAATTGACGAATTGAACTTAAAGAAAAAAAACAGTTAAAATGATAGCTTTTATGGAAAAACACTTGATCCCAGCAAGATGTGGGAAGTCAAGAAGATTGTAAGTAGAAGGGAATTCCTTAAAATGAGCAAATAGACGAAACTGAAGAGAAAATGTGTTACAAACCACAGTGGTATAGTTGAGCACGGTTGGACTGGAAACACAAGTAGCGGAGATCAGGGTCACCACTATAGGCTGTGACTGTGTACAGCATGGCATCCTTTAGCACTACAAATAGTTCTCCATGGCAACCCTCATCCTGAAATAGCAGCAACTGAATCAAATAAAGTTCTAATGTGTAATTTATACTTCCTTAATACTCTAATATCAAAGTGAATGCTACTTTTAATAAGAATTTTCTTCTTCCAGTTTCTAGAAAGATTTTGCTGGAAATGGATTTTCATCTGGCAAGGAATAAACATTTAAACCAAATAATAAAGAGTGTATGCAAATAACACAAATAAAAGACACTAAAGCAACTTATTTCCTTGAATAAATTAATGCTCACTTTTAAAAATGGTATTCCTAAATAAAGTTACCATAATAATGTTGATTTATAGTGCTTTATCTCACCAACAAAGGTTGGCTCAAAGCACTAGATGGAAAAATATATATGCACAGAATAATAACAACATAACAGAATGGAATAGGTTGTAGCAGACTGTGTACTCCATGCCAAAAGGTAGCATGTACATACAGAAAAAACCACATTCCACAGTCCACAAAAATATGACAGAGCACAGCCCCCTCCAGCCAGCTAGGTGAAGAGACATCACTCTATCATATCAAATTCAGCATCAACCCATAAAGATGTTATGAAAGGTTGTTTACAACTGCTGAACAAAATGTCTTCACTCTCTCAAAGTGTCTCCCCTCTTTCCAGACTTGAAAACTGAAGCAAAAATTATATAACTTTATAAAAACCATCCTAATTTAAAGCCAAAGAAAAAACAACTACAAAAAGCCAAAGGAGGACAAACAGGAGAAGCTGATAGTAACAACCTTATGAGGTACACATGCCAGCAGTTTGCCTTCTCCAATGCTGAGGGATAGGCAAATCTTGCTCTGCAGCTGCCGGCGAACAGGCTGATTTTTGCTCTTGTTGTCATGGATGCTGTAGTGTGGAGCACTCTCATCAGACTCTGAGTCAGACTCTGTCATCAACCAGACAAAAGAGAGTGCAAAAAACATGAACACTTTCAGTGCTATCCAGTTTTTTACTGGTCATAGTCCAGTTAGCACCACTGACAGAAGTTACTAGATTTTAGCTCGCTCTCTTTCTCCCTCATATCCCTACCCAAAAGGAAAAGGCAAAGATAATTACAGAATGCACTACAGAGATCCAGCAAGGTCGTAAAGAGTCAAATATCCAACAAACATGATAATATTCTTGTGAATGGACTTTTAACAAACATTGCATAGCCTAGTTTAAGCTGGGTTCAGATACAAGCAGTTAAATAACACTTTTTTCTGATCATAAAAAAAAACAACAATAAATGTGAGTAGTGCTGACCAAACTGTGCTGAACGTGGTTGGTCCTGTAGGTCTGAATTCTCAGGGTTGTTGAAGTTCAGCAGATGCTGCACAGATAAGTTGACTCCAAGGCTGGAGGTGGTGCTGTCTGTGGCAAAATGGGGAATAGGCACAGCTGGTTCCCACATCAGAAGGTCATTGTTCATCCTGATAGACAGAAAGAGCTGCAGCTCAGTTCATCCCTCACAGCCAGACTCTGCTTATTTTCCTTAGTCACTCAAGATGGACTGCAGTGTTAACTAAGCTTTGCTAAGAGATCTTTAAGAACAATGTCAACTATCTCTTCTAGCTGAGATTTTATTGTCAGCTTTTGATCACTGGTTTAAAATACAGTACTTATCTTGAAAAATGCAAGGACTAAGCCAAAGCCGAACTTAGTGTGATCCTCACCTGTTGTACAGAAGTTCATAAAACTGTTTACTGTGAAGCATACCCACAACCACAGGTAAAGTCACTTCCACTAGAAGCTGTGTACTGGCTGAGGCTGCTTCCTGGAATACCTGAGTTTCTTTCTTGTTGCCTGGCATCACAATCTTGAAGAAAACAATAGCACAACACCTGTTATTCAACTATTATGTCTTCAGTAAGCCAGAATAAGATAAACATACTTTTAGAATCTAAAGTTGTATTTTGATTTAATGCCTAATGCTCCAAATCCCATTCCTAATAACAATGTGCATTATTTTTAAAAGCATTTTACCCCAGGTACAAAACTATTAACCCTATGACAAGACTTAAAAATAAACCTCATGAGTATCAGGTGGCCTTGTGTCGTCTTCAGAGTCACGTGTCAAATCTTCCCGGTTGTACATCGATTTCTGCTGTGAAAATGGGGAAGGTTCTGAGGTGGAGAACTGACACATGCCATTAAAGCTATCATTGGAATCATCAAACTCCTCAGCCACATCTAAGGCTGACGTTGTGGGCTGAAACACCTTGATGACCACCCTGAAAATAAAACACAGTGATCATCTATCATTCTATAACTTTCTCTGACAAAGTAACCATGCAGTGATCTAAAATGAAAATGATAATATGAAGTATGCAAATTCCTCAAAATGTATGATATTCAGACCTGGGCCAGTTGAAGCCTTCCTCAGCTTCTTGGGCATCACAAGAGTCATCACCAGTCACACGGCCAAAGCAGACTGGCATTTTGTTGAAGTCCTCTTGTAAATATGCTGCAAAACACATAAAATAATAGCCTGTCTAAAACCTCAGAATACAGCATACATGATGACTTGAACATAAAAGTCCTGTAAACAGATTTTGCTCCTGTGGCTGAGAGGTCAACACGTGGTATCTATGATGGTGTCCGGTCACTTAATCCCCAGACACTTCATCCCCGACACTTCATCCCCGACACTTCATCCCCGAGACATTTAATCCCCAGACACTTCATCCCAGACACTTCATCCCCGACACTTCATCCCCGACACTTCATCCCCGAGACATTTAATCCCCGAGACTTGTGTGACAGGTGACTAACCCGCACTACCCGTCAACATGGCGCCGATGGCGGACAGGAGTGTGAGCCCCCGACACTTCCTCCCCGACACCTCCTACCTGACACTGCCTCCCAGCACTTGCCTATGTACGTGAGGAAGACATCGTCGATTCCTTCGAATTGCTTGCAGAGTCAATGCCACAACATGATCGCATGCCGGAACTTCTATCCTACTTCGAGCATACGTACATACGTACATACGGGGCCGCAGACTGCGCGGTAGAGGTGATAACTACGCTTCAGCTTTATTCCCTCCAGACACTTGGAACAAATACCTGGACGTCATCGGCGGTGTTGCACGAACAAACAACTCTGTGGAGGGTTGGCATCACGCCCTTCAATCTCTCTTCTCCTGTCATCACCCAACGATGTGGACATTCTTGATGGTCTACGTAAGGATTGTCAGCTACACAAGGCGTCTGTTCTACCAATCATGCGCCGGCACAGAGAACGTCCAAAGAAGAAATTCGCTGAGTTAGCCAGGAGAATTAGCAACATTGTAGAGAGATATGAGTCAATGGATCGTCTTCTGTACCTCCGATCATTAGCTTACTTTTCATATTGATTAACAGCAATTACCTCCCGAACACTCAAGAACAATTTTCATATCATATTGTTTGAAGAACATTACATTTACTTGCTTATTGAATTTTAACTAATGTTGTAGATGTTCAAATGACGTTGAAGTTAATAGCATGATTTGAATTTGAATTATTTGAATTTCAATTAATAATTTCAATAAAATTTTTCGCTGACTTCATAATTTTTATAGTTAAGAATTTAGTTTAGGGATGAAGTGTCTGGGGATGAAGTGCTTAGGGATTAAATGTCTCGGGGATGAAGTGTCGGGGATGAAGTGTCGGGGATGAAGTGTCTGGGGATTAAGTGACTGGGAACCATCTATGGTATCTGCAAAACCCAAGAGTAACAACTATGCTTTTAGCGTTTGGCATCTGACAGGTCATCAGCAACATGCTTCTTAAAATGCATACCAGATAATCCATCAGTGTGTGCATACAAGCAGATCTGTTCATAGCAGTACATGGATGCCAGTTCTTGATTCACACAAACATATTTCAAATCCTCTAACTTAGCAGCAATAGTTAACCCCTGCAAGTAACCATCACTGGCTGTATACTCTTACCAACTGTTACCTGTATTAAATGTAGCTGTTAATTACATTATCAGCATTTATTATTGGCTGTATCTATGCTAATCATCAGTTACATCAACAGCTGTTTACTAAGCTGATTATCAGCAGCTGCAGGCTATAAGGAACAAGAAGCCACTCAAGCACCAATCGCTCTAAATGTTACTTCATGTTAACTTGATATTATTACTTATTTACAGCTGCTAAGTAAGCTAATCTAAATCACTGAAGCGCACCTTCTGCTACACTGCATGTGAGATCATACACTGTTTGACTGGTATCAGACAGTCCTGTGTGCATCCGCAAGTTCTGCACCTCTAGTAAGAGGATCTCTTTATGCAGGTTGCGCCTCCACCACTGCCGTGTAGCGACATGAGTAGTGGATCGCAAATCTGGCACTGGAAATCTGATACCAATAAAACATGTTATATAAATATATAAATAAATAACAAATATGCCCCCAGCTTAAAAAAACTCCCCAGAAAAAATTTGTCAGATATGTCAAATTTTTTTTCAAGCACATTCTTATTATTTATATGGTACAGAAGAAATATTATTAACTCAGATTGTGAAATACATTCTAAACTAACATTCCTTATTCTTCACCCATTGAAGTATGAGCTAGCTTGCAATTTGCTTACCGTACATGAAGACAAGCTTTAGGACTAAATACTGTGATCTCCAGCACTGTGTCCTTTGATGAGGACACATCATCCATTGCCTGATCAAAAAACTGTAGTCCTGCCTACAAAAAGAAAAGCAAGTGCTCATTCACAGATGCACTTAAAAATGAATTCTTTTCTGGGAAAATTCAACTTTTCAAATTAACTGAGTTTACACAAACAACGATGTGTACACCCATATTAGCCATATATCACCTTTTGAGCAGAAAGGGCTTTAATATGTTTATGATATCCAGTTATAATTCTTTAGTGGAGCAGGATTTGTCAGATAAAAAAAAGACAAATCATCAAAAAGGCCCTTGATACTGTTATGAGAACAAATGATAGCTAAAATGCAGATCATTATTACACAGTTTTAGTCTAAAAACAATTTCAAATTAACTGTGACAGCAGAGTCTCTTTGGAATTACTCCATATTGTGATGGTGAAGTTACACAGGAGTTCAAACACAGATCAAGGTAGTTACTGCAGATTGTTAGTAAACAGTAAACTAAAAAGGGTAAGTAGGTGTCTGCTCGTACACCATTGGTGCCAGTCTGTGCAAAGACTGAACTCTGAGATGCCGCATAGTGTGGAGTTGAAGGATACAGCAGTCCAGTCAGGCGGTCAATGATGGTGATGTCCAGCTCTGCCACCAGTGGTCCCAGCTCCAGTGACAATCTGGTTTCGCTGGATATGCACCCATATGGGCCAGTCTGTAAACACAAATTATCATCCTGCAAAAGACTACATATGTCACACTTAATGAAAGCTTTAAGATTGCAGGAACAGAAAGTCCCTTATGGCATGTTTTTGTATTTTAAGTCTATGATCTCAATTCTGCTTTCAGAGTTTCAGTGTTGACAAAATCGCTTTTAAATAAACTGAATAATTTTTAAATGTAAGAGGATAACATTTATGTCAATATAATTACTTTTTTAAATGTAAGAGGATAACATTTATGTCAATATAATTACTTTCTTTTAACCCTGAATGTATGTAAAAAATGCTTATCTTACCTTGCTGGTAAAAACAAAACTGGCTTTGGCAGCTGGTGTGATGGAACAGAATGAACCTTGTGGTGTCCTTTCTCCTGCATCTTGACTTGGGAATGTTAAAAGCTGGACAGAGAAACACAATATCAACCAAGATCAATATTCTACACTTTTATAATGATTTTCACACAAACATCAATTATTAACAATAACAAACATAACTTCTGAGGCAGGCATGCATGTAATCCCAACATAGTTTTCTACATACTATATATCAAAATATCACTCAGTTATAACTTCCTTCACTGAAACAGAAAACTAAACTGACATGCTACCCTTCTCTGTGCAATATGTTTGACTAAAGTATGAAAACTGCTACAAAAGGCTTAAGTCATATTCTGATCTTTTTATAAAGAAATGAAAGTTCATTGGGGAGGTGCCAGATTATTAGTGTGCTCCACTCTAGAGAAAGGTAAACCACTTTAAACTACAGTTCAACACCTCTCCTCCCAAGGAACAAGAACTACTTGCATTAGCAAATTTTCTTTACAGCACACAAAAACTCTGGTTTGTCTTTAAAGAAAATGACCTTCAGATAGACATCCATCTTTCAAACATATCTTATTGTGGTGTATGATAAAAAGATTTCTTATTATGAGTTTAAAATACAAACTTCTCAATCTTTGCTAAATCAGGCCAGAAAGTTCTTCAGTCAAAATATTACAGTCAAATTGTAGTATCTTAAAAAACTGTCAAAGATGAATAAGGATATACACTTTCAACCAAAGCATGAACAGATAAATCTACCTATGGTCCATATTTCTTAGAGAAGCTTAGAGCTCCTGACTTCCAAATCTTTGTAAATGAAAGACGAAGTCAACAAAAATAGCATCTAACATCAAAGGCCAGTGCATCAAGGTGGAGTAGGAAAAGAAAATCAAAAATGGTTTAAAAGATCCCGATTTGATTTATATATAGTCTCGTGGAGGGTGGGGGAGAGTGGAAAACTCTGTCGACTGAATGAAGTGAAATCTGGCAATGTCATTTCAAATGCATAATTGTCTGATTCTTTTTCGACGCTGAATAGGGGATGGGGAGGAGTGGACACCTTGATCCTGCGTCTTCCCCCAGCCGTAGACAGGATGGTCGGCACGTAACTGTATGGGAGGGATGATGACGGGAAGGAGTTTCGTGAACTAGTTTCTGAGGCCACGTACTGGGTCTGTCCATAGACGTCTCTGGTCTGTCAAAGTGATAGATACACAGACTGATCAGGATCTCCTTCAGGCATGCCAACACCATCTATATTTTCATCTCCGTACTTGACATATTTTATGGTTTCCTCGACAACAGAATAATTGACATCAGTCTTGAGACTCCAACTCCTCTCTTAAACTGGGATGGGGATAACGTCCGGCCAGCGAAATCATTTGATCCGGCCCGCCAAGGCAATCACAGATTTCAGTAAATCTGTTTTTGTTCATAACATAAACGTATATTAAGTAAATAATAATAATAAAGGATATTTTTAGGGACGAACAAGGAACTTTCATTACGGGATAGACGGGACAGGCACGTGTACTTGTACTTCTCGTCTGATGCCTGCGGTCTACATGGACAATGTGGGAGAATAATACGTGCATGTGACGTTCACTCCAAGCCGAGAGTAGACCATTTCCATATGGATGTCGGCTGTTGATAAACGTAATTAATGTTCTTTGGCGAAATCGGCCCACACAAATTAAAAAAAATATATATATAATAAAGGATTGACTACAGGTAAGGTGACCAGACGTCCCGCTTTAGGCGGGACAGTCCCGCTTTTGACCTCGTGTCCCGCCTGAATATCGGGCTTTCTGGCTTTCTGGCAAGTCCATCAAATGTCCCGCTTGTCTTTAAAAATCACTTTTTTCGGCGTTCTTTGAAGGTGACGACACCATCATCGGCACGTGTCCCGCTTTCGCCCCCGAAACGTCTGGTCACCTTGCTACAGGCCTACAAGGGTCCAGCACATCCTGTACTGATAACAACCTTGTAGCACGTGACCGTCAGTTTCAGCCAATCAAACGCGCGTCTTCTGCGACACAAACACACGGAGGGGTGTAAACACGCGTAGGTGAGGACACTTCTTGCCTTGGTTGACTCACGCGTGTCGTGACACAGGTGTAAACAACTTTGCGGAAGCAAGTATTGCTGGTGTCTCGAATCCCAGGATACGATACGAAGTGATCGTCAGAAATGACAGCTCTGGACCTAGCGACTTCTTTCAAGTCACACTTTCTCCAGCTGGCCGACATCCTTACCTGTGCGTGCTTCAGCGACCCCTGATGCTGGTGACAAGCAATAACTAGGTCCCATACCTCCAGGTGAGTCGCCGTCGCCGTCGCCACTTGTGGCGGACAGACTAAACGCTTGTTTTGAAACAGCAACAGAACTGATGAACAGGAGTCTTACAACAGTAGAAACTCTCCATCCTTAAGATTTTTAATTGACTACATTGGTAATAATGTACTAATTACCACAATTTAAAACAAACAAACCAATCCATTTAGGACAGGCAAGTGTTCAATCATCAGCATGTTCACATATACATGGAAAATGGCTTTCACTCCACTGAGTCTGTAACAAGTACACCACTAAATATTTTTTCCATCAGTTACAGTCACTGCATTATTTTGTTGCAGGCACATACTACATACTGCTACTATGAAGACCTATGTGACACTGACTGCCCTTATACTGGGGTTCATGTGGCTGTCAACATCAAATGGTGAACCTTCACAGTGCACAGACTTAAGAACAGTCATTCCAAGTGGCTGCTCCTGCACTGGGGCTTTTATAAATGGTGCCATAAATGATTCACTTGTTGCCATTGATTGTCGTAAACAACAGTACACTCGAGTGCCAGTCATCACCGGGTCATCTACACATATCGTCTATGAAATGACCATGTCTGACAACAACTTAGTCACAATACCTGCAATGGCATTTCATGGACTACGAATCCAAAGACTGGATCTGCGCCACAACCTGCTGACAAGTTTTGATCCAAAAGCCTTTCTTGGACTGGAGAATGATATTGTGGAACTTTCTCTTGGTGCTCAGGCTGATATATCAATTCTAAACAACAGTCTAAAGACTCTGACTAGACTGAACACTCTGACTCTTGAGTACTTTCAGTTTCCTAACAACGACTTACTACGAGGTGGTGTGGTGTCTACAATGACTTCCTTAAGGTCACTGACCCTGAAGCACAATAATCTCATATATATCGAACCCCTCGCCCTGCCTTCTCAGCTCACCTATCTGGAATTAGACTATCAGTCTTTAGGTCCATATCTACCCATTGGCGCACTTCGATCAGTAAGACAGTTACAGACCTTAATTATGAAAAATACTGAACTTAAATATTTATCCAACAAAGCTTTTGAATATAACAGTCAACTCCAAACACTTCAGTTTGGCTACAACAGAATTGAAAAACTAGAAGATGGCTGTTTCACGGGGATTTATGACTTGCAAACGTTCTCTCTACATGAAAACAGAATACAAAATACCTCTGTTCTGGATCCTATTAAAAATCTCACAACTCTCAGCATGCTGGATGTGTCTGAGACAGGCATAAGTGACTTATCACCTGGAGTTCCCTTTCTTCAGAACAAAGCTAGCTTGCGCAGGCTGGCCCTTGAAAGCAATCAGTTGACCACATTAAAAGCCGCTGTTTTTCTTTCTCTTGGCTCTCTGACAACTCTCAGTCTTGCCAAAAACAGGATTTCCCAGATTGACAGCAGAGCTTTTGAGGGTCTGAGAGGGCTTCAGTCCTTGGATCTTAGCCAGCAGAACACAAGTCAAAATCTCATCTTACCGGCATCACTTCCAGGGCAAACACCAGGCTTGCAACAGCTTGTGTTGTCTGGGACACCAGTGGATGAAAGAACTCTATGGCAGAGAATTCCTTCTTTAACTTCTCTTCAAGTACTAAAGTTAGATGGCATAAGATTGAGTTCCATCAAGAATTATGCCCTCAGCCAGCTGACACAGTTGAAGGAGCTGTATCTCAATGCCACTACCATCACTGAAGTTACGCAAATGAAGTTTATGGGCCCACGTAATCTTGCAAAGCTTTACCTAGACAACAATGGAATAGATAGCATTAGCAATTGTGCTTTTTTCCAGTATTCCAGAGACCAAGGTCTTCAACTAAGCTTGACTGGAAACCGCCTTAAATGTGACTGTACTTTAAATTGGCTGCTGGAAGCCATAGATGAGAAGATGATCTTTGTTAGTCAGAGTGACACATGCGCCTCTCCTCCAGACAAAGCAAACAAGCTCTTAAATTCATTCAAACCTGGAAACTTTACATGCAGTTTTTCAAGAAGTGATCCACCATGCCTTGACCTCTATACCACTACTACCTTGCCAGCTGGTGCCATAGATAAATCTACCTAAGGTCCATATTTCTTAGACAAGCTTAGAGCTTCTGACTCCCAAATCTTTGTAAATGAAAGACCGAGTCAACAAAAAAAGCATATAACATTATTTTCTCATTATTTACTCGCTAATGCACTTTATGTTTCCATTACATAATACTGTAATGTTCTGCAGTGGAGAGAGAGAGAACAGAAAATGTCAACAGAGATGTCAGTTATTCATCACTTCTGTCATCAGCACTTGACACACCAGGTTTTTTCCCCCTTGTATCTGGGTTGTTCATAAGGCTCTTATTGTGATCTTCGCTAAAGGTATTGAGTTTTAACTTAAAGTCATGGAGCAATCTTAAGTGGTTTATTATGTCTAGGGCATGCCATGCAGAAGGCCTCCAACGCCTTTATTTTCCCTGATAAATCAAATACCAATCTATGCTGGCCCACTGCTCGGTGGAAAACATAAGTTTTCCAGCCACAGGCATGAACAGACTCAAGCCTGCGCCCTTCTACTCCTAAGTCAAGCGCACCAACGGTCTCTGAGAGTCAACTGAAATATTATCTTCTACTTTCTCTGGGGGTGAGCATCACTCATGGTCGACGCGTCGTTGTCTTGTGAATCTAACATCGATGCACTCTGCAAGTCCAAGTCAATACCTTCCCAGAATCAATCACATCCAACGATTTGTAGAAAAGGTATTTTCTACTTTTAGCACAGTTTGTTTAGAGTTTAGACCACCAACAGACAACAGTGGACTCGTCGTTGCCACGGCTCCGGCTGACACGATGGTCAAGGCGGGGCCCATAAATCTGACCAGTGACACGGGACACGCTGGCCTGAACACACGGCAGCGGAGTAAAAAAGTTTTAGTACCTGCGAACTTCCCTGAATCGGTCCAAGATCAAAGGGTGACCAGAGATGGAAGAAAGTTGTTGTTTGCTGGACTCAGTGTATGTCTATTGTATTGGAAGTTTACGCCAGCGCGAGGTTAGACTTAGGGTACTCTGATGTCATAAGAAAAGAACTGTCAATTGTGAACATTGGATTATGAACTGTGAACATTGTGTGAGGCGAGCGACATCGAAGAGATAAGTTTTAAAATTACAAGTTCAGACCTACATGTAAACTATATGTATTGTTTTATGGATCTTCCCTTTAAATTATACACTCTTTTTGTTTCATACATAAATATACATATTGATCTATTTTACTGATTCGGTGAATAGACATGTGTGAGTGTGGTAACGAAGTGCTGGAATCTTAATGAAGCGTGTTGAATGAAAGACAGAAAAGAATTATCCATTGACCGACAGAGCACTCAACCGTTACACCATTCACAGGAGCTGCCCCCAAAAGGTTCTGTGTTGTTGTGTTGTTCCCACTACAGCACCGCAGCTCTCTGCTCGTCGCTCTTCCTATCGCGTACTGGACAAGCTTCAAAGGGCTCAGAACTAAGTACTGTATATACTGCCGTCCACAGCAATAAGCAGAGCTTGCCACACCTCTCCTCCGCCAAGGGCTGTCAGTTTCAGCTTGATTACAAGATCGCCATGGTTTGTGTTATTGTGGTCTGCATGCCCCACGAGCTACTGACCACGTGGTCTTTCCGTTCTTGCTTGTAGCATCCTCCTCTCCGTGCCGAGCAGCAGATAGGAGACATTCAACAGACGCTCCTTCTATTCTGCTCCCAACCGTTTGTCCCTTTCTCTTCGAAATGTCTTCTGTGCTTTAAAGTCCGGTCTCAAAACCCACCTCTTTAAAAACAATGATCTGTATACACAGTTCTCTCTCTCCACTGCATGATCCAGCAAACTCTGTAACTTAAGTAATTATCGCTGTAAGAATTATTACCTGGCTATGGAGCCTGACTCGTTCTGATTCTCTCAAAATAACTGGTCATATTTTAGGCTGCTGTTTTGATTATATTCTAAGATTTTGTTGTGATGAGTTTGTTCCATTGCCACTGTATCATACACCAGTCAATATAAACACCTGTTTCCATCATCCCCTCTTGCTGTCTCCCCCACCAACCCCCAACACACACACAAAGAAAAAAAAAGGAAAGGAAGCACACGCAATGCATAGTACACACTCGTAGGTACAAGCACGAGCGCGCACATACACACTACCACCACACGCACTAAGCCTATGTTTAAGCAGAAAGCGGTGCCATAAAATTTAATCTCTGCTACTCTACATCTATTACTCCCAAAATACATTTCAATAATAATAAAGTGAATTTATATAGCGCTTTGCCACAAAAGCTTTTGTATGTAAACAGCACATAATATCAGAGATCGTATGTTGAACGTTTTTTGATGACTTGTTTTAAGCAACAGTTACAATATATGTAGCCCTTAAAACAGGTTTCTCCAGTCTTGACCTCAAAATAGCAAGTAGCAACACTCGCTATTCAAGAGATAATAATGCACGTATGATACTGCTTTTCTGGGGGGGGGGAAGGGGCAGGAAATAATTAGATTGCTGGGGAAAACCTATGACTAAATGGTGAGTATATATAAATACACCAACTTTTTTGTTCCACACATCGGTTGCTATCGACATCCTACTGGGACCCTTTTCTCTCTGCCCTGACCCATTACAGACAAAAACTCGAAATATTGCTCATATAACAAAAGTCGAGTTAATGAAACGGGATCAGAAGTCAAATGGCATGCATACTTTAGACGTAGGAGGAAAAAACACCTTCCTGAAGATTATGAGTCATTTGCTAAAAATAGTTTACTCGTAAAGCTATCCGGTTGTCTCTACTCCGGGTTATGAACACAATCACCCCGTCCTAGCGTGATAAACATTTGACAAGTATTGTCCCACACTCAACAACGTCCTCCAGTTAACCCTCATCAAAGCCCAACACTTCGCAAAACTTGGTGCCTGGGGGCGGGGGCTGTTTGTAAGGACTCTGCTACAGTTCTCTCCGTCCCCTCTCCTTGGCCTTTTTCTGGCGGAAAAAAAAAATGCTAATTTATGCAGATCTGTCGAGACCACTTGCCTTCCCGCCTAATCTTTAGCATGCTCCACTACCCCACCACCCTTTTTTAAAATTTATTTCCCGACCGCGCTTGAAAGCTTGCTTCGGTTAGCGATGACGGTCAAAGGAAAGTGCATCAAGGTGGAGTAGAAGAAAATCAAAAATGGTTTAAATGATCCCGATTTGATTTATATATAGTCTCGGTGGGTGGGGGTGGAAAACTCTGTCGACTGAATTAAGTGAAATCTGGCAATCATTCCAGCTCTTGACAATCACTTCCATTCGATCAACCCCCGATACGCCTTGTCAACCAGCCAATGTCATTTCAAATGCGTATTTGATTCTTTTTCGACGCTGAATAGGGGATGGGGAGGAGTGGACACCTTGACCCTGCGTCTTCCCCCGGCCGTAGACAGGATGGTCGGCACGTAACCGTAGGAGGGATGATGACGGGAAGGAGTTTCGTGAACTAGTTTCTGAGGCCACGTACTGGGTCTGTCAAAGTGATAGATACACAGACTCGATGGGATCTCCTTCAGGCATGCCAACACCATCTATATTTTCATCTCCGTACTTGACATATTTTATTGCTTCCCGACTACAAAATAATTGACATCAGTCTTGAGACTCCAACTCCTCTCTTAAACTGGGATGGGGATAACGTCCGCCGTCCGGCCAGCGAAATCATTTGATCCGGCCCGCCAAGGCAATCACAGATTTCAGTAAATCTGTTTTTGTTCATAACATAAACGTATATTAAGTGAATAATAATAATAGCGTACATTTTTTTAGGGACAAGCAAGGAATTTTCATTACGGGATAGACGGGACAGCTAGGCACGTGTACCTGTACTTCTCGTCTGATGCCTGCGGTCGACATGGACAATTTGGGAGAATAATACGTGCATGTCACCCCAAGTCGAGAGTAGAGCATTTCCATTTGGATGTCGGCTGTTGATAAACGCAATGTTCTTCGACGAAGTCGGCCCACACAATTAAAAAAAAAAGAAAAAAGGATTGTCTACAGGCCTACAAGGGTCCAGCACATCCTGTAATGATACAAACCTCGTTAAGAATCCGCGTGGCTGATTGAGAATAAGACTAAAACTAGTCCAATGACACCCGCAAAAACAAAGACACCGTCAAACTGGCTTGAGCGGTCGTTATCTATTGCTAAAAGGCTCCCCTCTCTGCAATTCGTGGTTTGGCCTGTTTCTGTTTAAGGAATTCCACCTTGTCACTTCCCGCCCTTTCGATTGTGATAAAAGTGTATCTAACTGCGTTCTCGCGCTAATATAATGGAAGAAAAAAATTTGCATAAGACCCGAGAGGGGGATCGAGTGAGAAAGATCAGAATTACGCCAAGCCAAAGACTACAGGCAGTCCTCAATTTACGACGTTGTTCCGTTCCTACGTCGCGTCGTAAACCACATACGTACATACTGTAAGTAAATAATTAACATACTGTAAGCAAGTACTTTTCCAATCCTAAAACAGTAATTTAATCACAAAACATAAAATACGTTTATAATTCTTCCGCTGCGCACCAAACACGAAGTCGGCGTAACGACGTTTACAACGTTAAAGTGGAAACAAGGCTTTATACAGTCAATGGGAAATGTGTCGTAACCACGAAACATCCTAACTCGGGGCCGACGTAGCACAGGGACTGCCTGTACAAGCTATTTCCCCTGAAGTGCCCACGTGGTCTCAACAACAAGACGCTAGTCGCTATGGTGACCCATGAGATCAATCCCTGTGAACAGGTGTTACATTCAGTGCCAAGTTCGTTTACCCCGCAATAATGACAATCGTTTCACTCGGCGGCACCCCGTGTGTACCTCTCGAGGAGTATTTCAGCCACTCCCTCCCCTGGCTGTCGTCCGCAGGTAACAGCGACAACGAGACTGTGCGCCATCACCCCGCCGCTGCGCACGACCTTGTAGCACGTGACCGTCAGTTTCAGCCAATCAAACGAGCGTCTTCTGCGACACAAACACACGGAGGGGTGTAAACACGCGTAGGCGAGGACACTTCTTGGCTTGGTTGACTCACGCGTGTCGTGACACAGGTGTAAATAACTTTGCGGAAGCAAGTATTGCTGGTGTCTCGAATCCCAGGATACGATACGAAGTGATCGTCAGAAATGACAGCTCTGGACCTAACGACTTCTTTCAAGTCACACTTTCTCCAGCTGGCCGACATCCTTACCTGTGCGTGCTTCAGCGACCCCTGATGCTGGTGGCAAGCAATAACTAGGTCACATACCTCCAGGTGAGTCGCCGTCGCCACTTGTGGCGGACAGACGAAGCGCTTGTTTTGCCAACTGTGCCACATCTTTCCCAAACATGACAGTCTCGACATCTAACACTTCCCAACTGTCTAATTGTTCCAGCTGTTCCCTCGTACACACACTAACGCCTGTTAGAAACGTGAGCCTTGTGAACCCCTGCTGGTCAGTTCACACACACATACTTGGAGACATTAACTATTCAACTCAAAACATGCTCACTTCAGGGCTCGCCTCTACAAAAAGGAAATCTCTGAAAATCACGTTACACACCTTTGTAAACCGTAATAGACTGAGTTAATTTTAATAACATGTTTGGGCGCAGGAATTATGGAGGACTAGTGTAATATATTTCTTCACTGAAACAAAATGTGATTATAAAATAGAAATTGCAACTATACGAAAATAGCACTCAACCTTTACCATTGTGGAATAAAGTGCACACAACACCACACCCACTCTCCCTTCTGTTACATTTGTTAGCTCCATTCCCATCTCCCCAATGGGACCATACCCAAAACTTCTGTTCAAGCACCAAACTCCTATAACTCTTCTGCAATGTCATCTTAATATCAGTAAACCACAGGTGCAACTGCTTTTAACCAATGAGCAGTCATAAACATGAAAAATACGTCAAGATCATGGAAAGAAGAAATGGTCTTGGTGCACTTTCATCCTTCAGGAGATAACATTCACTCAACAAATTCACATTCTACTTGCAATATACTACAACAGCTTCTGTGTACTTAATCTTTGTATTGTCAGACCCCCAACACCCCCCCACACCACAATTTGATAGCAAGGATCTTATAATGTGCAATATAAACCTCAATTTCTTTTCCACAACTCTGCCCAGCATTGTTGCTGCAGTGTAGGCCAAATGTGTTCACTACTGTCCACCCCCTTTTCCCTTTATCTAATTGGAGCCTTTTCTTAAAATATCTTTTAATAATAAGAATGAAACTTCATGTGGATATTATGTATAATGAAAGATGATTTTTGTTAAATTTTCACATAAAGGTTTTTTTCTGTTTTCACATAATTTCTTGTTTCCAAATGTGTGTTTGCTTGCATGCAACCATAATGCAAGAGCATATGCTTGGAAGAGATCTGAAACAGCAACAGAACTGATGAACAGGAGTCTTACAACAGTAGAAACTCTCCATCCTTAAGATTTTTAATTGACTACATTGGTAATAATGTACTAATTACCACAATTTAAAACAAACAAACCAATCCATTTAGGACAGGCAAGTGTTCAATCATCAGCATGTTCACATATACATGGAAAATGGCTTTCACTCCACTGAGTCTGTAACAAGTACACCACTAAATATTTTTTCCATCAGTTACAGTCACTGCATTATTTTGTTGCAGGCAGATACTACATACTGCTACTATGAAGACCTATGTGACACTGACTGCCCTTATACTGGGGTTCATGTGGCTGTCAACATCAAATGGTGAGCCTTCCCAGTGCACAGACTTAAGAACAGTCATTCCAAGTGGCTGCTCCTGCACTGGGGCTCTTATAAATGGTGCCATAAATGATTCATTTGTTGCCATTGATTGTCGTAAACAAAACTACACTCGAGTGCCAGTCATCACCGGGTCATCTACACATATCATCTATGAAATGACCATGTCCGACAACAACTTAGTCACAATACCTGCAATGGCATTTCAAGGACTACGAATCCAAAGACTGGATCTGCGCAACAACCTGCTGACAAGTTTTGATCCAAGAGCCTTTCTTGGACTGGAGAATGATATTGTGGAACTTTCTCTTGGTGCTCAGGCCAATATATCAATTCTAAACAACAGTCTAAAGACTCTGACCAGACTGAACGCTCTGACTCTAGAGTACTTTCAGTTTCCTAACAACGACTTACTAGATGGTGTGGTGTCTACAATGACTTCCTTAAGGTCACTGACCCTGAGGCACAATAATCTCATATCTATCGAACCCCTCGCCCTGCCTTCTCAGCTCACCTATCTGGAATTAGACCATCAGTCCATAGGTCCATATCCACCCATTGGCGCACTTCGATCAGTAAGACAGTTACAGACCTTAATCATGAAAAGCACTGAACTTCAATATTTATCCAACAAAGCTTTTGAATATAACAGTCAACTCCGAACACTTCAGTTTAGCTACAACAGAATTGAAAAACTAGAAGACGGCTGTTTCACGGGGATTTATGACTTGCAAACGTTCTCTCTACATGAAAACAGAATACAAAATACCTCTGTTCTGGATCCTATTAAAAATCTCACAACTCTCAGCATGCTGGATGTGTCTGAGACAGGCATAAGTGACTTATCACCTGGAGTTCCCTTTCTTCAGAACAAAGCTAGCTTGCGCAGCCTGGTCCTTGAAAGCAATCAGTTGACCACCTTAAAAGCCGCTGTTTTTCTTTCTCTTGGCTCTCTGACAACTCTCAGTCTTGCCAAAAACAGGATTTCCCAGATTGACAGCAGAGCTTTTGAGGGTCTGAGAGGGCTTCAGTCCTTGGATCTTAGCCAGCAGATCACAAGTCAAAATCTCATCTTACCGGCATCACTTCCAGGGCAAACACCAGGCTTGCAACAGCTTGTGCTGTCTGGGACACCAGTGGATGAAACAACTCTGTGGCAGAGAATTCCTTCTTTAACTTCTCTTCAAGTACTAAAGTTAGATGGCACAAGATTGAGTTCCATCAAGAATTATGCCTTCAGCCAGCTGACACAGTTGAAGGAGCTGTATCTCAATGCCACTAACATCATTGAAGTTACGCAAATGAAGTTTATGGGCCCACGTAATCTTGCAAAGCTTTACCTAGACAACAATGGAATAGATAGCATTAGCAATTGTGCTTTTTTCCAATATTCCAGAGACCAAGGTCTTCAGATAAGCTTGACTGGAAACCGCCTTAAATGTGACTGTACTTTAAATTGGCTGCTGAAAGCCATAGATGAGAAGATGATCTTTGTTAGTCAGAGTGACACATGCGCCTCTCCTCCAGACAAAGCTAACAAGCTCTTAAATTCATTCAAACCTGGAAACTTTACATGCAGTTTCTTAAGAAGTGATCCACCATGCCTCGACCTCTATACCACTACTACCTTGCCAGCTGGTGCCATAAACACTTCGCCAACAGTTAAGCCATCTCTTAGTATCACTGTGGTAGAGAAGAGCAATGTATCTATTCAAGTCCAATGGGTTCTAACAACAAACTATCCAAACCTTGATTACTTTAGGGTGATACACACAGAGCAGGAATCATCTGCAAGAACTGTTTCTGGTGAAATCCCTAAAACACAAAATATCTACTTGATTTCAGGGTTGTCTCCTGGACACTCTTACAGCATTTGTATCTATGCCTATGACATATTAAATAATGATGTCTATAGTTGTAAAGTTGTAAATACCTTATATTCCAATGGTGACAGTTCAGAAAAAATTGGTAACAACAGCCATGAAATTGGCATCATAGTAGGTGCCTCTGTGGCTGGTGTGGTGCTGCTGGCCATTTTGGGTGCCATCGTGTATGTTGTGTTCTTGCGAAAGCGGGCAGAGAGCAAGACTCCAGCACAGCCTCATGTCTTCTCGCCAAGTGAGCTGCCCAATATGGGAAGTGAATCCAAGAGCTTCACAAGAGAAAAAGACAATCACCACAGGGTGGGCCGAGCCTTAAATGCTGACATGAAGGTCAACGCTATCAGTGGGACAAATATTCCAGACACAGGAGGTCGACACTCGGCAGGAAGTTACCAATACCTTGACGAAAACAACATGTTAAATTCTCAGTTTCCCTCAGCTACGTCCTTGTCTGCAAATAACATAAATGGCAGAAATGTGCCATCTATGTCTCCTTCACAAGCAAGCAGTGAAGTTCCTACAACTTATCTCAACATGGGGTTCATCAGAGACAGTAGCAGCTTCTGAGGGGAAAGAAACCTCAAAGATTGTCACTAGAGAGCACTGGACTGAGAAGATAAAAAAAACAATTTTTTTCCACGTGAATGCTGTTTATAAATAACAGAGTTGTCATTCTTTAATTAGCAGTGCAGATGTGCCAGAAGGCATCTTTAATTTGGCAGCAGAAAAACAGCTTTTTATATGCAGTTTGTCTTTTTGGCAGTACTTTTTTTGTGTGGAAATTTCATGTTACTTCACAAGCAATAATTGCATTGAAACTGCCAGTCAATGTATGTATAAACATTGCTTTACAAAAGCAAATTTTAATCTGAAGAACTGAATCTCCCTTTCTCGGTGATAAAACTTGAATGGTGACCAAGTAGAACAATAAAAAAAAGTTTATGAAAGAAAGCAAAATGTGTGAAAACAAATCTCAAAGATTTTGTTCTGAAACAGGAAGAAACTGTTCAAGGCAATCTGCCTTTGTACAGTGTATGCATGATTCTCACAATAATTCTCAGAAAATGTGGAAATCAGCAAGTAGCTGGCTGCATACAAACATTACAATAAAGCAGATGCCAGCTTTTCCATGAAGAAAGTAAGTTACATTTCAGAGTTGTGTCATACACATTGGGTGCACAATATGGCAATTGTGTATAATCCCTCTCTCTTCTTATTTTGTATGTTAGTGCATGTTTCAGTCATTATGTATGAATGTGGTATATGTATTTTTTTTTATTGTAAAATAGAAAAATAAAATTGTACAAAATACACCATGCAATACAGCTATTGCATGTGCTCAAAGTATAATATATAGATGTCTTCCAACAAGCTTGCTTAGATGACTAAGTCTATGATAGCTGGTGGATTTCACTTTTCTATATATAACAAAATAATAGTATTCTTAAATTCTTGTACCCAAAACTACAAGCCTAAGTAACAGTGTAATGCAACACATACTATTTTTGTTATTGTATTAGGCTGATTTCTGGATGCATAATGGTCCAATTCAGTCGAAAAGTTTTTTATCATCAAATATTATTCTTATTAACATGAAGCACAAAAAAGAAGTTTCTTCACTGTTCATATAATGAAAGGCTGCTGAAACTTGGTGAGAGAACACCTCATAATGAAACTACTCTTCAATGCATCTGCTCAGATTACATGTCCCGGTATTTTCCTCAAAATTTCCTAACCTGTTTGTTATATGCCTAAAATATATATATTGAGAGAGAGATAACCTATGATACTCAATTTGTTCTTAAATGGTTTACACGTTCTTTCCACTTTTTTAAGCGGGGAATGGACTGCAGGAAGGTGATGCAGTTAGCTCCTTTTGCATTCTAGTACATGTACTACCGGTACATGATCTTACACTAGCCAGCCTTGTGAGAGCTTTCTCATGCCAAGCCTTATGACAGCTTTCTCGCACCAAGCCTTAAGAGAGCTTTCTCATGCCAAACGGTGGCCTATACTTATGTCTTACATCTCTTTCAAGGTAACTTCCAGCATTCCATTTAAAAGAAAATTACTCCATCAAGTGGTTTTGTTTGCTGTTTCTATCATATATATATATTCTGACACATTCTTCAATGAATCTATGTCTTCAAAATGTATTGAAAGAAGTGTTGTAAATATGTATCATATGTGATAAATTCATGTTTCTGCACAAACATACAGCTTTTTTTTTTGGCCTGTTACTTCTAACATGAGTTTAAAAGTAATCCAATCATAACTAAATTATTGTATAAACTGCAAAAATGTGTTTATGAAATCAAAGTTATGATTTTATGTGTCCATATTCTAGCATACATTTATTTAAAATATGAAAGAAAAATTGAGATGAGTGTTTTTTCCTATTATTGTTGAGCAATTATGCATTTGAACAATATTTGGATTTCTATGTAAATATTGCGGAAAAGCTATGCAAAACTTATTTCATTTGTGAGTTTCTTGTTGTATGAACTTATTATTATTAACTGACCTGTGTATAGATTCTTCATATTCAAATGTAGGTTGGGCGATGTCAATCTTTTTTTTTTCTTCCTGAGGGTCTTTCATTCAGATTGGTGTCCTATGACAACATCCTATCAGCATTTAATAATTCTCTTAGTGTCGTGCCCAAATCAGAAAAGGGAGTCGAGTGTATTTGCATGGCTTACTGATAGCATTCTTCTACAAGCTGTACGATTGTAGCATCACTGACATGGGTAATGAGCAATTTGAATCAAAGTGAAGTTCTGAGTCTGCACCAAGATTACAAGAAAATCACTGATTACAAGAAAACAAGCGAAAAAGGATCATGAAGGAATTTTTTAAATAGTAAACAGTGAGTTTCTTTCTGTCTTTAAGCATAATTGTTTCCAGAAATTTTATTTGCGCCGATAATTTCCTTGTCTCTTGTACCATTGACATTATCTTTCTCTCTTACCTCACTCCTTTTGAACAGGGAAACTATAGAGGAAGGGTAGGAAATATCTGGAAAGGCGGGATATGAAGAAATATGTTCCCATTTTTTATGGCACCAGCTGTCTTTCTAACAGACAGGTGATATGAAGACTGCAGCTCCCATCTTTCATGATAATGACATGAGACCGACAGATGTAGAGTGCAGCTGTCGCTCAAAGAACGGGGGAGGGGAGACTGGTGTTTTATGCCAAACCAACATGTAAAGCTACATCACGGCAAGGCAGCCCTCACTGTATTGGTGACAGGAGCTAACCGCTGCGCCACCGGACCGCCTGTTCAAAGTACGGCTTCCATAAATGTCGACTTTATGATTCATATCTTCCGTGGTGGTATCTGATGGCATATTTAGCAATACAAGATTTATATAAAGTGAAGCTGTCGTCAGTTGACGTGGGCAACACCCCTCCCTTGATCACTATCTTGTGTCAGGGCAGGGGAGAGAATTTTACGACGCGCTTTGACTGAGGTGTGAAAAGGTAATAAAGTTTGAAAAGGTGCGCCCTCAGCCGGGTGTCTATCCGACTGCACAATGAGCACCGCTTCAGCCAAATCCAAGTTTTTGTGTCATGAGATCTCCAGCCGTTATATCTCCAAACTGCAGTTGACATATGTAGTCGTCTGACAGTTGTACTGTCGCCGCTCTTCCAACTAAGTATCCATTTAGTCAGCTACTCAGACTTTCTGCGATTTTTTTTTTTCTCTCGTTAAGTTGCCGATATTCGGGCTGAACTAGATATTTGTACCCTGTCCAATGTCAGAAACTGTGACTGTTATGCCTGAGAATGATATGAAGAACACTGCTCTTATATCCAAACCCACACGTATGCTTGATCTGATCCCGACCAACATTCTCTTTGAGTGTTTTAATTTGCCCTCCTGTATTAGACCCACATTATCAATCACGGTTTGACATCAGGTGTTCCCAATCACCCAAGACTGCTGTGGTTAAACCCCTTCTAAAGCTTTCATTTTACGTAAATGAAGCCTTGTCTTGATGTAAAAAATAAGAAAAATTACCTCCCTGTTCCGAATTTGTCCTTTTCCCCTAAGATGCTAAAAAAATAAATAAATAAATAAAAATAAAATACCCCCAAAACAATTGTTAATTTATCTTGATCAACAGTCTCACCTCAGATGGCACGCACTGCTTTTAAGAATTTCGAATCATGTATCTTCGAAGTTAAGTCTTGGATGGTTGTAAGCAAAATCAGACAATGATGAAAAGACGGCTCTGCTGATTCATAGAAAGTCAGTCATGCTTCTTGACGCAGTGCCTGAATTCATTAGAATGGCACATGTTTCACTTTCCTCTCCAGCCAGGAACCTGTGATGTCTGCTATGTATTTAGACAAGTTTGTTTCTAACCTGCAGAACTGCATATTTGCGCGACGCAATATCAGCACAGCCAATAAAGTATCTTTCCGATCGAGCTGCCTACATCCTCCATGTACCTTTATCAAGACGTGACTGCTGGTATTCTCGTTAGTCCGGCTGCCCTTCAACAGCTCCAAGCACACAAATGATCATACAAAACCTTTTTTCCTTATTCTCCATCGGCTCCCTGTCCAGGTTCGTAAGGATATAAGCCTGCTTCGGTTCTTCGCAAGCCCTGCCCCTTCTTCTCGTCCTCCTAACTCGCTACACTCTAAGCAAGCATCTCCGTGCTAATACAGAAACTCGCATCCTTTCTGTTTCTGAATAGGACGAAAGCATTTGTCTCGTTAAACAAAAATAAGATCACAGGGGGTGAGTGGTGTGTACGGCGTCAATGCACAGGTGACAGCACCTTCCAGTTGCTTGAGTTTTATCTTGCCCCGAGACAACCAAGAAAATGTACACCTTCGTCGCCGCCGTCACGACAGAGGGATGGTGGAGTGTTATTAAAATCGTCTGTCGTCAGCTTCAGACTATAACCTAGAGCAGACCTGGGCAAAGGCCGGCCCGCGGGCCGGATCCGGCCCGCCTCCTGTCTCTGACCGGCCCGCCCGCTGGCGAAGGATAGTATATATACTATACATACAGTACTGGGTAAAACTGAGTTAACTTTATTAGTCCGGCCCTCTAAAACCATCCCAATTTCTCATGCGGCCCCTTGGGAAAATTAATTGCCCACCCCTGACCTAGAGTCCTAGACTAACCCCAAACTATAAAGTAGTAAACCTTTAAATGTCTGGTGGTTGTATTTGATTGGTTAACTTGTGTGACGTCGTCCCGTCTAAGTCATGCGCACAGAGGGTAGGACTACATGGCACTTGGACCTTTGCGAAAGCATCAGCCAACAGCGAAACTCTGAAGCAGCAACTAGAACTCTAGGTGAGTCGCCGTCTGAGACAGTTACGTTAATCGGGTGCCAAAATTAATGCCAAAAAAAAAATTAAAAAAGAATCCTATCATCCAGTTCATTAAAACCTGTTCATTAATGGCACACAACGCCACACATTTCCATTTGTTCAACTGGCTCAGCTCTGTTGCCTTTTCAGACGTGACAGCTGAGTTGCTTTATTCTCCTCTGATTTTTCTACTTTCTTGTGCAACGTCTCTG
This sequence comes from Pomacea canaliculata, assembly GCF_003073045.1. Lineage (NCBI taxonomy): Eukaryota > Metazoa > Mollusca > Gastropoda > Architaenioglossa > Ampullariidae > Pomacea > Pomacea canaliculata. The sequence continues at coordinate 20,822,424 of NC_037597.1, forward strand.
TTTATTCATACCCATTGGTTTTAGAAGCATACTGGATTTTTGTCTTTAGCTTTTTTATGTTTTTGATTTACTGCTTGTAATTGCCCTCCTTTCTGCTGTGGATTTGACTTTAACGATTGACGTTCTCTGCCATTACATAGATTGTAGATCGAATTCTTGTTGCTAAGACTGTTTTCTATTTTCTAAAACTTAGCCTCACTTGACATCCTCATTTAGTATCTATTACTGTGTTTGCCTTGGTTTAGATTCTTTGTAACCTCCCTGCATTTCATTCTTGTAGTAGTTTTCATTTCACCAACGCTTTGGTCTACAATGTTAAATGAATATACACTTTATCTACATTCTACAAGACAGTTCAGTTAGTAATGTTGAATCCCCTTGCTAATCCTCAACTTACAGCCTGTTAAAACTTTGAGGAAATTTTCCCTTTATTTTGATTTTGTGAATGCCGACACCCCACCGAGTCCACGGATTCAAATCCGCCGCTAGCATTCTTTGAAAAAATCCACCACTTGCTCTACCGCTCGCCCTTTTTTTGTTGCATGTCCCTCCACATATTTCTCATACTGAAAGCTACTCATTTTTGAACCCCCTCCCTCCATTTTTCATTTATTGCTACTTCCCTCCTCGTCTTCCTCTGCTGAATAACGACACTTATTCTTATCTGATTCCTCTTTGCGTTTTCTATATTTGTCTATTGCTAGTCATCAGTACTGTTGTTCATTCTTCCCTTCTATCTAAACTCAAGTTATGCTATAAATATTTGTTTTGTGCTATTAATAAAGCGATGGCTGTTGACTAGAATGTAGCAATAATAATAATGATTTATATAGCGCCTTTCCAAAAAATATGCTCAGAGCGCTTTACATGAATCACACATAGATGAAATTATCCACAACCACACCCCCTGTTTCCATATAACAGACACGCTCACTTCTACAACATACACTACTCACACAAACTTAATTACAGGCACGCGTTATGCACGAGCATGGTCAGGACAGGGTCACAGTGAAGTCGTCGTTCTGAAAAGATGAGTCTTAAGTTTGGACTTAAGGTGGTAAAAGAATCAGAGTGTCGATGGGTGACGGGTAATCTGTTCTAAGTTGATGGGGCTTGATAGGAGAAAGAACTCTGTCCATACGTCTTTGTCTTAGTGGGACTCGATAAGCTTGGTATCAGATGAGCGAAGAAGTCGTGCGGGTGTATAGACGGGAGTGAGTTCGGAGAGGTACCGAGGACCAGTGCCAGAAACGGCAAAGTAAGTCAAAGTGAAAAGTTTGTAAGCTATACAGTCTATCATTGGCAGCCAGTGAAGAGAGCGTATGATAGGTCATAGGTGATATATGTTCATATCTAGATGGTCTGCAGATAAGGCGAGGAGCGTTAGTCTGGATCCTTTGAAGTCTGTCAAGTAGATATTTAACTAAAAGAGAATTACAATAGTCGTTCCTCGATAGCACAAAGGCACAGTTTTAGTTGCATCAGTGGTGAGATAATAACGAATGGTACTGATCCTACGAAGTTCTAGGTAAGCAATTCTGCAGACACGAGAAATATGCGGATGAAAAGTCAGACCCGTATCAAGAATGACTACCAAGCTGTGGAGAGAGACAGAGAAAGGAATAGTTTAGTCGTTTAAAGATGTATCACCTAAAACATTTTCAATCAAATTCTCTCGCAATGCTGAATATATGTACTAGTTCGGCAACATGTCGAACTGCTGGCACAAAAGCACGTTGTTTCAAAGACCAAGGAAACTCTCTCTTAAATTGTTGCTCTTAAACACGCACGTCAGCATTGCTAAACGTTCTCTTCGTTTTTGTTTTGTTTTGGGGTTTTTTTTTTTTTTTGCTATTCTTAAAATGAGGCATTATTCTGTATGAATTTTTTTTTGCTTCTCTGTGTTATGCTTCAATAAATGTGAATAGATCGGAGATTTATGAAGTTTGTAAAAATGGGTAGAAAATTGTTAATTTCTTGCATATTTCCACTCTATACGTATGCGCTAGACGGCTAGAGAAAATCCAATAGTTCATTCGGAGAAGAAATTTCAACTACAGTAAATCCTGTGATGTGCAGACCCTCTTACTAACGAATATTACGCGATAACATTGTCCCATTACTTTCGAGGCGATGTGCGTTTTTAACCAGTGAAATACGGATTCGTTTTCGTCATCTGGTGTAGCCAGATAAATCACTTCTTTTCCTGGTCATTTGCACCAGTCGTATGAAGTCATAGCAAGCAATGGGGTATGATGGTCTCGACATCTAACACTTTTAAAAATACATGTATATATGCCGAGGACCCGAATCCGCTGCCTAGGATGACATAACTCCAAGGCTCTGTAAAGCTGTCGTCGACCAAGGCGACCAGTGATAACGTAATCCACATCATATCCAGCTGCTAGCACAAAACTAACGTAAATTTCAGACGTCACTTTTTCCCAGCTTTAAACCTGCGGTTTATAAAGGGATGCGGCTTGTTTGCGGATTTTTCAGATTCCAATTGATTTTTCGATGGGCTCCATGTTAAACTGTAAACTGTTCACATTTTAAAATCAAAGCCACATATAACTGAAGCATTCAGATCAGTTGCTGAAGCACACAAACCTCATCACGCCGAAAACGACACGAAATTATTACAATGCAGCTTTCCAGTCGTATATATCTGCGGCGGAGGATGAGTTGTGTTCAACAAGCACCTTGCAGACATGAGATGGCCGGTATGATTCCTCCTACCCCAACCTTCTGTACTATACACCAAAGGCTTTGGCATTGTTTTTTTTTTTTTCTTTTTTAACAATAAGCATAAATGACCGCTCTTCAGCATCATGTGAAAAAAAGAACTAGTAGCAAATCGGAGAAAATTCAAGAGACACAAGCATTTAAACATTAACATTGTCACCCCTGCAGGTCAAAACAGTTTTCACTGCATTGAGTCTTCAAGGAATATGCCACCAATTACTTTTTTCCATCAGTTAGTCACTGTGTATTATTTTGTTGCAGGCAAACGCTACATACTGCTACTATGAAGACCTATGTGACACTGACTGCCCTTATAATGTGGTTTGTGTGGCTGTCTACATCAAATGGTGAGCCTTCCCAGTGCACACAGTTGAGAACAGTCATTCCAAGTGGCTGCTCCTGCACTGGGGCTCTTATAAATGGTGCCATATATGACTCCCTTGTTGCCATTCACTGTCATAAACAACAGTACACTCGAATGCCAGTCATCACTGGGTCATCTACACATATCATCTATAAAATGACCATGTCTGACAACAACTTAGTCACAATACCTGCAATGGCATTTCATGGACTACGAATCCAAAGACTGGATCTGCGCAACAACCTGCTGACAAGTTTTGATCCAAAAGCCTTTCTTGGACTGGAGAATGATATTGTGGAACTTTCTCTTGAAGCTCAGGCCGATATATCAATTCTAAACAACAGTCTAAAGACTCTGACCAGACTGAACACTCTGATTCTGGAGCACTTTCAGTTTCCTAACAATGACTTACTAGATGGTGTGCTGTCTAGAATTATTTCTTTAAGGTCACTGACCCTGAAGCACAATAACCTCATATATATCGACCCCCTCGCCCTGCCTTCTCAGCTCACCTATCTGGAATTAGACCATCAGTCCATAGGTCCATATCCACCCATTGGCGCACTTCGATCAGTAAGACAGTTAAAGACCTTAATTATGAAAAACACTGAACTTCAATATTTATCCAACAAAGCTTTTGAATATAACAGTCAACTCCAAACACTTCAGTTTGGCTACAACAGAATTGAAAAACTAGAAGACGGCTGTTTCACGGGGATATATGAGTTGCAAACGTTCTCTCTACATGAAAACAGAATACAAAATACCTCTGTTCTTGATCCTATTAAAGACCTCACAGCTCTCAGCATGCTGGATGTGTCTGAGACAGGCATAAGTGACTTATCACCTGGAGTTTCCTTTCTTCAGAACAAAGCTAGCTTGCACAGCCTGGTCTTTGAGAGCAATCAGCCGACCACCTTAAGAGATGACATTTTTCTTTCTCTTGGCTCTCTGACAACTCTCAGTCTTGCCAAAAACAGAATTTCCCAGATTGACAGCAGAGCTTTTGAGGGTCTGAGAGGGCTTCAGTCCTTGGATCTTAGCCAGCAGATCACAAGTCAAAATCTCATCTTACCAGCATCCCTTCCAGCGCAAACACCAGGCTTGCAACAGCTTGTGTTGTCTGGGACACCAGTGGATGAAACAACTCTGTGGCAGATAATCCCTTCTTTAACATCTCTCAAAGTACTGACATTAGATTAAAGCAGCTATATCTCAAAGCCACTAACATTATTGAAATCCTGCAAATATAACTGATGGACCCAAGTTATCTTGCAAAGCTTTATCTAGACATTATGGAATAAGCAGGTGAGCACCTGTGCTTTCTTCCAGTATTTGAGAGACCAAGCTCAACAGAAGATGAGAAGACAATCTCTGTTCAAAAAGAAACATGCAATCCCCATCAGGTATAGCCAACAATATCTTAAGCTTACTCATCTGGAAACTTAACCTGCAATTTTTCATGGATTGATCCACTATGTCATGACCTCTATGACCACCACTACATCACCAACTGGTGCAATAAACAATGGACCAGCAGTTGACACTCAACATCACTGTAGTTTTAAAAAAAACAAACCCAAACAACAGCTATGTTGAAATCCAACAGGCTACCACAAACTAAACCTTGAAACATCACGGTGATACAATGTAAATAAACTGATTTTGATGATGGCACAGGAAAGAACAGCCACAAATTTGGCACTATCGCTGGCTGTCTTTGCTTGAAGATATCTGTGACAATCCTCTATAGAAATAGCGCACAGAATAAAAAACACTAATCTGATAATGCAACATCAATTATTAGTACAAAGAAGAAAAAAAAAAGAAAGATGGTAGCAACTGTGGAAAGAACCCCATAAAGATGCAATGAAGAGATGTTTTGAGAATCAACGAAAATTACCAAACTGTCATGAATTTGGCACAACTCAATCAAATGGGAAATACAAACAAGAAGAAATCTTATCTTTTGTTAAAACTTAAAAAATACCTTGTTGCATACATTCACATTTTTGTTTCCAAAAAAAGTATCATAAAGTGTGTATAACACACTGAGTGGTAGCAAATGATAAGGGCCCTGCGGTTGAAGTACACATTTTCTTGTTTGTTTGGTTTTTTTAAAAATGCTTTAAGATGTTCATGGGTATCACTTGAGTTTTGATGAACTGGGTGGTTGCTTCGAATTTAATTCTGCTCGTCTCACAGTTTGTTCTCAGATCTGATGCTATGCGTGTGCACAAGAAATACTGCCTCCAGACTTGGCTCACATGCACCAGCGAGTGCCTAAGGCACACACAACAAAAACAGCTTAATCACTTGGTGGCAACTAAATTGAAGTAGACAGAGCTAATGTATCACTCTATTTTGAATAAATGGCCATGAATACTGCTCTGATCAAAATAACTACAAATATCCTGTCTGCTATAGATGTGTCTAATCCTAACCCTGATCCTTCTGCTGCTTTTGACATAACTGATATTACCCTTATTCACAGCTTTGACTGGTTTGTTTCATCATTTTGATAGGACTCAGTTATAGTCAATGGGTGAATTTTCTGCACCAGTTCCTGTTAGCTGTGAAGTTCACGTACACTAAGCAGCTCTCCACTTTGATACAATTTCATTCTATTTCTCGTCACTCTTTAGCACTCTATTCTCCCTGTCAGACACACATTGCCATCCAAAGCATTCAGCTTTATTTGACATATTCTGTTTACGAAGATTTTCATTTGTGTATGTTTTGCGTATCACTGCATGTCATTATTAGCTAGTCTTTTTTTATATTTCATTTCCTTGATTTTTATTATCAGCCAGTGCAAAGAGTACAATCTGTTTTGGCCATGATGCAGCATGATACAAATATTCAATTAAACACTACCAGGCAACCCAAACAAGACCTGAAGGAAAGGGATCACTGGATAGACAACAAAGGGGACAGATGAAAGGAAGGAACAGAGCAGAAACATACCTCACTGTACTGAGGTAGCTTGATGTCACTGTCAGCTGTAAAGGTCATAGAGCCCAGCTCTCCATCCCGTCTGTCAAAAAGACATTCCACAAGCTCTGCAGAGTGCAGTGTGAACTCCAAGGAGTAGCTATGGCTTGTGTGGAGGGTTCTTTCTATGCACTCAAGTGACAAAGGTTTTCCCAACAAACTGCAAAAATCAAATCAATAATGTAGGGAAAAAATTGTGATGATGACCTGTAACATTTTTCAAAGCTGTAAAACATAATTTTGTATTCTTCTTTCATCTTTGACAGCAAGTGGAAAATAAAAGGGAGCTTGTTTTTTTTTCGCATTTTATCCCAGATTGAAAAAAAAATCATTTTTAAAAATTAAAACTGGTGATGCATTATTAGTGTCACTTGCTTTCATTTAATAGTATCACGCACAGTACATTTAATGTAAATCTACAAATCATTCTCAGTATCATGCATTAATCAGGGAAGCAAGCAGAAAACTTTAATGTGAGAATTTACTCTTACCAAAGATGGTCCAGAGGCAATGCTTCTGACACCTTATTTCTGATGTCTTTTAGTGACAAAGTGTGCCCTACGAAATTTATAGCTCGCACTTGGCGCAAATACTCATTTGCTACTGCTTTCATCCTCTCAGCTGAAGATTCCTCTGCTCCCATGCGGTAGTCAGGTTTGGGATCCTCATGAAGCAAACACACTGAAATCATGCTGACCTTCACACTGTAATGGCTGATCTCTGCCGAAGGGTCACTAAGAACTCTTGCAGAATGGTCTGGACAGAAACAAAAAAAAATGTTGAGAAAAAGGTAAAGCTGCTTTAGTGCCTGAAATCTATTCATGACATGACAAATGAGAGTTTTACATGAAAAGCCTTGTAGGCTTCACCCATAAAATTTAAGCAAATTTGTTAATTGCTTAGTGGATGTAAACTTTTTGAATCGTTTTCTATTATTTTTGCTGGGTAAACTGGAGAACATATGGCGTGTACTATTTAAACTCCTCTTAAAAATAACTTGGCATTTAAAATTTGACTAAAATTCATGTCTTTTTTTCTGAAATACTTCTGATTAATATTACTGAAAGACTAAAGCAGAAATCCACAAACTCTGGAAAGGCATAGCACCGTGATATGACAGTACAGTAGTCCTCGGGTTACGACGGTCTCGAGTTACGTCGTTTCGTGGTTACGACACTCATTCCCACTTACAGCGACAGTGATAACAAGCAACGTAGTGGCTTATTATTGCGATGGACTGGAAGACCAAAATCTGTGATTTATGGTTATTCAGGAGAAGGCTAGGTGACATCGTGCCAACTTCCATAACATTAAAGTGCAAGGTGAAGCTAACTGTGTTGATACTGAGTTTCCTAATGCATTGGCTTACTGTGCTCAACAAGTGTTCAACGTGGATGAGACGGGTTGTTTTGGAAACGTCTGCCTAACGTAACACTGTTTTTACCAGTACAGTTTTCATTATTAAACGTTACTGTACTACAATATTTTACTGTACCAGGGTACTAGGCCAGTACTGTACTGTTATCATGGTACAGTACTGTATGAAAGTATGATCCGACTTACGTCGAAAACGTGCGTTGAGAACGGATCCCCGTCGTAAGTGACTACCTGTATTTTGAACCATCTAATCATTTTATTTTTCAAACACAGGGCAACACTGATTCCACTGTGCCATTTGCAGGAGAAAATATTCAAATGAATTATTAACCTCCCCTAAAGTGCAATATCAACAATAGTTAATGGGGGGGGGGGTCGTCAAAACTGCAGTTGTCTCCCCTCAACTCTTACAGATGCCCAGTCTTCATATTATTGTACGTGTCAGACAAATGATCAATATTAACATTAAACAAAAGTGGATAATCTGCCAATTTGTCATCTGAAAAAAACCTTTAAGTCTTTCCACATCTCTGCCGCTTTTGCATGTGCATGCACATGTCTGGAATCCTCCAGAACTAGTAATGTAGGGGAGTGTAAGTTAGTACATCATGTCCTGAGCTGTCTAAGCCCAATATTTACTCTCCATTACCTTTTACCTTTCCTGGCATGTTAGCTACCTACATCTCAACATGGAGACGATGTGAAAGAGTACCCCATAAAAAGCTAAATACCTCAGTAAAGAAAAAAACCAATGGCTGTAAATCTGGAAAAGATGTCCTTTTTTAAAAGAACAAATGGACAAAAAACACAATTTTTACAAATCTATATACTAAAACAATAGCTTCTCTAATGACACCCATGCTGAAGAAGAGAGAGGGATTCTTTACCTCTGTGCTTCTTTGGTGTTGACGAAGATGATTTTCTGGAAAGGTTTACCATGTCACTATGCGGGAAAGAAGAAGCTGAGAAAAAGGTATAAACGAACAAATAAACTACATAACATGGTTCTTTGCTACAGCTGCTCTAAAAACATAAGTTGAAAACTGAGTAAAACCACAAAAGTTTGCAATTTTTGGAAGTAGAAGTTAATGTCTTTGGAAGCCATCATGCTCTTTTGATTTAGATCAAACAATACATTTCTACTAATGGCAGGTTTATGTTTTACAAGGTCAGTAAAGATTACAAAAGAGAGCATCTTTCATCATTTAATTTTACTGCAGTAAGGTGCACCAATATGTAAAATTTAAAAAGAGAAATGAAAGAGACTCTCTGATAAATACTTTAAGATAAAAATACTGTTCCTCACAATCAAGATGTCTAAGGATACATACTTGCTTGAGAGCTTGCAGTGTCTACAGTGTTGATGCTAGTCATAGAGCAATCCATCAATCCTGCCTGAACAGGGCGTGTCGCATTCATAGAGTAGAATACCTCTTCATCATCTCCATGCTCCTCTGTAAAATAAAAGTTTTAGAGTATATTATTATTATTCTTAAAGTTAATTTATATAGCACTTTAACCCACCATCAAAGTGCTTTTTAAAAAAATAAATAATAAAGAAAACAAATAAAGAAAAACACAGACATTAATAATGAATGAGACTTACCAGATAACATGTCAATAGGAGGGAAAGGTTTACACTAACTGATAGTGATCTAGCACATTGCACTAGTCAGGTGAGCAACTGCCTTCTAACAGGCTGTTTCAGTCCGACTGGCAGACAAATGTTCTATTTTCACAGCGGAACTTCATGCCATCTTGCTTGCCTTGCAACATGCTCACTGCTCTTTGGAACACAACTTTTTGATTATTTCAGACTCTCTTTCTGCACTTCAAGCCCTCATTTCAAATGATTCTGACCACCCCCTTGTGGTCCAGATTCATAAAATTCATGCAGCACTCTTTCAGCAAAATAAGGACATTGTTTTTATTTGGGCTCCTGGCCATGCTGATATCCAAGGCAATGTTCAAGCAGACCAGGCTGCCAAGGCTGCATGTCAGTTCCCTGGTAAACTTCCATCACTTATTTCATCAGACCGCAAATCTTTATTTTCGGCCTACATTCAGTCCTTATGGCAACGCCACTGGGACACTGTGGGCCAAAACAAGCTATATGCCACCCTTCCCTGCCTTTCCAATCGCTTACCTTCTTGCCGCCCTACGAGACGGGAGGAGGTAGTTCTTACAAGATTAAGGACAGGACACACCTATGCCACGCAAGAACACCTTTTACGAGGTGAACCGCCACCTGTTTGTCCCTGGTGTAGGGAAAATTTTACTGTTACACACTTTTTGATTATCTGTCCGAAGCTTCAGACTATTCGTTGTCAATTTTTTACAGAAAATTCTTTATTTTCGTTATTTAGGTCCGTCCCATCGGCGGCAATCTTTTCCTTTTTAAAGAGAATAGGACTCTATTATCAAATTTAAAATTTTTATATCTGTTTTGTTTTTGGTGTGATAGTAACCTTTTTGGACTTCAACGCCCCTTTTAATGCTTTCCCACCCTTTTTTACATTTTGGTTACTTATTATGTTGACCTTTAAAAGTGTATCAAGTTTATAAGAATTAGGATGTTTAAACCTTTCAAGTTACAACTACTTTTTGCCGTGATATAGCCATAGTTGCTAGCACAGCATAAAACACAAACAAACAAACAAGCCCTCTAACAGCATAAAAGGCCACCACACCAATTTTTTTCTATGGTTACTGTGATGTTCACTCGTGCTGAAAATGTGTGCATTGTCAAGTGGTGCAGTCTGTACTAGGTGTTTGCCCCCTACAGATCTTTAGTCGCATTTTCTTGCGACACCGGACTTCTTTTCCTTGAGAAAAGACCTCTGAGGCGTATAGATTGTAACGTTGCAGAGAATTCTGAATTTTTCTTCAGAATTCTTGTGACACCAATCTTATCTCTTTGTTTTTGCCAGTGCAGTGCTGTGCAGCAGCAAAAGGCTTGTGACTCCCACCTTGTGCTGCTTGTGCTATGGTTTTTAATGCTACAAAAAATGTTCTGTTTTTCGTCAGGTTTCTTGTGAATTCAGACGTCTTTTCATTGAGAAATATCATGTTTGTCAGTCAGGGTTGCCTTTGCTATGGTTGTTAACGCTACAGAGGATTCTGCATTTTCATGGGATTTCTTGTCACAGGACTTCTTTTACTTCAGCAAAGAGGTGTTTTTGACAGCCAGAGGCTTCAAAGAGGACTTTCTATAAAAAGACTTTTATTGTTATGGGAACTTAATTATTTTTTACATTTGTTTCTTAAATTCTTGAATTTTGTTGGTGTTTTCTAACTCATCCAAATGCATGCAACACTAGCTTTGTTCTGGGTCACAGCCTCAACACAAATGCCGTGGTCTAGCACTTCGCCATCCCCATTTGTATATTTACTAATATCCCTACTTGTTTCCAGTTTCTGCCCAATAACAACTTAACATAATGAAGAATTAAAAAATATTCAAAACCAATGCCCTTTTTTGAAAAATTTTAGGACTTCTAAAAACACCTGCATCACACATGCTGATACCAAATCTTCCAACAACTCACCAGCCACATTGATCAGGTGATCATCTAATGATAAGAGTGGCAAAACACCCTGTCGCCGTAGACGTTCTTCATGTAACTGACGCTTCAGCTCTTGCTGCACACGTTCAAAATCAGCTGCATCCATTGGCTTTTTCCCTAAACCATATTTTCGCCCTCCATAACCAGCATCTTCAGCTACAAAGAAATTACAGCCCATGGAGCAAGGAAAATAATAAAGAAAGATTATTGATATTTGTTTTCTTTTTTTGTTTCTGTGCTGTATTTATAATCTTTATCTACATACCTTCATTGCAGTCTCACTCATTCTCTTTTCCACACACAAAATGCACATAGTGGTTGAAGTTTTAAATGCTACAGTCCTACCAAAGTCAAACAAAATTAAGCTCAAAACTACTGGCAGATTAAAAGCATATCACACATATCACATCAGTTTGTTATTAGAAATTTTAAATTATCTTTGTATGAAAAGGCACATATGGACTGATATAAATTCAAGTTTCTGATGTGTCAATAAAGCTATGCTATCAGTAACATGTAATGAACTAGGCCTGATCATTATAAAACAACTCAGAACTAGACTACATTTTAAAAACATACCCAAGAAAAATCACAAAGTTCATCAGATTACATAGTGGGTGCTGAACTTGTAATGCACAGATCATGTAACATAGATGTACTTACAAGGTTCTAAGGTTGTAACACGGATCACATGACATGTATGTACTTACAAGGTTCTAAGCATCCTTTGACCAGCTGCAGCAGTCCATGTAGTTGTTGTGGAGATAACAAAACATGCAGTGCTCCAAGCTGGCAATCTAAGCCAAGCTAAAAACAAACAAAAGTTTGAAAGATAATAGATACACAGAAATTACTTGTGAACAACATAGTAGAATAAAGGCAAGTTCTGGAGAACAACATATGCAGCAATGGTTGGTAGTGCGATTAGCCATAAGTCCTAACTACGAAGGCTTGATCTCAGCTATGTCCATGGAAACCTTAAAAGCCTGATTGACCACTTTAAAGTGCCCAAAACCATACAGGCTACAGTTCACTACTGACAGCAAGATGTGAGATGAGCCAACAGATATAACTCCTTCTCCCTCAGACTCTTTCCAGCCAGCCCATCCATTCTTCTATGTTTTTGTCACAAAATTGTTGCCCAGGCATTAGGAGTATCAAGATAATGAAGCCTCATTTGACAACATATGACCAATGAGCACTTTTGTTGTACACAAGCATGTTTATCAACAACAGCACAAGGACGTCATGTTCATGAGAAACAAATGACACAATTAAAATTCCTCAAAATTGCACAAAGTCAACACTACCCCAAATTTTTTGTTAAATTACCTTTGGTCCACTGAGTGACTCCTTCTGCTTGATCTTAAGTTTGACCATTGATTTTCCCACAACAGTGGCAATTGGGATTGGGTGGATCACAGAATCTTCATATGGACCTATGTGACTAATGGTTGGATGTACAGAGCTTAAGGTAGACACATACATCTGCAAATTTCAAGGAAAAAGATACAGCCTTCAAAGTCTTCATCTTCATCCCCTACTCTCTCTCTGTCATAAGCACACAAAAATAAATACTTTATCTACAGATTCAAATTTTTACAATAAAGAAAATAAAATGTCTCCAAGACATATATTGTCAAGAGTAATATAATGGATGTTGTCAGTAATATCATTGTTACTGGACTTCTTTTAAATTAATCTTAGATTGCTTAAGCTTGTTTTAGCATTTGCAAAAGTTAGAATTTTTTTAAAATTAACAAAGCGTGCATACACTGGGAGAATTTCCAAGAGAATCAGGGACAGCTGCAGATCCTGCTGTACCACATGGACGGAAGTTGTCAAGTGTGAATGAAATACCCATAGCATGGAAATTCTTGGTCAGTATTGCAGGTAAGTTTAAGGCTTCCTGCTTCTTTTCATATTCAGTAGTCCCTGCCTGTGATGCTGCTGAAGTTGGTTGGTTTTCATTGATGGCTTGGTCATCAAAATACTCCAGCCTGTCAACCAAACCTTTTTTTTGAAGGATGATATCTTGCATAACAGATGACACCATCTTATTTTTATTTGCAAAATCTAAAAACATTTTGAACCAATAATACTGAATTCTTAAAAAAAAAAAAAAAAGTCTAGGAATGAATCTAAACAATTTGTAATAAATCCTGCATGCAACGTAAGCCATTCAAGCAAATCTAAGATTAAGGAGATTCCAGACTTTTTAAATAACTATAAAAAAATTACCTGTCTATTTTCATCTCGAGCCCTACGCCCAAGTTGGTGTCAGGGTCTAAATGCTCCAAAGCGTATAACTGTGTCCAGAAGGGTGACTCTTACATGAGCTAATACTGCAATATAAATGTTACACTAAAACCAGCTGGTCTCTCCTGGTTTTGTAAATTCACAAATAAACAATCGGTTGAAAGATACTGCAAAAACTTCTAGATATTAAGCATATTTGTTTATATTTTGAAAAAATGCACAAATTTAAAAAATCCTTATAACTGTGCAAATGTGTTCAAAAATAAAATTACCTTTCCCATCAGAAATATACACTCTGTATCTGTATGACACAGTAAAGAGTAACAAAGGAAAATCAAAATCAATATAACTATACTGTCTCATAAGTGAACTTGAATGAATAGTTTGCTGTCAAAGCTGTCTGTGCAGCTGACACAGCATTAACAGTAAAACACAGATCAGCACTTACTCAATATTAAGCAGTTAACATTGAAGGAGTAACACAACCAATCAGCACAAACCAGCGTTTCATCATGCCCACAGGCATCTCCACATATAACCACCCACTCACATCCCAAAGATCAGTTGCAGTGCTACGGACACAGAAATAAAATGCCCTGCCACTTGACAACTTTGAACCCTCCATCTCCAACCCAACAGAAGCGGTTGATAATTTATAGCTAGGATGTGAAAGGACATTCCCCCTGAATCATGCTAGCCTTTGTCATCATATGACAATGAGACAACCCATCCAAGCTCTTCTACCCTTCTTTCATCCACTGAGCATAGCAAACACTGGTTGGCAATGGTTTAATGAAAGCTCTGTAAAAAGTACTTAATAATAACCATCAAAAGTAGGCCCAAAGTGCCCCACCAAAAAGACACAAAAATCATGGAGACTGTGTGCCCCTGTAGTGCAGCTGCTCATGTGAAGAAGATGAATGCAATCAGCATAGTTGATGCAATCAGCATGGAGTCAAATGCATTAAGTCTTCAATAAAAAGTTCTGCTTCAAAATGTAGCTCAAAAATTGACAGTTGTATGGAAGCTCAAAGCACAATTCCCATTGCTGCAGCCTAGCCTTCACGCACAGAAACACTCTTCCACCCACATAACTCCCGTAATTTAAAGCAGTAAAAACCTGGAAATATTGCTTACTTGATTCTATGGTCTGTGCAAACATTTGAATGCCTTCAAATGGACTCAGCTGTTCAGCTGGTGTCTCTGCCTTGGGTGCTTGTTCAGCCTGCAGGCACTCTCGGGCCAGCTGTAGACTTGAACTCATGCTCATGCTACTTAGCATGGACATGGTTTCCAGGAATGCAGCTGCAGACAAGAAACATGCTAATCCTTGTGATCTCTAAGTATTTACAAGATCATAAGATTGTAAAGTGGGAGCTTGGGATATTTTCTTGCCCTAGACAGAGCTTATTAAATGATGTAAAAACAGGAATCAAAAGCAAATGGTGGTATTCAATATTCTTTCTGGAAATGTTGACATTAAAAATCTCACCTAAAAATTTATGAAAATGGTTTGATATGCTGGTTTGTATCATTAGAAAATTGATCTTAATTCTTTGTTTTAGTGATATCATAGTTTCACATCCACATCCTAGAATCATACATGTGTGCGCATGCGTGCACATACACACTAAACACATTGGCCAATATCAATCTGATAATATATTTACCTGTACTCTGCACCCTTTTAGGCTTTACTGTCAGCTCCAAACCATGGATCTCCACCATGGTGCAGTCCTTAAGTATTGATGCCCAAGGCACCATAACCTCAATGGAATGGATATAGCCATCCATGACTTCCAAAGGCACATCTTCAAGGAGTGCATTGATTGCCTGAAGATCACCAAACACTTACAAACTAGCCCTACATAAGTGCTTCTTAACATATTCATTGACTCTCATACTCTTCACAAAAATTGATATATGACATCACACAGTAACTAAACCTCTATAAAACAAAAATTAGTACAGGGATTGGAAGAAACATATAAGTAACTCCAATAATATTTCCTTTAATTAAAAGAATTTAAATGACAACTGCACAGCCATGTTTTAATTATATGTGCTATACCTATGTTAGACATATACATTTGTATTGAAAATGTGGCACTAGCAATTAATGGTATAATAGTAGCAAATAGCGTAATCATTATTCAATAAAGAATACTTTAGGTTATCTGAAATTATGCTTTAATCGTGTACGTGTGCGTGTGCATGCGCGCGCGCACATGTTTGCCCGTGCGTGCTTGTTTATAAGTTTCCTCGATTATTCATG
Source organism: Pomacea canaliculata (assembly GCF_003073045.1). Lineage (NCBI taxonomy): Eukaryota > Metazoa > Mollusca > Gastropoda > Architaenioglossa > Ampullariidae > Pomacea > Pomacea canaliculata. The sequence goes on from NC_037597.1 coordinate 20,838,007, forward strand.
TTTCAAATTTCATAAATAATTCTCTTAGTGAAAGTGAATCTATATGAAATAACACAAAGCAAACTGACAACCTGTTTTCACAAAACTATGTTTCAACCACTGGGCTGGAAACAGAGCGCTGTAGATTACGAATGATGATCAACAATACGTACAGTAACAGCTGGAATATAAACACAATACAAGTATTCTTCGTTAAGTTAAAACTTAAAAGAATACAATTTAAGTAAACAAAATTGAAGCGTTCATAGAAAGTAATAAACAGCAGTTCTATAAAGAAAAAGTTTTTACCTCTACGTCTAAATTTAGATCTGTTATGCTTCCTTTGCCATTGTTGAGATCGAGAGTCAGCTGGTCCAGAGTCACGCTTTCAGACAGAAAGTGGCCCAAATATTTCTTTAAGAAATATGAAACTGTTTTCTTTCTCCATATTTCTGGAAATACGAACGGTAAAAGCTTTAAAAATGGCGTTTTAAACATTCTCTGCTGCGAGAAGACTAAAGGCTTCAAAACGTAAACATTACTCCACCACGTTATGTTTAACGCGAGAACTAAAGGGAAGCTACTCTAATCACACAAAGTGTGATCGAATGCTGGAAGCAGACGCAGGAGAACGAAGAAAAGAAACAATTGTTGTCATAAACCTAAGTGTAGCGAAGACGAACTTCTCTGTCTGTTTAGATCCTATTTTTGTACAGCATTACTCTAGGAGGTCCTTTCACGCTATAACACTTTTTACAAACCGGAAAAGTGTACGATTAGAGTTTTGGACAGGGTTCGAGTTTGAGGAAATGTTAGGATTACATTTTTTTTAAACTAATTCCGTTTTGTATATCATGGCAGCCGTAACAACCTGTGCCAGCGCATCGTGGGACATCCAATAGTTGTTACCACATTTTTGTTAAAGATGTCCACGTGTGCCACTCGATGTCCCATAACTCATCATTATGCTGTGAAATTTGTAGGAAAAAAAAATGATCGCGACTTCGCGAATTCATTTTGACCAGCATGTTGTGCACGTTTTTTTTTTCGCAAAGTCATTGACTGTACGTACAGTTGCTGAAAATTATGATTCTGTTAACTGATCGTTCTAACAAACTGTCAAAAGATGATACGGAATTGAAACTTTTTGCTTAATTTCTTTCCGTCATTTTGTGTCCGCTCTGAATTAAATTAAGCTTGGTTTTTTGATCGATCGAATTTGCCATTTGTTCACCCCTCCCCCATAGTCCTTTTAGTCATTTTCCAGGGCAAAAATTGGTAACTTAGGAAAAGGCGACACTGTTTCTTGACCCCATGCAGTCGTCTTATAATAAAAGCATATATAGAAAGGTAAAAACAACATACCTACGGGGTCTGATCGATCCACTTTAAAACTTCAAAAATAAGACATGAATCCTTGAATTCTTCACGATGCCCATGGCAACGACTGACGTTAACGTTTATTGTTTCATAACTATACGTATACTCAAATCTATTATTTTTGTAGGTACTGCTGAAGTGTTTATCTCCATATATATATACTGGCTTACAGCTTTTCATCAGCCCATGATCGTATTTAATACTGATTCTTTATCTATGACATATCGAACTTTTGACTACATTTGGAAGTGTGTGAAGGTCACACGAAACCTATATGGGACAATGGAAAGATGGTCAACTTGAGCTAACTTAAATAAATGGTTAAATTGTCGCCTTTGGGGAGAATTAATGTATCGTGATTTTCACCCCAAACATGGGCGTCGATCTGTGCCACAATTAAATGCAGCTGAGTCCAGTATCTCAACTTTTTCTGTGCTTATTATGAAAAAATAGAAAACCTACAGTTAACCTCAGTTAATTTCAAATTTCTAACCTTTTTTTTCCTCGTGAACTTTCTAAACAGAACAAAGTACGAAGCGCTTTGACTGTAATTAGTGATGTTAACGTGACCTGGAAACTCGATCGCAGACACCCACAATTTTAGCGACGTGTAATATATTCGTCTGCATCAATATATTGGTTTTTATTTTCCGAAGTCGTTATATTCTACAAAATGTCAGTCTGCAGATTCTTGATCATTCTTTTATTCAGATGACAAAACTGGTTTACTTGGAACTTTAATATCGCCGTGATATAGCCTTTATAGTTGCTGGCACGGCGTAAAACCCAATTACTGGAACTAAAAGTTCAGTGTATTGGAACCTTATAGAAAGTCTCGACCGATGAGAACGAATTGTACGCCAGTTCGGTGTTGAATAGTTCATTTCAAATGTCATTTTTGTCGACTGTCAAACAAATGAAACAAAACACTTTTAGTCCGTGTTACGTGAAAATAAAAGCATAAGAAACGGAAAATCAAACAAGTACGGCTTTCTCATGTGAAGAAGAAATGCCTGCCTCCCGGTACTCTCCCCCTCCACCACTACCATTTTTAACCTTTATCAACTTTAATACTAATGTAAATTTCGGAAGTCGTGGCATGATTTTATATAGCAAAATTTGTCTGTCAAAAAACAATGTTACAACTTGGCCAAAGAAAATGTGTGCCAGTGCTGGATTCAAAATTAACGATAAAAGTGAACAGCAATAGCAGACGCTGAATATATTGTTGCGTGCTCCTTTATTTACTTTAACTGCTTGAATTTTTTATGTTTACTTTTTGCACTATATCTTATTTATTATTTCATCGGCTCTGTTGTAGCTATACGGTGAGCACGCTCTCGTGTATAATGTGTAATGCTGTCATATATATGTTTATTATTAAATTTTTTTTTCCCGGTGCTGTTCGCGGTTGCCTCGACGTGGGCAGATATTTGAAACTATAGATGGTTCCATTTCTCTTTAATGTTAAGGACACTCTGTAGATTTCATCAATCTGCACAAAATGTGAGCTGTTTGTGCCTCATATAGCCACACTGACAGCAAGGATATATTACTTAAATCGTCGAAGAGCCTTAAATGACAACTCGATCTTCGTGCATATCATTCTGTCACCGAATTACGAAAATCGTGAGAATTATGCTCTTCTGATCTGTAACTGGTACCGAAAAATACGTTCACTGTGCTTTATGACTTTGGTAAACGAAAAATGTCTACCACGGTTGGGTATTTCACGCACTTTGGACAATCGCAGACCTTGAGGAGGCGCGTAGTACATTTTATTTGAGGTCATAAAACGTCTTGTGCAGCTGCATTCCAGATGACTTTTAAATTCATCATTCCCTTCATCTAACATGTTGACGGATCTTTCAGGCTTTATCATATGCCTCCTTGTGCAGTTATATTGTGAAAGGATATTGCAAGTAGCTTAATTATAATTCCACCGAAAGAGTTTTATTTATTGTCAGTATAAGTGGAATTCAGTGGCATACATTTTTCGCATCATTTCTTGCTTACATCCACATTTAATACAGTCAACTGTAACGTATTACTGTTTCCTAAAAAAAAATACACAGCCAACATTAATATGTATTTATACAGTCAGTTCATGTTTCATCTGTTTTTTTCTTTTGCGTTCCGATCGAGGAGTATGTTGTCAGACTTCTATATTGTGTGGTTGTTAGTATGAACTGGGCTGTCTTTTCTAGGTTTACTTTGTTTTGTTTTTGTTTTTGTTTTTTTCGCCTCCCTGAGGCCACAGCTGTGTACGTGCCACGCAGATGTTTGCGCATTGGGCAGAATATATGCTAAAGGGTCTGTGCATGGCTTTGTCTCGCATGGGCTTGTCTCACACGAGGGCCACAGACAGTACGTGTGTGAGCGCGAGTCCAGTGCACAGGTGAAAGATGATGACCACTGATGATATTTGAGGTTGAACATTTGGTCGCCGGATGGCTCAGTTAAATGTTGGACCACGATTGCCACGGCTGAGGCTCTGTTGTTGGATCCAGGAACATAATCCAATATATACAGCTGTCACTTGTCCAAATTCACGGGGCAAATAAAACAGTCGAAACGACACGGTCAATAGTTCATATGACACAGTTACACAGAGCTATAAATTGTTTTACGAAAGGTGAACTCCTCGGCCCGGCTGTTAACAAACACTCACAACCATTCCGCCTTATAATTTGTTCTTTTCGGTCATGTCGGCATTTCTATCCTACTTAATAGTCGTGAAACCCTCGAGGTGCAGACTCGTTTTGTTGTTCTCATTCAGGTCTCTGGAACACAAATTAGGCTTCTTCGGCGAAAGCCGCAGTCGTCTTTCTACAGCGTGGCGAGTTCCGTTAATTTCTTGTCAGTGGAGCGGGTATTGATGAATGTAATCATGCACTTGCAGCGGGAACCGACAACCTTTCCGCCACACCCCTTATGCACTTTCTTGTCTTCCTTTCCGTGTAGTCTCTGGTTTGTTTACGTTCCCCACTGTCAGATACCATGATGCACTCAGTCCAGTCGATGCATGAGAGGTCTGGTGGTGTGGAGCAGTGACCTGGAGCGCATCCGTTACGCGATAACGCTAATTGTCTGGCGCCAGCCGCCATGATGTTCAGCGTGGAAAAGGCCAAACCAATCGAAGCAGCAAACAGGACTCCCATAATAATCAACCGAAGCCATCAATTCTTACAATTTTACATTGTTAATATTTAGAGTCATTAAAATCAGCCAAAATGTAGACGAAAGTAGGAGTCCTCTCAAAGGAGGTCAAGTCGACAAGGGTCGCGCCCCCTTTACTTGTACAGGGAATATTTATAGGGGTAGGCTGAGTGCTTAATTGCAAAAAAATTGACCCCAAAATGCTTGGATTAGTTGGTGGCATATAATGACCGTCTAGTTTACAAGCCAATAAGATTGAGTGTTGCTGCCACTGTCTGATGAGCACCATAACCCGGATGTGTACATGGATTGGTAGGGAGTGATTTCAAAAAAAGTATACACGCACCCTACTGGCAGTAATTAACAAATGGTTTTTAAAAATCCCATATCAATGTTTTTTGATCAGTAAAATACACATTGAAAATAAATGGAATTTTCCAATTTCTGACTGCATGGTGTTAAAGTGTTGACAGAAACCTAGTATTGGTAACTAGAGAAGCATCTGGAAGCATCAGGTTTAATTTCTGCTACAAACTCTTCAAATTGACTGCTTTTAATCAACTTTTGAACCTCTTCTTCAAGGCTTATTCCAGTAATTGACATGTGTACTGAATGTGTCATGTTAGAATATTGATATGCCTAATTAACACTATCCCAGGAGGGCTTTGTAGCTTGATGGTTATTTTGCCTACAACTTGGAGAAGAGAGTCCATTAGGATCTGTGATCAGAAAACTCCTAATTACTCAGTAGATGCCTGTATTTGCAATATTAAGGTAACATCATCAGAGAAGGAGGTTTGGGTTCCACTTTCCACATGATATGCCCTATACACAGAACCACTGATGTTCAGTCACTAGGCAATGGGCGTGTACATAACTTTTTACCTAGCTCTCACAATAGTTGTAACCTGGACAATCCCTCAATTCGTCTCCCTATGGATGTTGGTGTTTGAAGCCATATTTCATGAAAGGACAGGAGTTATTCATTAAATGGTGAATTTAATTGGCACCTAAACAAAACCAACCCAGATGTTTGAGAGGAAAAACAACTAAGCATTCAAATCAGGCTGTAATTAATTTTCCTGTCAAATCTAGACTGCTTCAAGATTCTTTTTTTTTATCATGGTACATTTTAATTGGCGATGAATTGTCAAAAAAGATTAGTACCTAGTTAAAAACCTCAATGACAGTCTTTAAATGATTCTCATAGACTTGCTCAAGCAGCAATATGCAATACAAATAATCTACTGATAATGGCTTTATTTTCTTTTCTTACAAGAAGCTACAAATCTTGCCAACAAGGATTACTCAGTGGTACATATAATGAGATATATGCCAAATTTGCCTGAACTTAATCTGTACTCTTTTAAAATGCGGCCATTCAATCTCTTGCAAATTTGGACTTTAAAAAACAATACGCACACACGCATGCATGCACACACAAACACTTTGTCACACATATTATGCAACATCATGATGCTGTAAATAATCACAGACAAATCCATGCAAGCTTTAACAAGCACAAAGAAACACATTTCAATCAACATGTACATAGTGTTGTGTTCTTTCAGTTGACACAACATATATTATTTCTCTAAACATATATCACTGACAGCAATAACCATACGATACACATATTGTATCACAGATGAGAAAATTACTCAAGTGACCAAGATTTAGGAAATGTCATGTCTTGTGGTCTTTGTTATCATTTATCATTATTACTTCATGCATTGTCATATTCACACATGCTTTTCCCATATGTTTTATCCTTATAACTTCAACATGTTAGCTGTCACTCTTGCTTTATGTAAACTGTTATATATATGACTGACCACTTTATCATGATGATGATGAATAAAATAACAGTTTATCAAAAATGCAATGAACCATTACATGCCCCATGTTCAGACATTTTCAACATATGCTGTCCATTCTAACGTTCATTTTATTTTTTTGTAAACTAAAAGGGAGGGGAAAACAAGCATTGCACAAATATTTTTTGTACACTGACAGAACAAATTCTAGGATTTAAGTTGACAATTTGAAATGACTTGCTAATTTACATTGCCAAAAAATAAAGGATCATTCACAACATCAATCAAAAACTGAGCTCATACAGTAGTTCTAAAACAACGAAAGTCTTATGGCAGTGAAAATAGTAAACAAAATTTAAGCCAAGCTGAACAATTAGGAAAGCATCTATCCCCATGGACACTCCTAAAGATGCTTGCACAAAAATGTATTAAGAATAAATTTCACACAATTAATGTTGTACTTGTGACAGCAATCAGATTACATGCAATACCTGAAATGCATATCCTGATTTTTTTTCAGTGTAGCTAAAGAAAAGTATAAAACATGCAATAGATTTTTCTTTTATTCTCTATGCAGAATTTCCTAAGATAAACTTGGAAAAAATATTAACTTTTTCTTTTAAATAGCAATTTAGAATTCATGTAAATTTATATTCATGCAAAACTATGTGTACATTGCATTTTTTCTTTAAAATTTAATTTTTTTATGGTACTATCAAAAAGATAAATTCTTAGAACAAGAGAATTTTTTTAAATTTAGAATTCATATAGATTTATATTCATGCAAAACTATGTGTACATTGCACTTGCATGTAATGCTGCCTTGACCAAAGATTAATGTTCTTATTGTGAGAGTTTACACATATGCTAAGATTTTTTTCCTAGTCAAATGCAACAGTAACAAACACAAGATCATGCTTATAGCAGAAAGCTCACCAGCAGACTGAGCTGGATTCATGCCCCCATACCCCCAATGGCTCATGAGTGTAGGCTCTGATGTCTAGCTCTTTTTTAACCTCAGTTTTTAAAGTCCTTAAGAAAGCACTTACCGAAAGTTATCATTAGATAAGGGGCAAAATATTGATAACACAAAAGATCAAGACGATTATTTAGATATACAGGACAAAAAATAAAAAACTAAACTGCTTCATGCTGTTAGAGGCATGCTTTGACAACCAGCTAGATGTCTCATTCATTCATAATTCCTAGTTATTTTTGTGCATGTGTCAGTGTGCATTACCTATGCAAAGAGCTTTAAGGTCTTCATGATTTTAGACATTCTATCTTTTAACTGATCAAGAACAAGCATCACAGACAATGTTACACCAGATAATAATCATTAGATTAAGTGTCAAAGCAAATTGAAATAAGAAAAAACATCAAGAACTTGTTAATGAAAGATGCATTTGTCAGCAGCCTTTATAACATTTTCTGCTAAAATATATAGTAGAAAAGTGAGGGGTTGAAACAAAATCATAGGACAGTATTGCTCAAAAATAAAACTGCCAACAAAATCCGAAGTAAATAAGAGATACACACTACTTATGCATAATTACTTCTGATTAACCGATTTGAACCAGACTCATTTGTTTTGATTATTATATTTTATTCCTAATTTTTTCTGTGAAAGATTCTTTGCATATAGGTTTTTTTATTAAATCTAGCAAACTAGTCAAAACATTTTTCTTCTAATTACAAATAAATATTATTTCTCCCTTGAGTTTCTTGAGATTTGTAGTAATTTATGTGTCCTCTTCCATTAAAAAACAAACATGGAAAGATAAAATACATTTTAAGTAGTCAACCTAAAAATCTGAACTGATTTGTCACTGTATCAAGAAAAACTGAAGAGGATGTTCAGTCAACTGTTTCAGGATCTGTGTGTTCATTCTTTGTGCAAAAGCATTTGTTATATGCAGGGAGAAAGCTACAGAAATACACATAGACACCTGTTAACACCCACTGATTCAAGGCTCATCATGGCACATATGAAAACGACATATATCCTTCTTACAGAATGAGTGGAGTGCAAAAACTGTTTTCTAATTAATGGGTAAAATACAAGATGTTATTTCTCAAACACTAACCCTTGGAAAATATTCAAGAAATATACCTACACATCATGATATGCCTAATTAACATACGTTTCCAGCTCTTTCTGTGCATGGTTAAGTTTGTAGGCATGTGTCTCAAGTATAAAAGAAGCTTAACCAGATTTGTGAAAATAGTATCTTGCACTCAGCATCACTGAATAATTAGGAAAAAAAAAAAACACTCTTTAACTCACACACTTGCTTTAGACAGTTCAGACTATAATATATGTGGGCATGTTTTCACGCACAAGTATAAATGCTCACACCTCCAAAGAACAATTTTTGAATCATTACTTAAACTCAAAAATAATTCTACCTCATAAGGCAAAACTTGCAAAAAAACTAGCTAGCAAAGCAAGTCTACCATTTTTAAAATGATGCTATTACTATTAGCTGGTTTCAAAGCAGCTCCTTGAAGCTGATTTTGGTACTAAAACAAAGTCATCTATCCAGCAGACACAAAACAATATATTTCAAATTTAACCAGATACCGAGAGCAACACATGCTTTTAAAGACATGAAAAACACCAAAAAGATGTTGGAGGACTCTAAGAAAAAGAAATTACATTTCCACTCACCCCCAACTCCCCCCCAATTTATTATCTTTAATGTGATGCTCTTTTGTTTTATGCGTAACAGACTTTTCAGTGCCACGTTTAAGTTGTCGTGAAGCTCTCAAAAGCAGTTAATGTACTCAACTGCCAAAACATTTGATACATCTGAAATGATGCTGAAAAATATTGGCTACTTAAGTTGCCCACAACTTAAAAAAAAAAAAAATGAAGATGCTGAAACCAAAATATATGTATAAAAGTGAATCACATAATGATGATTCAGTTAACAAGCTGCTTAATGACGATCTTTAAGGAAAAAGAAGAAAACCTCACTCAACCAATAAATAGCTATGCTGAATAAAAAAAAGAAGAAAGTAATTGAATTGCTTGGTTCTTTGTCTATCAGCAAGAGAGCAAAAAGTTATGACTCTATGTGTGAAAACTTGTGCAGGAAACTAGGTTAACAGGACTTTTTGGTTTAGTTTATTGCAAACATGTTCTTAAAACCTGTCTAATCAGAAAAGTTATCAATTTTACCAACCTCATATTTTCAGTTTAAACATGTTCAAATGCTTACTTTGTCCTGAGGACACTAATTGAGATTTCATCTCTTACCATTTAGAGAACAAACATCAGATAGAATTTCATGTTGATCATATTTCCACTGGACCATAATCAAAATATGTGGCAGAGTGAAATTGTCATGTCATCAGATAAGCACAGCTGAATTTTAAGGCTTTCTATTTAACCAATCTTCTTTTTGTGTTTTTGAACTGTAGTGATTTATTGTCAGGAGAAAGCTAAATAAACTTATACAGTGGAAATGTGGAAATGCTCAAAGCTCTCACAAAGATTTCAATATGGCACAATGGTTTCACTGGCTTAATACAATTGCTTAAGGAACACATTTACAGTTCAAAAACAGCACCTTTAAGACTTTTAACTAGACTTTTAAGACTTTTAAAAAAAATTATCAGCATAAACACATAGGGTTTTAACATGCACATTCAGAAACACAACAGTCACTTGATAAAAGTGAAAGAACTGTCCCTGGAAAATGGCAAAAAAAGAAATTAAAAACAAAATCACAATCAAGGTACTATTACATTCAAGCAATCCAGTCCAAATCACTTTTAAATAACTCATTTTTTCCCTTTTCACCTACTCATTTTTGAGGAGAAAATTCATGTGCTGAAAAGATACCATATCCTTATTTACATGGATACTGTATAGAAAATCCCCACCATCACACACATATCCATGCAAACCTCTATGCCTAATGAAAATCTCTATTTCTAATGTAAGATCAGAGTTTCAAAAAGCTTGACAAAGACAACAATAATGATGATCATAACTGCTGCAAACTCCCACAACTTTCCATTCATGCTGCATAAATAAAACGTTACAAACTAAGGCATGATCCCATTCTGAAATAATTTATTTTAAAACAACAATCACAGGAGTTCTATATCTGGTAGTCAGAACTTTGATATACTTATGGCATATTTAAAACACATCACTAACTGTAAAATAATATGGGCGTGCAATCATGCTTGGCAATCATGAGCAAAACACAGTGACAAAAACAACTTGAGGAATCCAGAGATCAATATGCCAGTGTCAGCACTATCCCTTATGTTTTAAAACTCTGTTTCAAATGTACTGATTTTAGTGCTGTCTTGATTGTTCATCAACATGCTTGGGTCATGTACTTCCCTGGTTTTATCATTTCTTGTTAAAAAAAAAAAATTATGAGATAAGAAATCAAAGCAAATCAAAACTTTTTGTAACCTTCATAAATAATGAAGATTTCTGAAAAGAAACTTAAAGAACTAAACAACAAATAATCCAAAAAAAACCCAGCTTTATTTCTAGGGCAGACATCTTAAAAACAGTGTTATTCTATGGACCCCCTCCTGGCCCCACAAAAAAAAAGAGTAACTGCTTGAATGTTAAGACATTTTCACACCTATTATTGTATTTACTAACATATTAGCATTCTCTTTTGCAACTGCTTTCTTTATCCTTATTTTGAAAAGATCAAAGTATTTGTAAGGGCAGAGGAATAGTGAACCAAAAAACACCATCATCTAAATACTTCATCCAGCATTATTCTATGCAGCTCTAGCAGTCAGTGCAAGCATGTACATAGATGCTCATATCTTCACATGCATGGACTGGATTTTGTGATCTAAGTAATCATTAGCAATACCACTTAAAAAGAAACCATCACCATATATGAGCAAACCACTGAAAGAATGGGCAAAGGAGATCACAGACTTCCATATTACAGTGTTATATTTCTTTGTAGCTGATACTGCCTGACAAATTTGTTATCTCTTTTTTGTTGTAGAAAGATGACAAAGTAAATTATATAAACCTACAATTCCCTTAAAAAATATTGTGTAAGTCTTCATATATCTAACAAAATTCTAAGTATATTCTGACAATGGGCTGTCTATGCTGTGTCTGCCATTTTCAGCTAGGATTTGTAACAACTAAGTGTCAAACTGAACTATCTGAAGACTGCCAAGGAACTTGAAGAAATATGCTGTGGTACTATCTATGTGAGGCCTAAATTTAAAAATCCCTGTCACCATCAATAACAAATGAGAATCTGAGGGTCATGGTTTGCCCATACTGTATAAGCTCAGGGCTTCTGCTTACGCAAAAAATTGCGTACAGTACGCATTAAAAGTTCGGAGGACCCCTTCAATTTTCGTCAATGGGGTCCCCTTCAAATTTGGGCGAAGAACAGGGACCCCCTAAAAATCTGAAGAAGGTCCCTGGGACCCCAAAGAATTTAGCCTTAGCAGAAACCCTGAAGCTCATTCCTCATTTCCAATATACTATAATCTCGTAAAAGTCAAACATCCTGGAAAGTACTCTCTTCTATAAATGGTGTATGATGAGCTTTATGTTTATTCAGTGTAGAAGAAAAATTTGAAGAATTAAATTTTAAAATTGACAACTGTTTACATGCTATATCTATTCAACTTGTATTCCATCAACATAAAAAAAGGACAGGAAAAGAAACCCAAGCAAAAATAAAACATCAAAAAGATCTAATAAAAGACAAATTTATAAACATGGGTGGAAAATTCTTTTAGCTCCGAACCAACAGACACAACAAAAATGACATGAAGAATAACTGGTGCAAGTAAACCCTGGGAAAGAACCCGGAAAAGTGGGGGTGAGGGTGGTGGTGGTAGTGGATCCACAAATAAGTTCTGTGTCTGTGCTTTGGCATCAAGCAATAGCTTATAAAATCAAGAGTTCCAATACCTGAAACATTCTTCACTATCACATGATCTCAAAAATGCCTCCTTCCTAACCCTCCATCCCTGCCTTTCTCTGAAGGTTCCCCTTTGACTGTATCTAGCATCTAGTTTGTGGATGGATCTCACAGAAGATTTGCCATCCTATAAAATAAAACTGGTCTAAACTGCTGATCAGTAACACAACCACCTATTTACGATTTGCCAAGAGCACAACCACAATCGCTGTGAACCCTACAACACCCCAGACACACTGACGACTCCAGGGCATGTACGACTTAACCTGGGAATAATCCACAGGACTGTACACAATCAATAACATGACATTATCCATCTCCAGGATCACCTGAGAAGAAGCCTCAAAAGAACTTTAAAAGAGTCACTTTACACTGGATTGTTAGATACTTTACATATATTTTCTGAATGGCTTCTGTCCTTCTGCCTACTTTTCCAGTCATCATTTGTGGCCGCTTGCCATCACAGTATCAATCCATTAATTCATGAGCCTGTCATTAGAACAAAAGAAAACAGAATAAGAGTATTTCTAAATGTACAGTAGCAACACAATCATTATGGCTTACATAAAATATACCAGTAAAACAGAAGAGTATTGCTAAATGTAAAGCAGCTACATTATAATTATGCCATAAAATGTTAGTAAAATAGAAAAAAATGAATCAAAGTTCCTTTTATAAATTTATTATATATCTATTATATATTAATATTATATATAGCTATATCGACACAGCAGCTGCTAGCATAATTTAACTTGCTCCATGACAACTGCTTCTTATATTAAATAACCTTTTGACAAAGTTAGGTCAAAGGTTAAAAAAAAGTCCTATTTGCTTTACAAATGTCAGTGGGGCATTTCTATTAGCAAAGTAGCTGGGGATGGTGGAGCAAAAAAAAAAAAATGTCCTAAAAAGTAACTTATGAACACTCAGTCATGTGATTAGCTCGACAATAGCACTTCATGATCAACAGAAACTGTGACAAGTGCCTCTCCTGTACCTACAAACCCATTTCTGGACCAATGACTGCCATCAGCTCAAAAAGCCTACAATAAACTCATATGGTATGCACTACTTAGAATTTGTTCTGTGATTCCAGCAGATTTTTCATTGTAGTCTTATCTCTATACAATTTTTCATGTTTCTTTTATAGCTTTAAATAAGCATAGCATTGGTGATTAACCACAGTTGCCAATAAGAAAAAGGATATATATATACTGTAAATCAATACCACACACAAATCGGACCCAGCATTTAAAGAGGGCTGTGTTAACAATACCACAGAATATCATGGCTTATTCCTGGGTATTGTTATTGTAGTGTTGAAGACTTCCATGCAAGACAGGAGTCTAGCTTTATTTCACTGCATGGGATCAAAACTGTTATGTAAATGTTTGGATCCTAAACAAAAAGCAACCTTTTGACTTCTTTCTGATCACATCAGAAATAAATAATTTTAAAAAACATTTATTTTCATTACTTTTGTTACTGATAACATAACTTACCATAATTCCTGGGCGCGCCCATGTGTAGACTAGACCTTCTTGACAGGCAGTGACTACGCACTCTTCTCGAAACACTATAGAAGTCAGTCTTTCATGCGCAATCTTTTTACAAACCAGAGGTTCTAGCACTGGGACCTCATCTAAACGAGGACATGCTGGGGTCCCATAAAGTTTCACAGCATCATCTACAGGCTTTACATGGTTTGACTTGGATAGCAATCCTACTCGGTCGCTGTTTCGACTAGCCAAACTGAAGTTTCTTTTGTGTTCCTTTTTATCTTGACTCTCCTTCCTGTCTGCTACAGACAGTGTTGCAAATTTATTTGTGGCATTTAAGACTGCACTTTGAATAGGATGTGTAGTGCCCTCAGGGGTATGATGATGCCCAACATCATTGCCTACAGAATTTATTTTCTGGGCATTGTTTGGTACACTGTTGGAACGAGGAATGGCTCCACCGCTGGCTGCAGTATTTGCTCCCAAGCCACCAGGAGTTCGGATCTTTCCACAAGGCTGTTTAACTACATCTTCTGTGAGTTCCCACAAGCACAGGTCTGTGTCTTGTCCAACAGAACCAAAGCGGTAAGATGTGTAATGCACACCTGCCGAAACAGGAATCTCTGTAGAGTTTCGATTAGAGTTTAAATGTGAACCATTCTGCTGTGAGGAGTCTGAACGGGCATCACGCACTTTGATCCCTCCAAGTCCACTGTTAACACTGCTGTTGCTTACATGATTTGCATTGGGTTGCTGCAGATGATTATGCATTGCAACACTTTCCACGTCCCTGCTGACATATTCACAGTTTTCTTCATCACAGACCAAACAAGTGTGCACATCAAATGCAACCACATTTACCCAGGAGCGATGTCCATGGCCACGACAAATAACACGCTTCTCATGGAATGACCAGACTGTCACCAAATCGTCTTCTCCCCCAGTCACAATGTATTTCCCATCTGGTGACCAGCAAACACACAACAGTCCACCAAAGTAGCTCCTCATGGTCCCTACAAGTTCCATCGAGTTGTAGTTAAACACACGCATATGTCCATCCTGACTTACTACAGCCAGGTAACGCAAACAGGGTGAGAAGGCAAATTCATTGATTGCTCCCTGTCCAATCACCCACCGATACATGGGATTGCGGGTGCTCTTGGTTTTACAGGTGAAGATAGAAAAACCTTCACCATGTTTGAAGGGCTGGTAGTGAGGAGGTGTCTGGCCACTAGGTAGCTCTTCATTGTAAAGGTACATCTGACCACTGCTGTGTGCAACCAGGAATTGGTTGTGTGAACCTGGGACCCACTTGATGCATGTAACCTTCGTCTTGTCTATCAACCTCTGCAAAACAATGGCAGAATAATGTGAATTTTTAAAGTTACAAAGCACTATAAAAAAAACCAGTGCTTTAAATATAAAAATGCCCTTTTAGCAGCTCATGTTTGGTTCACTAGAGCCTCACATTCCCACCTGGATTTTAATAAGTACACAATTTTTTTTTTAAAGTGGAGAAAAAAAGCAGAAGTAAAAAGAGAGAAAGTAAAATCAACATAATAGCTGTATAAACTATAAGTTATTTGATATTTACAATGAACATCCAGAATGTTTAGAAAACAATCAAGCCATGTGTAATGTAGAAAATCTGGTTTCCTGGCTCAGCAATCTCTCCCAATCCTATACAAATTAAGAGATTGTTGGTGAATGAAGAGATACTGTTGAAACTTGTGTTATATGCACTTTAACTCAATGACATACATTAAACAATCTTAGCATACAATAAATGTTGCCACGACCAGAAAAAGTGAATTTTAACAATGTACTTGCTCAGTCAAAAACATGTCATATTAATTATGCACACCATTTCCATCTGTTGTCAATTAACAATCTATTAAAGGCTGTTATAAAAATAGAATTAGCAAAAAGATTGGCAACAAAAAATTCTTACTTCTTCATTGTACAGTTTGCTTATTTCTTTCTTGATCGGGTCTATGAGCTGAACTTGACCAAGGGTAAAACCCACTAATAAAAGGACGCTGTCACTTGAAACGGTAGCTGTATTAAAGTCGTGGCATGTGGGAAATGTTCCCTTATATATTCTCTTGTCAACTGGTTTGGTCAGGTCTGCTGCCTGAAACAAAATTAAACAAAAAATCTTTAAGTAAGCATCTGTTGATTTAATAATAACAGCAACATAATATTTAAAAATTACTATATGTGCAATATATGGATGAAAGTGTCTTCATAATCATGAACATCAAGCTTTTGTAGGTCTACATTCCTCTTCTGGAGAGTTCTTGGTCTAAATGTGTACAAATGAGAAACTCAAATGAGAACTAAAGGTCAGCAAAATATTTGTGTAAATGGTTCCTTATGTAATGTAATGATAGGCTTGGATCATTGACTCAGGCTGTTTCACCAGAAACTGACAAATTAAAGTCCAAACAAGTGTTTGTGCACCTCTAGACATAAGGTTTGCTTTACTAAAAGCTTGAACTGTGACCTCTAGCAGGCAATTTGTAGAAACAAGGCAGGCATATTTCAGATGCAGTACCAAATGCAGTATTAATATCACTAAAGAAATGTCTAAATTGTGAAACACCATGAACAATCCTTGTTTAAATTTTCAATTCCAAAATAACGGTTAGGAAGTCCTAGAACATCAATGCGTACGCACACACACAAATGTGACAGAAAAATGAGAATTAAAAAAGCATTAACTTGTTGGCTGCACTTAGCATAATTCTGTGCTGTCTTCAACAATGTAATTGTGCTATCACAGTGACTGTGTTCAAAAAGTTTGCAAGAAGAAAGACAGCAGGTTAAAGGAAGAAGCTGTTATCAGATAACTGAGCATTCTTCTATCAAAATATGCTCCCTTGACTGCTACTAAATATGAAAACCAACAAAGAATTCCACATGATGTTGCCTTCTGCATAGTTTTGTGTGGGTTACCAAGTAAATTATAGATTTACACAATAAACCCAATAGAAGACAACGCACAAGTACAATGCAACCGTTATGGTTTTGATCTTTTCTTTTCTCTGCCAGCTCATTTTCAGTCTGTTTATTCAGTCTTCCATATCACACATAAATGATTAAAAGCATTCATGCACACATATAAAAATTTGACATTTTAAAAACTGCATAAACCATATTTTAAGGATTTGCAGGTACACATATCTAGGTTTCTTGACAACAAGTTTCTTAAAATAATGTAAAAACAAATGCATCCACATAGGGTGGGTTAAGAAACTGCCAAAGAGAAAGAGATAATATGCTTTCCTCTCTCAGTTGTGCTCTCAGCAAAAGCTGAGCGAAAAACAGATTTATTTACACTAGTTTTATCGAGTGACTAATAATGTAATAGTATGAAAGTATGACAATGAAAACAGACATAAAATAACCTTTAAAAAAAATTGCAGACTCATCTTCAGACATTTTGAAGAATACTGTGAAGGCTTTTATCATCAAAGGTCTGAATGCCATTTATTAGTCATTCTATGCTAGCTGGGACATTTCAGTCTTACCTCAGAAATGTGTTTGTGATAATCTTTTACTTTAAGTAGGAAATTGTGGATGGTCTATTTGTTGAACATTGCAGGATCTGAAGAATTACTGCTTCAAAAAGAAAGTAAAAACACTCAGCAAAGAGCTACTGATATAATCAACATAAGCTTCACAAGAAAGGTATAGTTGTGAAGGTACCAGCAGCAGCCACTGCAACTAACACAGCTCTACATTTTACTGAGTCATATAGTTTAGATGAAACTAAACTGTTAAAGAATTTCTATCGTGCTATCAAGCAGACGACTTCTAAACAAAAAGCCACTGTCAACACTGACGTGGACAAGATTACTGGTTAAGACAACCAGTGGCTGTCCATTACATACAAGATCTAACTGTTGGTTTTACAATGGTAGAAAAGAATACACATGCACACATAAAACAGAAAGAAAATGAACTCTAATCTTGAATTAATATTCACTAAACTTAAGTTATGAGTTGCTCTTTGTGTGTTATGACAAGTCCATGCTGACCTTTCTTGTATAATTCTACATCTCTGCATATATTTTCTTTTCGATCCAGATAAGCCTTTCAGGGATAAAGAATAAGCAGTTGTTATATGTACAACAGAAAGAATATAATGTATGAATTTTAATGAAGAACAGCATATTCATATAAAAAGTGCCAGATAAGAAAAAAATTATCATCTTTTCAAACAGTCGCAAGGTATTTTTCATCTGGTGTCCAGCAAACAAACAACAGTCCACCAAAGTAGCTCCCTATGTTCTCATGGTACAAGATCAGTGACATAAGTGACATTTTCTCATGATATATCACGTACAAAGTATAGTTCAACAAGCTGTGCCTTAATGGATGAGACAACTCTGAACGGCTTCATAAATAATATTTTCCTATTATTAGTATATTTACTCATGCAGGTTGAATCTGATCACACGTTCATCAATCGAACTCATTTTTTTTAATCAAAAGAATATTAGGTTTATGAAACAGTTAAAACTGGTTTTTTTTTTGTGACTTAAAGAAGTAGTTTTCAAACACCAACGCCAGCATTTCTAATCAATGAAAAAATTTGACTTCCTGTTTTCGGTGCATCTGCATTTTACTCCAAACTACGATGCTATTACATGATATCGTATATCAAAAATCATGCTTGCATTATCAGTGTAAATAGTTTTGCTGTCATATAGGAAACGTTTAACTGGTGTAGAGTGAATGCTTTTCCTGGGAATTAGAATGATCACCGCTTACTTGATGAATCCCGACTCAGGACTCGACTCGTCAATGACAACAATTATCAGGCATTTAGAAAATTATACATGAGATACAAAACTGTAGCTACATGGAGAATTTTTATGTATTTTAAATTGTACACCCGTATTTAAAGAAAGGTTTAGAATACGCAAAAGTACCTGAAATAAGTCGTTTACCTTGCGAACACCCTTGTAAACATACACGTATAGTTCTCTGCCGACATTAAAACACAGCCTGTCTGGCGAAGATGAACCATCGTCGACTCTCACGAAAGATACTTTGACAGGTGGATTGGCTTGTCCGTTATAGGCCACTCTCGTTGGCTTTGAATACTCCGATAAAGGCATCAATTTGTACTCTCCTTCTCGTGTTGCAAAGTGCGTTTTCAAATCGTCTTTACCCCCACCCTCACTCTGAACCGCCATGTTGGAATATTGCTAACTTCTGCCGAGGATAAATGCCCGGATAGCTGATGATATACGCATGCCCAATGTCGTGTTTCCTGTTACAGACTGTAAACAAATGCACGTGCGACAGGTTAGCGTTCTCGTTCTAATTATTCATTTGCAGTGCTGGAGTGACAAAGAATGAAAAGTTTAAAGTACTGAATGAGCAGTGAGATTTGTATGCAAAAATGTAAGAACTACTCAGTCGTGAATACCCAATAATCGATGTTTGGATACATTTACATTTAAAAAAAAAAAAAAAAATTTCAGCGCATATCAGAAAACAAATGGTTGAATTGTTGAAGTTGTCAGATGTGAAATTTATTTTGGTTTAAAAACAAACATAAAACTACTTTAAAATAAAATTTTAAAATACAGCATAAAATTAACAGAGGTTGAAAAATGACACCTTTTTTTTAAATTTCTGTTTTTTAAGTTTCTCAATCCCACCTGGCTTCTCTTTACATACCGTTTATTTCAATCCACGAACTTGTATTATACACGTTGATCCGTTCTCACTCTGTTCCCCTGCAGATCACTGCACGGACGTATATAGGGATGTGTTTTAGTCAGCGGTCATCCCAAAAGGTTTGTATCGCATTGTACTTCATAAAAAGCTCTTGTAACCGTCCGTCTTCATAGTATAAGGAAAACAAGAAATGTCAGGTGACATAAATAAAGTTTACACGAAGGTTCAAATTTCTTTTTTCCTCTGTTTCATTTTCGACAGTTCAGGTTCCCCCCCGTGACCCCAATGTCCTTGACCTGCCACGTTACCGGAAAAAGCATGCTGGGTATATAGCAATGGCGACAGCTGGAGTAGCTGTCTGCTAATCAATCTACTATTGTAGGATGACTAGGTTGGTTTGTTTTTCAAAAGGTCAACCAAGAAATTTGCAAGGGGACTCCGAGTGCGAAGAAATTTTCTGATACTATAATGTCGTTTAAAGTGGACGTTAGAACTGTGAACTGTTCGTGGAAAACGTGTGTCGTCTGTCGAGACAGGATTAATTTTAAGTCTCCTCGCGATTTTACACAGCATCTGAGGGATTTTCATTGTGCCAAGGAAGGAGGATCATTTGTATGCCGTTACGGGATGAATGGGGTGTGCCCTTCTCTACCGCTAGAAGGTGTCAGTGACAGAGACTACGATGATCATGTTTCAAGAGATCATGTTTATTGTGATACAGGTCAGTCACATGATCTGCGTAACAGTAACTGCGAAAGTAAAGCCAATGTTTGTAAGAATGAGGAACACATTTAAATACAAATTTAAAATTCAAACTCTTTACCTAGTGTCGCAGTCATAAGATCCACTTAAATATCGGTATTTGATTATGACATGCATTTTGTTTAATTTAAGCATTAATCTGGACGTCTTGAGCATGTTAGACTGACCAATAATAACAACACAACAATGGGATAGTATTTAACTTACCTGAAAGTCCCTACTTGAACTTAGTTTCCGAAAATCAACCCTGTTTATAATAGTATTCCAAATCTGAGTGGTTAATGAAGCTTTGAATTCCCCCTGGAATCAGATGTAATTCCTGACGTCAATTGACCCTGGTAGTGATCTCTGATTTGGTTTTGTCATTTTAAACAAGCTCCTTTTCAGTATCATTTGTGTTTAGTGAACATCTCTCTTATCTAAAATAAACTAATTGAAAAGTATATACTCAAAGGAGTAGTGATATGCATTGTATGCAAAACATGGAGATTAATAACAGGAACAAACATGTATTTGTTATTTAGTTTAATTTTTGTCTTAAATTAAGATTGTGTGCTATAAAAAAAAAAAGCATGAAAACTTATGCATAGAAGTTGAAATAAGGCTGTGACTTCTTACTTTTTAATGGCAAATTTAAGCATGATTTCGTCAGTGTGTGTGTGTGTGTACAGATTGTCACAGAGTATTGAGAATCAAATGAGATGCTGTGTTGATGCTAACCACGGTCTTATAATTGCTTTCATTTTCCCAAAGTTCCCAAACAATTGATAGCATCATGCTGAAACTATGAAGAAAAAGACTGCTGTTTAAACAATTTCTTTCTCTCTTTATATATATATATGTAAAAATTGTTGGAAGCTTAATAAAATATATAAAAAGAAAAATAGTGCGTTCTTAGCCACTAATGATTTATTACTTTTTGTAATTTTCTCAAAGGGGGTGCAAGAAAGAAAATATTGTCACAGGCAAGTCAAGACAAGACACCAGACCTATACTAGTGACAAATACAGACCCAAATATTGTGCAGGATCAGTACAAGTGGACCATTCATAATGCCACTGTAAATTTACCTGCACTTTTAAATGACCCTCGACTAGTTCGCAGAGAGACAGACTTCTTTACCAAAACCTGGGGACAGAACTTTGAAAAAACCGAAGTGCTCCCATCACCATACATTCCAGATATTGAATCTCAACATTTTGACAAGTATATTCGGAAAATCGCAGTGGTAAGTTGCCTTGAAATGCTGACTTCTTGTGGGTTGTTAATATTTCTACATAAAAGTTTATATTTAATGTCTAAGGTAGTGACTGTTACTTTTTTTATTGTTTAGTGGTCCTCAGTGTACTACTGTTAGTGTTATTTGATCTGTGCCACTGACATTTGATGTTCGGTTTATTACATAATGTCTTATGAAATGATCTTAACTTTTGTTTTCTGATTTCTGATGCTAAATCATTTATATTTTCAGACCCTCTTGTTAATTATTTGTTTTACATACTTTGGATTTTTCTTATATGATGGAAAACACTGTATTTTAGGTTTGTCCCATGAGTTGTGTAATATTGTCTCCAGCGCTACAAAAAGCATTTACGACATAAAGAAAAACTAAACCAACAGAATGCTTCAGTTCCAGAAACGTTCCAAACAGCTCCACTTCATTTCAAGCAACTGGGTAAGCCTTGTTTATCTTCTAGCACAGCATTTTCATTTGATTATATATGAGATACAACAACACAAAACTTCACCATCAAAGGGGACCAGTACTGCTCCTGAAATTGGAAATAATGATAACAGTGACATGGGGAGGGCAACCACACGAAGAGAATGTAACCGAGTGGTGGGGTGTTGCATAGGAAATATTTACACCAAATGTGCAATGTACAGTTGTTTTTTCTCAGCTTTCTTTAAAGCATTAACCTCTGCCTTTTTTCTCCTTCAGAAGGTGAGTGGATTTTCATTGCCAGGAAGCTAGAGGGATCTAACAATAAACTTTTAGTGCATTGTTAAGACTAGTTTTTTTCATGTTTCATCATGTATTATCTTGTGTGCTGGTTTTCCTAGTTCTTAGTTCCCATCATCAGTTACTAACAAGTACAGGAGTATACTTTTCTGAACCAGTATTTTTCATTCAGTTACAAAGTTTCAGTCTTTAAGAATTTCAATACAGATATTTTTCTTTGTTTCCAGAGCAAAGCCGAGCAGAATTTGATCAAATAAAGGTTTGTCATCTAGTATGACTTGTATATACAAGGAGTTATTTTCAAACAGAGAAGTCAAAGTCAAATCTTTCATTTGATTTACAGGACATTTGTTTCTGTACCATGTTTTTTTCTGGTTGATGAAAATATGCTGGAAGATATATCATACTACTTTAGCCCAAGTGTATGTTTTGTGAATCATCCAGAGCTAAAGATCAATTGTGCAAAGGTGTGTGTGTGTGCATGAGAATAATGTTTTTGGCACAAGGAGGAAAAAATTTTTCGTTTAGAGCTTAGATATTTTATCTTACTGTCAGGGCAAGTTTTAAAAAAACCTACAGGTATATTGGAAGTCTTAAATAATACATGTATAAGCATAATTGATGTCTGATTTTCTAAAGTGGTGCACAAAAATGGAGCAACATAAAATAATTATGCTTGTGACAGCCCCATATTTTCTGTATATCTTGCCTTTTTTTTTTGCAGTTATTTATGTCACCACATTTTAACCTTGAGAATCCTGATATCTTTAACACCGTGTTTCCCTGGACACAAGTGGAAGGGGCAAAATCAAATCAATCTGGTTCAAAACAGTCATCAAAACTGCTACAGGAAAAGGTTGTAAATACTAACACGATGTTAATTTTTGTTAAAGGGTCTTAAAAATGTAGATTTAGTCCAAGTGAAAACTATTCAAGCATCTACTAGTATAGCTACTAATATAAATATGTTCAGCCTTTACTTAATGCATTATATGAAGGCTAGGCAATGATGGTTACAAAATAAAATATTAAGATTTAGCATGTAATTACAGTTCTGTTCTGAAATAATCTTAGACATCAATTCTCAGCTTAGTTTCTCTTTATGGGGGACCTAAGTTACAAGACACAGCATTCAGGTATTCTTGTACTAGCCATTTTGGGGCACAGTCTGAGTTTTACATGATCTGAAATGCAAAATTTATGTGTATTTTGCAGCTTAGTCATTACCTAGATATGGTAGAAGTTCAAATAGCAAAGCAGATATCCACAAAGTCAGAAGCATTTTTTCATGCCATGACTTCTCATGATGAACTCCAGGAGCAGTTGTCTCAGACGGTGAAAGTTATTCAACATTTAAGGTCAGGATTTTTGACATTTGTGTGTGAATGTGTACATCAAGAGGATCTGCTTTCTTTTCCTTTTTGGGTCACATGTCATACTTATGCTTTTCCTTTTCACGCACTTCCTCACCAGCAGCTCGATAAGTAAAAATCTTTGACTGTTGCTTGAGTAGTTTGTATTGAGCTAACGACTTCCCCACGGCAGCTTAGTCTTGTATATAAATAACTGAGAACATATATCTCTTGATCTGTTGGGCTTTTCTTCAAGTTCCTCAGGTGCTGTCATATAAAAGAAATTTAAAGATATATTCATAAAGTGAAAATTACTTGAAAGCCTCTACAGAAATTTTGATCAAAGGTATGCATACTTTTCTCTAGAAATCATTGTCATGTCACTTTCTCCTAGTCCTAGGGTATTTTGTGAATGAAGAAATGCTGAGTTCACTTGCATTGTATTTTGGTGCATATTTTAGAACTGCTCATAAGATACAGTTTCATATTAAAGCATGGTTTTTTTTTTAAACCCCTTTCCCCCCCACACACAATGACATATTCCTGATATGCTTTGACTCTGAAGTTTACTGGGCTTTTCTTGAAGTTAACAGATTTATTCAGAATCATTTCTTCAGCTACATGAGGTTGTTGTGGCAGAGATATACAAGTAACCTAATTCCCTGTGATATTGTTCTCTTGTTTTGTGGTTTTCTGCTCCATGTAATTCTTCTATATTTTTTGGCTGAAACACTTTCAGGGAAACCATTCGACGACTAGATGATCGAATGGCTAAAGAGTCTTTGAAGATAATGAGGTTAACTCAGACAAGAGCCAATTATGTGCAGCTGTTCAACAAGGTGAGGAGCCTAGCAGAAATTTCTTTTTTTATCTCTCTTCTTTTTTATTAGGTAGCAAATAAATGTCGCATAGTGATTAGGTTTAATTTATTTCTACTTAGCTGGTCTAGTGCAAATTGTATAGGTCTTATTTGTTTGAAACCTATGAATCAACATTTAAACTCTTTTTTAAGAATCCAAAAACTGCAATTAGTATTTGAAAAAACAATCCCAATTGTGTTTAGTGATCTTGGTACCATAACTGTCTGACTGGGAATCGGTGACATTTAGGAGAAATGTAGATACAAATAATTTATGGCTAATGTATGCTAATCCCAGATCTCTGTATGAAATATAATAAATACTTATTCATTTTACAACAAGAAAATGGTTTCAAGTGTTTTACCTCTCTTTTTCAAATTCCTAGCTGAAAATCATGAGCTCAATTCATGAAACTCAGCCAACTATTCAGAGGCTTTTGTCAGACAATGAGTTCATTGGTGCTCTAGACCTCATCTCCACTTCCCAAGATGTCCTAACCAAAGATCTGGGTGGAATTCATAGCTTCAGGTAATTCTCACTGACTGGGGTTGTTCTCCTAGTGAACTCTTAATAGTTGGCAAGGCTTATGATAGAAATATATGCCTTAGCAGGACATTCATGCTGAGTTCATTTAATCAGATAATCAGACTCAATCAAGAACACAAAAAAGAGAAAAGAAACATACCAGTTATAATACTCATTACAAAAAATACAGTTAATTATTCATGACTACCTTAAATTTCAGTCTATTGAGCACACCTGTTTATAAATCACACCCACAAAATTTTTAAACAATGTTCTTTTTTTTTTTTTTGTACAAGTAAGCCGCAAATATATACAACCTGAAAGCTGCATTGTAGGCATTTTCTCTCGCTTTCGACATGATGAGGATGTTCAGCAATTGATCTGAATGCTTCAGTTGTATGCAGCTTTGATTTTAAAATGTGTACAGTTAAAATGTAACAACGTTAACAGGTAACACTTTAATATATAGATCATCGACAAATTAATTGGAATCTGAAAATTCCACACACAAGCTGCATCACTGTTTAAGCTGCAGAGTTTAAAGCTGGGGGGAAAAGTCGTGGTTTATAATCAGAAATTTACGGTACTCATAATAGAGTATAGGTCTTAGATCATGGCTTGATAAGTGATGTAGGGAAGCTAGACTCCTTGATTTCAGAACTCATGTTTCTTAATACCTTTTAAATTTTTGTGCTTTTCTTGCCATGTACAGCGTCTAAGCTTCTCCTTCTCTCATACTTAGGCATCTCAGCTCACAGCTTGCAGAGATGGAGAAACTGATTGACAAAATGCTCCAGGCTGATTTTAGCAAATATTCTTCTCTTGAATTACATCGTCCTGTCACAGATAAAAGACTTCTAATGGAAGAGGTAACTTACCACACACATCCACATGCATAAACACTCATCTACACATTGTCAGTAAAGAAAACCAGGCACAGAGACCTAGGTGTACATGTATCTAAATTTGTGAACCAGGTCATCACCGGTTCTTTGGTAATATCAGTTTTAAATTTAAAAAAAAAAACAACTTACATTTAGTATATTTCTGGCCTTCTCACAGAATCATAGCAAAATCATTTCTGGTTGGTATGGCTTACACACCATATTCACTTTTTAACTCCTAACTCTAACTATAATCTAATCCAACCCTACTGCTGGCATGTGTAGTCTGTCCTTTAGTTTGTTTGCATTATCATTAATACTGAGGTGCATGAGTACATCAGTGTGTGTGTGCATGCACATACATGCAGATTTGCTTTTGTTACAGGAACAACTGGTGTCCATTCTGTTCGGCATGCTGCGTCAGCATAAATTAAACTTTGTTGATGTATACAGAGAAGAGGCATTTACAGCTCTCAAAGCCATTGTAAAACAGGTTTGTTGATGATAAAGCAATTATTCTGTGGACATCTGTGAGCAGGGAATGGTGAAGCACAATAACTCATTTAATATATTGTTATCCTGAACATAGAATTGTGCTTTACAAATTCAGTTTATTATTATCATTATTAAAATAATGGGAGAAATTCATCTTGAATTTCAAGCACCAATTCTTTTACTTAACTAACACATTTATATGATGCTTATTTCTTTTTTGTGAATGATTTGTTTATTCTCAGACCATTGTGGAGGCAGTATCAGTGGCAGATGATGTGGACACAGAAGGTACAGTAGGAAGGTAAGCACATACTAAAACTTACTGTGCTGATTAATAATTGTTGTATGTAACATTTTGATCAGACTGACAACGTTTTAAATTGTTACCATATTGTCATCTACACATCTAAGAAAACTGTGTCACACATTGCTTTGAAAGAACAGAGTGAGTAAGTGTGTGCGTGCTTAAATACACACCTCTGCTTTGGATGAATAGACAAGTCATCTCCTTCATGAGTATATTCATTTACATTTGCAAGTAAAGCTTATAGAACTGTCTTGTGAGAACCTTTTACAGCATGCACCTGTACTTGCAGTCTGGCTGATCAGATGAGGCTGCTAGACTATCCACAATGGATGGGGCTTCTGGGTGAGATCTTCACCAACCTCAAGCTTCTCCTTCAGCGTGCACAAGTGTGTATGATGCTTGAGCACATGTTCAGCTGTCTGATTTTATTCTAGAGCAAAAGCCTTTTGAATGATACTTAATGCCAGAAGAGTAATTATTTCAATAGTCCATTGGTCACTTATGTTTTAAGTAGTATAGTAAATTATATTTTGTTATTGTGCCTTAATTGCTGAATTGATGGTGTGTGTTTGCACAAGTGTTTGATTTTTAGAATAAGTTTTGATCTTACTGAAGGAGTAGTTTAATCCTATGTATCACAACTTTGCCAGCTAAATTTATTTATCTATGTGTTTTTATAAGCAGTTATGTGTTGGAATATGTGTGTAGGATGAAATGCACTTCAGAACTGTCTATATTATATTAAAACCTTCAGCTGTTACAAAGAAAACTTCACATTTGATGTTGCTATATTTTTGCTTTTGCAAAGTTATAGCCTGTTGGTCATGTTTATTGCAGGCATTCTATGGTGTGGCAACAGATGTTTGCAACATCGCTTCTGGAAGGACGAAAACATCATCACAAATGTCTGACATGAGCCAAGAGGAGCGTCTTCTTAGCCAGTCTGAGCATCTTCATGTCTCTGTGTAAGTTTAGCTTGTGATCATTTTGAAATTGTAGCATTGTTCACTTGTTACAGAGCATGTTCTGGGACACTTTGCATTTGTGTTTACATGCTGTGTGCAGGAGTGAGGATGTGGACGTGATGATTTCAGAGGCAGAACACATCAAGGTCCTCGGCGCCCTGAAGGAAATGCTATACTCCATCTGTGATTATGCTCATGACCGTTGTGTCAAGGTCATGACAGCCAGAGCCAAGGTATGCACCTTCAATACATTAAGACACATGTGCTGAGTGAGTTATTTTGTTCGTTTTCCAACAGGAGTAAAGTCAGAAGTAGAGGTTATAATATGCTTGGAGCAGTAAAGGCCTGGGTTTTTTGTGAGGAGGGTTGCCATTATTTTGTTTGTTTTGTTTTTTGTTCTTTTAGCTGTTTGTGTGTGTGTGTGTGTGTTTCCTCTTCGTACTGTTTGAGATGACATGGCTATAGAGAGTTATCCCATCTAGCTATCCACTGTTTTGTGGGCAGGATGGTTTTCTAGAACGCCTGTCGTCTAGTGAGTTTGTGCATCTTTCACGAGAAGTTGAAAACTTTATGGCTGAAACAGAGAACGTATGTGGCAGAGCATCAGCATCACTACGCAGTATTCTACAGAGCCAGGTGGGTGCAGTGTAGAGACTATTAAGTGAAAAGCTGTTTGATGTGCTTCATGTCAACTTCTTTAACTTCTTTGCCTTGTACACCTATGTTTAAATAATATGTCGCATTTGTGAAGTTTAAAGATCTGCAAGAATTAATAATCTGCAAACAAATTTTTATTGGATTTTCTTTTGCTTGCTGCTGTCCCCAGTAAGCTGTGGTATCCTTACAAAGTCACCTGTGTTCGTAGCTGAAGAGCTGCTTTCCTATTATTTTGTATGATATCATCTTCATTGTAACATATTGTCTGTTTCAGGCTCATAGGTTTGTTGCTAGATTCCACGAAGAAAGGAAAATAAAATTAAGGTAAACCATTTCCAGAGCATTGCATTATTATCACTTGATAAATAATGAGAGAGAATTTTTTTTACATGTCAGCCTGTCATATAGACTGCTAATATCATATCTCATTAACCTTGAGGAAACAAAAAGTAAAATAACATACATGTGTATTTTGTTTTAAGCCTCATTCTGGACAATGAAAGATGGAAACAGGCTGATGTTCCTGCTGAGTTCCAGGCTTTAGTTGACCACATCAGCTCCAGAGGTATTTAATTTCTTGACTGCAACATGGCACCATATTGAATGACTTAGAGACAGTATTTCACAAGCTTTTGTACAACAAACTGACTACAGTTTTAGCTGATGACTCATCCATTCCAGTAGGAGTTTGACAACAAGCACATAGACAGAAGTGGTAGGTTTAGAGTTCTCCGAACCAGAACATAACGAACTTCACTCTTTTATTCCGGCGGCAATCCACATATACAACCAAATCATGGCTAGGACACATCTTTGAGTGAAGGTTCTGATGCAGCTGATACCCATTACTGGAGCACCCAGTCTTTTTTTTATTTTGGAATTATGTGTTTGTATTTAATATTATACTTGGGGTTTCATGTGATGTCTGATATAATAGTAATGGTATTTCTGAAAAAGGATTAATAAAGATGTTTTGTATTTGTATTGCAATTGGGAAATGGATCATAAGAGATGACTTGCTTTGTTTATCTGTTACACTTCACTCTCCAAAATTTCTGGAGTGTTTAGACTTGGTTTAGCTCAGTTTAAAACTTTAGTTTTGCTAACTGAGTGCAGTTTCTCTTATCATAGATGATACAGCAGATGTTTACAAACGCTGGATATATGAATGAATGATAATTCCCAAAGAACTTTTTTTAACTTTGTAAATGAATATAAATTTGTTGGCATCACTATCAGCCATGTGAAAGTTGTAATTTCTGCCATATCACAGGTTTGATTCTAAAATAATCTTTTGTACTTTCAGGTGTTTTGTCTCTGCCTGAAAAGAGAGCTGATACAGGTAGAAGATGTTTGCAATATATATATAACATTATTAAAAACAATTTAAGATATAATTGTGAGTATACAGTTATATAGATCTTAACATGGGATTTTACACTGCTTGGCAATCCTTTAAAACCACAGTTGCCACCTTGTAAAATGTTTGGTGTCACTGACTACTGTTGCTCTATAGTTTTTCAATATTTTATTATATATTCCATAATTTTCATGCATGAACTGCAAACCACAACAAAGGCAATATTGTTAAGAAGTTATTTGCTTTTTTTTATGTCCTGAACATTTTCTCCTTCATCATAGACTTTTCTGGAGTTTTTTGAAATAAAACATTTTTGCTTTGGCACAGAAAGTAGACCAGGAGAGGTCATTCTTGTTGATGGAGAAAAATATGCTGTTGTTGGGTAAGTCATCGATGATTTTGAGTCTTCGGGTTTATAGAAATTTTATGCACTTGTGTATCTGTGTGCATGGACTTCATCATTTCTGGTGTTATCATGCATATTATATACACAAGCACATTATAAAGAAAATTACATTAAATATATTTATTATGACTAGAGATATATGCACACACGTCTTTACTTAATCTTCTGCTTACATTTCTCTTTTTATTTAGTTATTATTTGTATTATCTTTTTTGCTGTCTTCAGAACAGTTTTGATGCTGGTCAAAATGGTGGTTGAGTATTGTCAGTGTGTCACTGACATCCCCAGTGCCACTCCAGAGCTACTCACCAGACTTGTGGACCTTTTGAAGGTGAGTCTTACAATGATGTTTGAGGGTTGAGCCCTGCCTCATCTGAGATCTATTTATAATATCTGTTTTCTTTGTTACTGACATGAATGTGTAACCAGTGAACATGTCCATAAGCATTAGAGCTGTTAACAGATGTAGTTAATAATCCCATTGTTGCATACTTTTATTCTCTTTGTTCCAGATGTTTAACTCAAGAACTTGCCAGCTTCTTATTGGGGCTGGGGCAATACAGCTTGTAGTTCTGAAGAATATTTCAGTTAGAAATTTAGGTAACTAGTATTATAGTTTTTTCCTCAGTTTACAAAGTTCGATAATTCCTTCTCTCTTCCTTATTTTTTGTTCAAGACATTAACATTTCAGTATGTGTATGAATTTTTCTTCTTAGAAAGTAAATAGCTCTTACAGATTTTCTTGCACAAGGACATAGGGTTCAATTTTGGTTTACTTTTTTTAATTTTAATTTTAGTCTTTTCTGTTATGAAGAAACATGTATAAATTATATAAAATAGATTCAAATAAAATAAAAGAAATTTGCTTGAGGGAGATGGATCTTAAAACATAGATGATATGGAGTTGAGAAATGTAAAGGTGTTTAAGGTGGTCTTGTTTTGTAATGAACTAGATATGAAGGTAGCATTTTGTAATGAACCAGACATTGTAGTAATTTGTTACATAAGACACCAAAGACATACTTGAGCATTTATAAAAGTATGAAATGAGGAGTAATATTAAAAATGCAAACTGGTACGTGCTTTTGTTTACTGTTGGTAAATAAGACATCCAATATTTTTAGTGGGGAGCTTAAAACCTCCAATAATTTCAAGTGAAGGTCTGAAAGCCCCATTAATTTTTATGCATGGGAAATCCTAATACTTAAAGAAAATTTTTTCCCCTCAGCATTGGCATCCAGGTGTCTGCAGCTGGTAGTCCACTACATTCCACTTGTGCAAAACCACTTTGAATTAGCACTGCCACCCAAGAACCACAGCATGCTCCGACATTTTGACAAAATAATTAAGGTAAGCTTATACATTCCATCTTATACACTTGAATCCATTTTCTTTCTCATTGTGATGTTTATTTATATAGGCAAAAAATAACAATTAATTCCTTTTTATGACATTTTCTGTATCAGTGACCTTAAGTTTTCAATTATATTTGAGTGCACAATTTTTTTTAAAGGATTATCAAGACCATATAGAAGAAATTGTGAATACTTTGGTCAGCATTGCAGAAAACAATCTAAAGGGACTACTGACTAAGGTAAGAATCACTATTATTTAACTGTTGATATCATTCAAAGCTTTTGATCTATCATTTAATTTGAGTCAAGCGTATCTATGTGTGGTGTCAGGATAACAAAGGAAACACTTGTACTCTTGCCATCCCCCTTACAGTTGTGTCCAAAGTGTTATGGCAGGTGCTGTCACTAATGGGTCTATAACGTTAACTGGGGGGCCATTGTTTAAAGTATGTATAATAGTGTTAAGGCATGTGTTAGGGGTAGCAATCAAAGCCTGTCCCAGTTCACTGACTGCCTACAGAGGCTGAAGCAGGGCTTTGTCCTCAGCCCAACACTTTTCTCATTATTTATAAACTCACTACCTCAGGACATACTGTCCAACAGTTTTTCTTTAAGGAGGTTACCTAGGAGCTAGAGAACAATGGCAATATGGGAAGGATAAATTGGTAGTATGGTTGGGATTCTCTACGATGCTTAGTGTAAATAATGCTGTAAGTCAGCGTTTCTCAACTGTTTACTTGTGACGCCCCCCTGACGAACAAAGGTACGTCCGCGCGCCCCCCTTAGCCAGCAATGTAAGCTAATTTCACTAATACTGCTATAAGAAACTTTTAAAAAATTAGCACCTTCGCACCCCCCTTGTAAACACGTCGCCCCACAGGTTGAGAACCGCTGCTGTAAGTGATTTAGTGATAAGAGGTAAATAAGGGACCATTGAAATACTAAACATAATGAATAAACTGAAAAACTGTTCTTCAGAAATATTTTTCAAGCTGTTTGATTCACAGATTGTGCCTATAATGTTTTATGCCTCAGAAATATGGGGACTAAATTGAGTAGCGACAGTAGAAAAGGTCCATCTTTTTGCATGTTAAAGGTTCCTGGGTGTCTCATTAACAACATCGAACAGGCTGGTGTATGGAGAGACAGGCAGGTTCCCCCTGTATATTATCTCTGCAACTAAATCTATTAAATACTGGTTGCAGTTGTTGAAGCACCCAGATACTTGGTATTTTAAAAAGGCATATGATGTTCTGCTAGGTACTCGGGGATGGGATAACTGGGTATCATAATTACTTACAGTACTACTTTCTGTGGATTTTTACTATGTATGGATGTTTCACCAAGTGGGAAATGAGAAACTATTTTTATTTTAAAGAAACTCAGAGATAGGCTAAGGGATATTTATTGTCAGAAATGATATGCTGGTCTTCAGAATAGCTCAGTCTGAGATGCATGGTAGTTTCAAAATCTGTATGGAACAAGAAAAAGTATATTGATATTTTAAACAAGAATAACATAAAAAATGTGTACATTCATTTTAGAGTAGGATTATCAGAGATAAATATTCACAGGAACCGTATCGCACATTCTCCAGTAGCTCTCCATTGTCCTTCTGTCAAGACGTGACAGGATGAAGTATATGTGTTATGTATATTTTCTGTTTATACAAATTTGAGAGATAAATATTGTAAAATATTGAAGGAAGGACCTTATGTTCTCAAGGAATTTTATAGCAACTTCAGTGAGTTGGTAATTAGACAATTTTGACTTTTTATATTCTTAATGTTGATGAAATGTTGTTTGACAATGAATTGTTAAGCTGGGTGGTAACTGACCAAGAGAGAATATCTGGTTGAAGGGTGTTGATGTGTAAAGATATGGAGGTGAATGTGTGCATAAGAAAGGCAGACAGAATGATGGATCAGGGTGGGTATAGGAATTTTGGTGGTGGAAAGGGGGTGAAAGGTATTAAAGGTATTATGCCTTAAAACTTTTTTGTAGTATGTATGTCTTTGCTGCATGATTATATGTGTAGATGAATGTGTGAGAATACAGGTGAATTATGAATGAAAATTGTGTAGATTCGGGTATATAGCCATATTTGAATAGGATCTCGCACCTTTGGTGTAGCCAATATGTTTCAAGCAATAAAAGATGTCTTTCTGACTTGGTCACTTGTTTTCTTCCTCCCCCAATTTCCCTACTGTGCCTCTATCTCCTCTCTTTCTTTTTTCACTTTGTTTTTGTTTTCATTTTCCTCTTATAGGATATCCCTCAAATTATGACATCCACCTTTGTCTTGCATGAAAGATGTATTTCAGTTCTTCTGTGTAGTATTGTTTCATCTGGAGCCAGCAGAGGAAATAAACACAAAAAATAAACATGTTCCTCAGCAGCATACACCTATACAATATAGCATGTGACATTCACATAATCTAAATGAATATTTGTGTCAGTCCTGGAGTGGTTTGCAGAAATAGTGTGGATGTGACAGGTCACCACACTACGCTTAAGGTAATAGTTGCAATGCCATCTCTTGATTTAAATGATCTCTGCATTTGGTAAACAGTTTTGCTTATGTTGCAGTATGAAGTGAAGGCACCAATGCCATCTCAGTGCTTCAGGGCTGTGTGCAAGCAGCTAGCAAAACTTCATGAAGTTTTGGTTGGAGTTCTTCCCCTTCCACAAGTCAAGGTGAGCATGCGTTGTTATTGATATCCTTTCTTTCCAAACATAAGACGGGTAAAAAAAATTGGCATGCATTAATGATGATTTTTATTCGTGTGTGTGGTGTTTTTTTTTTTTTTGCTCTTCAGAAACAAATGACTATAGTATTACTAATTGAGGAAATATTAAGTACAGATATACTTATTGGTACCTACCTGATATCTGAGTAATGTGAGGCAGAAGTGGCACTTACATCATGTCTGTGGATCATGTAGTTCATGATGGTAGCCTATGGTGGATTGTGTAGCAGTAAATGCTAGAACTAAGATACTATTTTTGATGCAAAACATGTTTTTATATTTTTGGAGAAGATTTGCCTAAAACTGGTTGATTACAAATATAATGAACAAAAGGCAATCAGACGTGTTGCTTGCCTGATCAGTAGAGATGTAACAAATGTATCCTGCAAGCTTAGACATTGAAAACAACAAAATTAGTGTCTGTAGCACAGTTGTGGACTGTCAGGAGATCAGTTCAAAAACGTCTTTCAAACATGTTGGTCTCAGAAAAAGACACTACTTATATTTCAGCTGTGAAATAAGTTGTCTTGTGATGATTCTTTAGAGAAAAATGTATCGGCTTATTTAATATCTTCATTAAAAGAAGTGAAAAAAATTGCTTTGTGATAGTTACCTCATATCATCTTTTGGTGAATGGCAACAACTTGTATTAATTAAATTTTTTTTCAGGACGTATTTGTTAAAATAGATACATCCTTCAAGCGTCTGCTGGGTCAACGTTTGATTACCCTGGGGGTTGTAAATGATGGTGGACCTCAGCATGGGTAAATGACATCACTTGTGTCTGCTGTCCTTCAGTGTTTGTCCACCTGTGTATGGTTGTTGTCTTGTCAGTTATTCCAAAACTAGGCATACTTTGTCCTCAGGTGATGGCTAATGCATTTGTCAGTTTCTTCTATTTTTAAAAAAAATAATTTTCTTAACTAACCAAGATCATCCAGTAGCCCAAAAAAATGAAAGTAAATAAAGTCTGGTTCAGAAAACAACACAAATCACAATCTTATATATTGTGAACACACTGCAATATTTTTTAATTTTTAAAATTTTAAGAACAGAATTAGAAAACAAGCTAAAAAAGGCATTGTTTTTATTGTACCACCACTATGCATGATCAAAAAGTTAGTTACAAGATAATCTTACAGAGAATGTCAAATGAGGAACTGCAGAGCCCCAGTTCACTGGAAGACAAATGATTGAATCTTGAGAAAGCCTCAGGTCCAGCATCCTTCACAGCCTGCCACCTACTGTCTCAGCATCACAGAATGTCCACGCACTTGACTTTCAAACTATCTCTGATAAAATAAAACAGAGGTTCTGTCATTGTTTCAGTGTCACATTGAGGATAATGTGCCTTAAATTGGGCTGTTTTGTCTTTTCCAGATTGGTCTCTTCAGATCTGTCGTTCTATGCAGGGAGCTTTGCAACACTGCTTGGCCTAGAGAACCTGGCACAGAACATGGATGATGTCTGGTCCATCAGATGACCCAACCAACACGGGAAATCTAGATGATAGCTGTAGCAAAATTTCAGAAGCCTACACAGCACTTGCCTCACCATCTAAAGCAGAAAAGCAGTAACATAGTAGGTCTATGCTGCCTTTTTGTAAATGTGAGTTCAAACTTAAGAATATAATCTTCATTGATGTATTTTCACCTCCCTAACTAGGGGTAAACAATATTTGTAAGGGGAAAAGGCAATTGCCATTGCTGTACGCTGAGCAGGATGTCTTTGCACTGATGTTGATAGTGCAGTAGTTAGCAGTGTGCACATTGCTCAGGAAAAGGAACTGAGATTAAAAAAACAAAAACCAGACTGCTTGGCATAAAACTTCTGCTGTAAGGCCATACTTTGAAAGACATTTCATGTACGGCACAAAAGTGGTTGTGGATCATCACCACTGAAGAAGTCTTCAGCTGCAGCTTCGCTGTGGTGTTTTGTCAGCAGTGACTGTGATTCAGATGAACCTGTACTTTTCCTAAACCCAGATCTTTCACAGTCATCAAAATGAAGATAAAAAAGGGGGATATGTGCTTTAAAGCTTTTTTTTTAATCAGCAATTCCAAGCAAGAGCACAAGATATTGTGTGTATATGTGACAGTGCACATGCATTCAGGTGGCTGTAAAGTGAACATGTGTTTCTGAATGTGCACAAAATAGCCTCAAGACTATTTTAAAATTAGTAGTGCCACTTTCTTCTTTTATTTCAGTATTCAGAAGGATGAATACATTTTGCTGTTGTTCAGAAGTATTCAATTGCGCACATATATGTGCTCACAATCATGAGTGTTTTGAAAATGCAGATGATGGCCAGTGCTCTTTTATGTATTAAGTTTTAGCAGATTTTGAAGATCTGTTTGACACTGTGTTGTCTTTTTGTTTCATATACTGTAGTTCAACAGAGTTCTGGGTTGTCAATAACTAGATCCTCTCCTCAATACAGACAGTAAGCTAGCAAACATAATGAGCTCACTTTTTGTTGCAGCAACATTATTTGGTGCTAAATATTGTTTGCACAGTAGCAAGTATTAACAAAGTCTCTTCTTTTAGGAGTACACATTACCTTTCACCATTTTCATTTTCTGTAAGTGTTACATTCTCTTGTGTATATGTGCATATGCATGCCTGAGAACACTCTTTTTACCATATAAAGGACTATATTTAAAGAAAGCCAACAATGTTAACATGTGAATGATCCTAAATCAATGTAGTGGTTTTCATAAGTGAAAATGGTGGGGTTTTTTTTTTTGTCACATGCAGGTCCGGTGTTGGTAATCAATAATCAAATCATTTTGCCTTGTACCAAACCACTTCATCAGATCTTTCATTTATACATTTTATCTTGCATTTACAATGCAGCTGATGTGTTTTCCTTGTTCCTAGTTTGTTGATTTGACCATTTGGTATATTCACACAGTCCAAAGTACTTATGCTTGTTGTGCACTAGCGATAATGAGGTAAGGTTTTAGTGGGTCACTTTAGATCTCTGATGTCTTGCTGTCAGACTATGTATGACTTCAGAAATATAACTGAAATAGTATCATCTGTGATTCAAGTATCTGCTTTTTGCTTGAACTTCATATCTACTTCTATCTGTTGAATGCTTTCAGTATGGTCAGGGGATGTATGACATGGATTTTGTATCAGCAATTGAAAAAGAAAATGCACAAAGGATAATTTTATCTTGCCTGTAGTCAGAAGAATCATTTATTCTCATTTATTTTATGACTTGTAATACTTTACTGGTCTACATGTATTATGCTTAAAGATTCCTTCTTTGCAAAGGCAACATGTAAAGGTTAGTAGCTTTAAATTAGGTATTACATTTCTGTGTAACTCTTATTTATAAATTTGCTTTGAAGTCAGTAGGGTAAATTAAAGTGCAAAATTTCTAGGTAAAGAACACTGGAGTGGCCAATTAACTGATTGCTTAAGTCATTGTATTGTAGCACTCTTTTATTTCTTATTAGTTTCCAGGGTTCATGTTACTATGGAGAACATGCGGAATAAATAAAATATGACTAAGTACCATTCCCATCCTCTTGAAGAACATCTTGTCAGCAAGATCATTAACAAGTGTTTTCCACTTAAGTAATCAACATTGACTTTATATGCTTTAACATAGGAAAGCAGCTTTTTTAATAACATTGATGATATTTCTCTTATCTTTTATATTTATATCTTTCATGCATCTACCACTCATTATGAATCCAATGATTGAGAAGCAAATGAAATCTGTGAAAGCTTGATTTCACAATTTTGCTCTTTTAGTAGGACTATAAGAGGCTTGTTTTGGATTTTCATTGATCTCAGCGTCATCAGATAGCATGATAATGCTTCTAGTCGTCGTTGTTTCACAGAGTAAACAGGAATGGACAGCATAACTGTAAATTTTGTTTTGTATAAAGAATGCAAATTTTGAAATACAAACTTCTAAGAAGTTCTAATATATGACAATAAACAGGTTTGTATAAAAATCAGTGGGGCTGTTCCCCGCCTCCATCCTACAGAGGTAGGGGAAAGAAGCTATTACATGAATGATATTTCATAGGGGCTTACAGTATTGCACAGCTACTGTGGTGTAATCTACTGATCTACATTAGCCTGGTCTTGAGGCAGTGAAATTTATACTTGTGTTCAAAGTTGTTTTTTTTCTTCATGCAATCTGCCTACTACAGCATCTCAGGTTCTTATAGGACTTCTTCTACTAAAGCAGTTCTTGGCTTTAAATGTTGGATCAGATCAGCACATCTGATAAGACATCAAAGTTCATCTCCCACATTTAGATAAAGTTTTCAAGCATAGTATTGATGGAGCTCATTTTCTGTATATTGGTATGTTATTTATTTTTGGAGTAACTTCTTGTCATTTTTTATGTATATTTTTATTTGTGCGAAATGTGTCTGCAGAATGGGAATTTGACAAGGTGCCTTGAAAGTGTGGCTACTGGCAACAAATATGAGAATGCTGTTTGTGCATCCATATAGTTCTTTTTAGCTAAGTACAAGCTTATGACTAAGTACAAGCTTATAACTATCATTTGAATGGATGATGTGAATGAAAGTTTATTTCATATTTTTATTTCCCATATTTTGTTCAGAGGCCATCACTGAATTTTATTTTTAAATGACTTTTTTTTCTTGGCTCTTGCTTTGTATATGATGAATATTTGTTATCAGTTCTTACACAGAACCTGTAAAATGCATTTTCCCAATCATGAAGGAACCACAACAATGTAAATGTTCCCAGCATAGACAAATAACATAAAGCTCAAATCTAGTTAATAGCAGCACAATTTTATGATAGTTTGACCATATTTTGTAAACATAGATCAGTCTGCAAGTGACAAGGGGTCTTTGTGTTTAATGATGCAGAAAATGTCAGGTTTTAGTCATTGAACATGTTTCTGCTGCTAAAATCAGTTTTACATTTTTTAAAGATAACTCATTGATTTGCTTCTGTAAGTGAATGGAATAGTAAAGCTTTAATGTGGACTTGTCACCTTGACTTCCTGCATAATTTCTGTGCAGTGATCGGGTATGCACAGGACATACCACATATTCACTGCCAGTTATAAAAATTAGAAAAGGGCCATATATTTGAGCTCATTGTATTGATGCACAAGGCAACAGGCAGACAGTCAAATGGAAATGGTTGTCTCATCACAAAACCAAGTACCAAAAATATTAAAAATATTTACAATATCTCATTCCTAATGTATTTAAATTGTTAGTGCCTGAAATGATCAAAAGATGGACTTACAGTTATGCTGAAATTTTTTTTCTTAAGAACTACGATTCCGGGGAAAGAACTGCTGCATTCAATAGTGAAATTCTCTTTAGCAAGTCATTTTACCTTAATACAGGTCAGGTTGTTTACTGATTTTTGGGTACTGCCTTAGTTATGCTTTATATAGTCCAAGTATTCAGTTTAATCCTATGTACGAGTTATTTGGGAACAACCTATTTCCATTGGTTATGGTCTCACGGTTCATGCCACAAAACTATGTTAAACTCCTGAGAGTATGGTTTGAGCATCAGGGATTTCACACCTACGTGTCAAATTATAATTTTGTGTACCTTTTATCTCGAAATACAATGTGTATAAATATAGATGCATGTATCCAAACCGAGTCTACACAATTATAATGGTACATATGTAAACTGCATGTATGTTTTGTTTCCATGAAGACCACTTGTGCTGTGATATTTTAATAAAGACAACAACTAAATTCTTTCTACTAGTAAATGTTATGGGATGCAGAGAAAATGTAAAAATCAAAGAAACAGCTGGTGTTGAGTGCCTATAAAATAAATACAAAACTGGTGTTGTAATAAAGTAACGTTACACTTTAAATATTAGTAAACACCTTTCCAGAAGGATAAAGTTCGTGTTTCAGCAGAATTTTCATCGGCTGTTTTCTTTCTTTGATGGAAGACAAATGTAAGAAACATGCAATAAATGCATGAGGGTGGCCAGAGGAAGAACTGGCTAAAGAAAGACTGAACTGGTTGTCATATGTAGGACCTGCTCACTATCACCCAGAACAGGCATGAGCAGTGGGCCTCATTAGTTACTGCATCTATCCATGTGCTACCACACACACACCAACCAGTGCCAGCCAAGGGACGAAAAAATGCTCATTTCTGTACACATTGCTACTGGAGATGGTATTAGATTAGCTGGTGGTGGAGGATGATGTTTAATCAAGAACAAACCAACAACTTGGATAGTTTCCCATGAATGCATTTTCTATCTCCCAAGCAACAGCTGTTTCAGATCACAATGAACAATTATTACAAAAAACCCCCATCAATGTTTGAACCTCAGTAACAAATTGCATGCCCAGTGAATGATAAACTGCAAAAAAAAAAAAAAAATGGCGATAAGCTTGGATGCATAGGTAATGCAAA
Source organism: Pomacea canaliculata (assembly GCF_003073045.1). NCBI lineage: Eukaryota > Metazoa > Mollusca > Gastropoda > Architaenioglossa > Ampullariidae > Pomacea > Pomacea canaliculata. The sequence goes on from NC_037597.1 coordinate 20,878,531, forward strand.
TTATGAGACAAATTTCAAATAAGTTGAAGAAAACAAGCAAAGAACACATTATGAGTGAGATCTTGATGCAATAGCTGCCTCAGCTGTTGTCTTGAAGTCCAACCAAAATGCAAATGTATCAATTGAAACAACCCACTTCTCTGTGCTCTGCATTCTCTTATACTTTAGTGGAAAGTACTCTCCTCCTTGCCAGTTGTTAGCTCCCCTTATAATTGTTGTCACTTTGAAACAGTGTTATTTGTCACTGGTGTGATGACCTTCCAAGAGTGACAATGACGAATGAAGATGGATGCCATATCCTGAGGGTTCTCAGATGCCTTATATGGCTTTCACATTTCATTGGCAAGAATGTACGCTGGCCTTCACTAACCATACCTTCAAGCATTGTTTGGAAAACTATGTATTTGGGAATTCTTAAGTGCCGATGTTTTTTAAATTATGCTACAGGGCAATCAGTTTTGTGAAAGGAGAACCCAAAAAATTACAACCGCTACACCACAAAGACAGCATAGGGCTCACAGAATGAAAGAGAGATAATCAAATGGGCACCTCCACCTCTCATTTTCACCTGGTCCTTTTAGAACACAATTCAAACAAAACACAAATCTGCATAAAATTCTTATCTTGCTACACAGTTAACAGTAAATAAAATGAATCATTCCAAACTCATATACAATTGTAATAGCCTCATCAATATCACACAGTTTTTTTGATGGTATAATTGATCTTTCAGCAGTTAATAAACTCTACCGGATCTTAGACCACAGAAATTTAAAAAAAAAGGGGTTAAGTTGTTATCTTCTCCCAATATTCTTTCATGCCATTCAACAAAACTTGTTGCAGTATGTTACAGGAACACATTAAGAGTTACCTGGATCAAAAGACATTCTGCACATTTTTCAACGAAGCTGCAAATATTTTAACAGCTTGAGATAATGATTTCTTTATGATTCTGTATTTAAAAGAATGTAAAACAAACTTTAATTATGTAAGGAAACTACCAAAACGTAAAGCTATGTGGGTTTTTAAAAAAATGCTTATCTTACTCTTTCCAATTTAAAATGACAACAATAACAGTAAAAATTATACTCAGTGGCATAGGAACCAGGGGACATTGGAGGCAGCATCCCCTCAAAAAAGATACTGAGGGGACAAGAATGTGAACACCACTGTCAGTATGAAGTTTGCCCCCTCCCTTCCCCACCCCCAAAAAAAGCTGAGCATCTTCCTATGCGATTGTCAGTTCCTTTGTGATGTTAGCACATGCAGGCCTATAAATCAGGCACAAGATACATTCCTTTCATTAATGTCTTTCTCATAGTTACACTATGTATTGCTTCTTTCCTTAACTCATCTCTGTTCTGCTGTGTTAGGATTTATAACAATTTCAGAATTTTACACATTTATGTTAGCATTGGGATTTAAATGCCTTTGTGTCATTTATTTCATCACTGAACCATGTTGGACAGATATGTTTCAATTCCATTATCACTAGTAGGAATACCATTATCATTTGAAACACACAGCCATAAAAGTCACAAAATAAGTATTTCATATTTTCTGTGTACATACATGGATTGTCCAGTTCAGCAATTTAAATTGTCTCCCCTTCTGCTGCTTACGTCAGTAGAGACCTGGTTTATGGATCACAGTTCCCTGAGTAACTGCCAACCACCTCACCAGAAAGCTTAAATCAGCGGTTCTCAACCTTTTACTAGTGACACCCCCCTGACGAACAAAGGTACGTCCGCGCACCCCCCTTAGCCAGCAATGTAAGCTAATTTCACTAATACCGGTATAAGAAACTTTTAAAAAATTACCACCTTCATGACCCCCTTGTAAGCACGGCGCGCCCCCCCAGGGGGCACGCCCCACAGGTTGAGAACCGCTGGCTTAAATGTTTTCAGCTACCACACATGCACAAATGAGCACACTAATACATCCATGCACACAAGCCTATCCATGCACACAAGCCTACACTTCCATCCATGCATGTAACATAGGTGATGACATTGATATATGAAAGACAAAAACTGTTGAAATCAAAAATAAGGAAAGCTACTTGCAGCATAAATTACCAAGAACCTACACTTAATCCTGTGTGTATGCTGCTCCTGTAAAATATCCTGTTAAAACAATAGCCTGAGCTGTCCAGGGACAACTGGCAATGTGATAAAATAAGAACACTTCATACAAAGATAAAATGCATTAACTTTCTGCTGAACAGACAGAACCAACTGTGATGCTTTCAGACAAGTAATTCCACTCTCTTAACACTGGCAGGATTGAACCTCTGACATCATCTAACACATATAAAATGTAATACTTTGAAGATAACAGCTATTCGGTTACATTCACCTGACCACAAAGTGCTGGGTGTACCATAAATTCCTAACCATACAGTACTGGAAGGAGCAGAATACAATTTTATCTTGAAACAGCTTGGTCAGCCACCAGCAACAGAACCTAGTATTCATTGATTTCTTCTAGAATCCCAGTGCTACATGATTCTAATGGTCTAAAATTCTCAAGTTGCCTGAGACAATCTTGTTTTCCAGTATAGCACCTGGTGGAATGTCTATCCGTTCTCCATGATTTGCTATGATGATCACTGTTCCCTGCAACGTACAGAAATATACAACACTGCACAATATAATCTCATCTATCAGTGCTGATAACCTTAACATGTTCAAAGCAGTAAGTATAAGCTTTGTGCCAATTTTTTACAAAGAATTGAGAACCTACTGCTAAATGTGACACGAAAATCAATATGATGAAAGTAAACTGCTATGCACTCACCCTGAGTATGACTTCTTTGCCAAATGTCACATCACCTGACACTGTCAAGTGGTCAAGTTCAAGGACATCAGGAATGCTAGCAAACCTAGACAAGAAGTCCTTCACCTGCAGGAAAGATGGAAATGTATCACTATGCAAGACAAATAGAATTTTACTATACACCACATTCTTCTATGGACAGGGTTTTTCAGTGTCGGACCTCATGGAGTTAGGTGTGTTATTGAATGTAGAAACTTTAAAAAGCCATACTAACAAAAACAACAGAAGTGGATGACTTTCTGCTATGCTGCGTCACTGATGTCAATATGGGTTTCTTAATAAAACTTTTCCCCGTCACCTCTCATTTTTTTTTTTTATTATCAAGGAAAATGTATACAAGCTAAAAGGAGTATTTCAGGTGGTGAACGTACAATATCCACCTCTAAAAATATCTAGAATATGCATGAATGTGTAAATGTTAAGTGTAATGTAAAAAGCTTAAACTGAAGACAATAAAACACAAGAAAGAGTTAAAGGCCAAAAAAGAAAAGACATTAAAAGATCTCAAACTGATGCTAGAAATTAAAAGTTAATTATTTTTTGAGGCTTGTAAATATTTCCAAGGTAAGGCAGTCAGCCACACCTTCACATTTATGCCATGACTGACTACTTCTGTAATTAGCTGTCTGCTGACCTTGTTGAAATGTGTGCCCAATTTCACAAGGGGAACAGTTGGAAAGGCTCTTTTTGGTGACATTTCCAAAGCTCCAGTGCGAAGAGTGTACAGGTTGCTCATGATTACGAGCAGATCTGAGGTTGTTTCACAGGCAAAAATCTACTCTTGGTACATTTATACCTGCAGAAGAGAATGAATATGTGTCTTATCACTGACAGAATGACATGACACTATACTTGCTCTTTTCATTTTATTTAGATTTTTAAAAAAGCCATAAAAGTTAACATACCCAAAGCACCATCAAAGCTCTTGATTGCAGCACCAACAGCAGTTTCCAACTGAATCACATTCAAGCCATTATCCAAGGTCTGCAAAACAAAGAATCTAAGCTCAGTACCTGATATGGTTGCATGCTTTCAAGTCTGTAGGTGCATCACTTACTCAAAGAACAATCATTGAGAATCTGTACAGCCACTAAAGTTCTTGCCATTCTGCATTCAACTCTTGCTGGAAATAGTCTCCTGGTTAGAACAAAAACTGCCAAAGGCCATATTACTTTCACATGAAGTTTTATGATTTCCATAATACCACCATGACAAGATGCTTAAAAAAAAAAAGGAAAGAGAAAGAATAAAGTTCACTGTGAGATCTAACCTTTGTTGAATTTCACAAAGCAGTAGGAAAACATGAAAGCTGTTTAGTCATTATCCAAATAAATGAGTGCATACTTCCAACAAAGAAATTAAGCTATTCACATTGAGAGACACAGCAATAAAGCTCACCTTAGGGTTAACAATAATTTCCATATGCAGAGTCGCCTCCTCCACAACTCTCTTAATTGCACCTAGACTCACCCACAAGTTGTTGGTGTTGAAAATCCTAGCAAATATTTTTTAAAAATATAAATAACAGTCTGGTTATTACTGACACAGCAATATCTACATGCAAACTTTTACTTTAAATATTGTTAAGACAAAAACTGATTTTTAATTCAGAGGCAAGACTTACAAGCAAGTATACATGGAAAAGATGCACAATTGTAAAATAAATGAGCCATTATATATCAATTAATTTTACATATACTCACAAGTTCATAAATTAGCTCATATTTGACAAAAATAACTTACTTAAACTTGCTCACACTCTTGAATTCGTCAACATAATTTTTTGGAACTTGGGCAATTTCAAGAAGTCTCAGTTTTCCTTCATATTCAACTAGTGTACCACCCTGTTAACAGAGAACCAATTTATTATCCATTTCTTTCATAACATTTTCATTTTCCAAAAGGCGTTCTCTGTGCCTACATGTACCAAGTCTTGCAGTCTTTTTAACTCAATAATTTTAAAGTTCCTTCATGAGTCACGTTTTCCTAGGCAGCTCCATTCAAGTCTTTCTGATTCTATACATCCACAAGACAACATTTTGTACTATTCTCTAACAATCACCTTGACATCAGCCCGTGTCTTGTCTGTAACCTCCATGACAAATTCTGGGGCAGGTCCATTGCTCTTGTTTAAAAGAAAGTTTAGAATATCTGATAAAAGTTAAAGAAATATAATGTCTAAAATTCTCTCTGGTCTAATATCCGTTAAAACAACTTGAAGCTGGAGTGTTACGAAGTACCTTGACAAATCACACAAGCCTTAAAAGAAATGTCCTCTTTCCATGTTGGTCAGCCACAATGGTCCCCCCACTGCCATTCTCTATGGGATCTCATCCCACAGCAGACTTATTACATGTAAGTACTTGTCACCAATAGCAGGCATTCCGAGTTTGCATCTTGTCTTAGACACAGTATTATTTCTCTGCATATGGCCCCTTTCTTCAAGCCCAGGTGCTTTGCTGTGATATAACCTTGTCTGCTGTGATATAACCTTAACTGATAAGCAACTCCTTCCTCTTTACTGTTATTCCCCACTAATTTGGAAATCTAGAAAACGCATATTGAAAATCATTGTCTGGGCTGGAAACTCCACCTTGCACATATCTGCTCACACACATCAACAGTATTAATCTGTTTAATCCTTCTGCAAGCTCAAGAAGTAGCTGATTTCAGCATGTTCTCAAGTTGTTTGCATTGTGACTTTCATATAGGTTTTTGTCTTTTAACAATGCAAATTTATGACTGTTGATATTTGATGTACTTCACAAGAGACTTTATATCAAACACAAATAAATAAAATTTGAATTATATAAACAAATGCTTAGGGATTGCAAAAATAATATAAATCATAAACTGGGTGAAGGATAATGAGGTCAACAGTGGCCCCCATGTTGTCAATGTTCGAGACGAAGACATACTCCTTCCCCTGTCTGATGAACTCCTGCAAAAGCCCTGAGTTGTAGAAGCTCTGATAAACGTCACCATGACCTGGGGGATACCAGCTGTCAAAATACAGGATCACACACATGTATACCAAGGCGTTTGAAAAGTTAGATATTAGTCAGAGGCTGTGACTTGTAAAGCTCAGATAAGCATCACTATAAACTGGGGGATACTAGTTGTTATAAGGATGAGCCTATACATTTACAAAAAAGAATTTAATCAGAAGATTGAACAATTGAGAAAAAAAAAATATGGATAAATGGCATTTAAGTCACAGTTTAAACAGCAGGCAGCACTCAGGCACATAAAGAGGGCTTCTGCTTAACGCAAAAATTGTGTACAGTACGCATTAAAAGTTCGGAGGACCCCTTCAATTTTCGTCAAATTTAGCCTTAGCAGAAGCCCTGATAAAGAATCATGCTTTTATTTTATTATTATATTAGATGATATTTGCATATGTACATATATGTGCACATGCAAGTACATGTATAGTTGTGACCATGTGGCAACAAATATGTGTATGGGTGGGTGGGTGGGTAGATGTGTGTGAAGGTATTTGAAAGTGTTCGTTGTGCATGGGTTTATGCTCACTGATGTGTTCTGGTAAGGACACCAAAATGAGATCAAATATAACAGAACAGTATAGAATATACTCACCCTTCTACACTTTCAGGTCCAAAACTTAAAGGAATGGGCAACAGTGACTCTCTGTTGATCCTGGGATACCTGTAAGAACAGAAGTTTACAGTGAAATGTTAGTACAAATACAAAGCTGAGATTATCTTCAAGAACTGATGTAATGAGTAACATGACAGAAAAAAATAAAATGCCAAAGACATGAAAAGTCTACAAAAATGCAAGTAAAATAACTCAGGTGATCCAGAAGTCTGCTGAGAAGCTGTTTTCACTCTCCACTAATAAAGACAAAACCTTTGGTGAACCCATTCAGCATCTACTTCTTGAGTTTTAACCCACAAATTACAATTTCATATCTTTTCCAGAATTTACCATTTTCATTTGGTGTGCAACTCTTCTATTTTGTGTTGTTACCAAAATAGACTCAGAATATGACCCAGTTGTTGTGGAAAAGCACTATACAAATGTAAATTTATTATTATCAAATCCATCCCATCATTAAAAAAAAAAAGGAAAGACAGGTAGCTGGTATGATGTAATAACTTATGTTACCTAAATAAGAGTAACTGGCTAATGCAAAAAGAGACCTGCTCTGGTTGAAGGTGTGAATGGAGACTTTGATCTGACTGTATTTGCGCAGCAGCTTTTGGGTGTCTTCATCTGTGTTAAAAGAATTCATCAACACCAGTGGTACGTCTACACCATATACTTTGTTCAAGTGCTGTACAACAAAAAACAGAAAAATAAATTACCAATCGGTTTCCACTTTAATCAAACCAAAGAACTTTACTTGAAAAGAAAATAATCTGATGTTTCAAAAAATGATTAGTTGTATTATCACAGATACCACTGATACTTGTAAAAAAAGTACACTATGCAGGCAGATCTGTTATATCATATGCACGCCATCTTAATTATCTGTTTCTTTCATAACGTGTCAATGTGTGCATGTGTGTGCAGTCACATACACACATGCATACCAGAGACAGACAGAAGGGGTAGGAGAATGAAAGAGAAGGCAAAAAAAGAGATTAAGTGTGGGGAAGAGGGTACGCATGTAAATTGCTACTAATTTCTCTAATTCTGTCCCCTGTTCAGAGATTATTATTGATTTACTTTTAAGTTGTGCCACAGCTATTTACTAATTACGTCAAAGTTTTGTTGTTTCGATGTCAAAGAAAGGAATATTTGAGAAAGGAAGAAAAACAGTTCCAGATCTAACATATCTTAAGAAATTTGCATTTTCGTAAAGAAAACTTAGTTTAAGATCATGATCTAATATTTCATATCCATTGGGGGTAAGATATAAAATTGCAAGCATAGAGGAATAACATTTTGAAGGATTTGATAGCATTAAATTTTAAATATTTTCAATAACAAAGGATTAACTATAAGCTCTATTAGTACCAAATGCCTTTAACAATTTTGATTCTTACTGCAATATTGGTAGTGGAATTTCAATCACTTCTGTCAAGTTTTAAACCATGATAGAAAAGAGCTAAAATAAAAGATCCAAACTGTCCTCTTAAATTTTCTCTCAAAGCCACCAAAGCTAACCTCAATTTGCTGCACATTAAGGTCAAGGAAGGTAAGCTCATTGCGCACACAGATGGCACTCTTAGGGCCTGTACAGCCCATGCTAGTGCCCAGGCCACCATTAAGCTTAATCACAACCAGTTTGGACAGAAGATGTTTGGCATGAGACTCTGCAGGAACAGGAAGGTTTTTGTATGACTTGACCTGTAGGCATAGAGAATCAGTAAATTATAAATGTTTTTCTCTGGATGCATTAACGGGAAGAATATATCAAAATCATCAAAAAATTTGTATTAGGATTTTTACATTTTCATACAGAAAAATACTTTCTCTAAAGTCATAATCTGAGATTAAATTTCCTGCTTGTCGCTTGCATGCACGTGTAGGCACACACACTTGTGATATGTAATCACATACACAGGTACACCCTTGGTTGTAAAAAAAAGTTCACACTGCATAATACTGATTAGTAGTAATCAGGCAAATAACAAGGAAAAGGTATATGTCCCCAACCTTAACAGAAAATATTATCATAAAGGCATACCTTAGAAACATATGGCACATTTTTAGGGTGGGTACTTACAGCTTCATCAGACAAAAGTTTTAGTTTATCCCACTGTAAAGCTGTGCCTGATTCACGAAGAAAGCGACCAAAAAGGGTTTCAAAATTGTCAAACTCCTTCCTTGTTTTCTACACACAAAAAAAAAACAAGCATGATTCACTAATATTTAAGCATTTATTTTTCAACATATACACACAAAAGCAAAGTATATCCAACTAGTCACTTCTTTTAGCTTCTGCCTCAGGTAAATGCATGTGTATGTGTGCAGGTGGGCATGTGGTATATGGGTGTATGCACAGGAATATATATATTTTATGTGGTAAAATAATGATTTTGTGACACCAAGAAAAAAAATCCTTGTCCCACTAGGGAAATGAATTTTAAATATCTATTATGCTTTGTTTTCTCTTAAAGACCCAGGCCTGAGCTGTGTTGAGATGGGAACTATTACTAGCCACTAACCAGTTTGTGTCCAAAATCAAATTACATGGAAATGTATATAAATACTGAGATGAAAATGTAAAAATTGCTTCCAATATTCTTTCAAAACTAGGTGTAAAGAACACAAGCTGAACCAAGATTTTACACTTTGTAAAGTGTCACCACTGAATTCGGAAACATGAAAGATATAAATGACTTTGACTTTAAACAGTGTAGAAATCTTTAAAACAAAAACAGACAGCATAACACCAAAGATTAGTGATTCTTAAGCACCTCTTGAAGGCCAGGTTGAACTGTTGCCAGGAGTTTGGTCAACTCTTTGTTCATAGCAGACTGGGCATCTCGTCGTGTTAACTCCCGGAACTCAATGTCACTGGGTGTGCGTCGATGTCCTTTCACGAAAGTGTCCTTTAAAAAAAAAAAAGCCAAGAAAAAGTAAGTTTGGTTCTGTTTCTTTTAATTGAATAGATGTGGTCCCAATTAGAACTTCAAGCCAGCATCCAGCAGGTAGCTGTTAAAGGTGGAGTGAGGAAACAAAGTGCATCTGCCAAACTGCTATTAAATCTGCTACATGATGTGCAAAAATAATATTTTCATAAAGTACTGAAACAACTTTGTGGTGCAACAGACCATCTTCTCTCTAAACACAGCTAGCTTCATCTGCAATCTTCACTTCTGACTGTTACTAAAACTTATTCAAAAACTATTTGTAACCATTTCAGTGCTAGATGATTAACACAATGTTGAAGGAATCAGTCTTTGTGTCCCAGTAGGAGATGGAGGAGACACCAATTACAGTCTTTCCATACCATGTTGAGGAACAGTTTTGATATTTCTCATTACAGTATCTGATGACACTGGTTTTAGTCAGACATAAGAGAGCAGTAATGCTGTAATTATAAGGGTGAAGTATGGTGTGAAAAAACTGCAATTTTCTAAGGGTATTTAAAACGTTACTCTAATACACATTTCAGAAAATAAGGGTGGAAGTTAAAGCTTTCTCTTTCTTTTTGGTGATGTTTTTACTATCAGGTGCTCATACATGAAGGCTATTTATTTCAAATCAATCAAAGTATATTTACATGAAAACACATGTAAAGATGTGCATGCATATGCACCAACACTAATCCATCATTTCTCCATCTAAACATTAATGATGTATACTCTGGGCTCAGATCATGACTATATTCATCATGCAACCTTTTATCACCCAAGTTAAGGCAATAGCAGTTGGCCAGTAAATAGCCCAGGTCCAGCAAATTAACTAAAGATATTAACCCAATATAAGTTGAGATTGTTCCACAATCTCGATTACCCTTCCCTCATCTAAGTTGAGGGCATCTTAACTAAGAGATGTACTCTTCCCCCATACCAATCTATACTGATAGCATTTTAACTCAAAATTTACCCTTCACTCCACCCTGATCTATAGGTCACATATTCCAGCCACTTGAGACTAGCAAAACAAGGTAATCAATATATCGATGTCTGATTGCTGTCAAGGTGTGACAATAATTCTTCATCGCGTCAAGTCAAATGTAATGATTTAAAAACTACCAATATTATTTTTTATGAACATTGCTTTCTTTCCTTTCTTTTGGTGGGTCTTGACAAATGTTCTCAAGACTGTAAATAAGTTAGTTTTTCAATAGTTTAAAAAAAAATAATTGAGTCAAACTGTTGGCACACACACTAAAATGTAGAAATGGCAGTAAGCTGCCTCAGATTTACAGTGACGAAACATGTGTGTTTGAAACTTAACCTTTCATCACAATATCGTTTGTGATACTAGATGTAATGGCTCTTGTGCTGCACACTCTGCTTTTTCCGTTTAGACTTTCATTTAGGTAATTTCTGGTCGATTTCCCATCCTATTATGCCTTTTCTTTACTTCTTTGAAAGCAGCAAAGAACTATATTCTCCAAAGCACAAAAAAGTCAAGCAAATATAAGATTTTCCCTACCTTCTCTGTGTGCTTTTGTATCCATGCATGCACATTGTAATATGCCAGAAAATCTGTATATTTATTATATATATCTGCATGTGGAGATAAAAAAAAAAGTGCTAAAACACAAGGTCTAGTTTTTGAGAAAGCTGTACAACTGCTGCAGTTAGATTAAGTGCATTGCAAGTAGAAAAACTTTATGTAACACACATTCTCTTAACAGTCTCCTGCTGTGAAAAAGACTGTATTTCACAAAAAAACATTTAATTTTTAAGTTCTCTCTCCCTCTATACAAAAAGATTATGAAATTTAACTTGCTGTTTTTGCTTAAAGAAACAGTGTTCCACAAACTATTTAAAGCAATTAATATCACGCCTCGGTGAAAATATTTAAATATTTTCACAAAAAGTTTTATTTATTACGTTACCAGTAAGTCTTCATGGCCAAGCAAATAATTCTTGTTGTGGATAAGCGCACAGTTATCACCCATGCCTGGGAAAATGTTGCAGCTGTTCAACTGCTAGTCACAGCATAAAATGTTCTTCAACGTCTGCTCCTACCACGAACTCTCCACATGCACACATGCACAGAAACACACCTGGTTGCCACTTGTGATCTAGGTAAAACTTCAGATGATTAAATCAATGGCACAGATGGGATGTACAGCTTTATCTCCTTGAAAGGGGTAGACATCGCTAATGTAGGCAATTGCAAAACAAATTTACAAGAAGAATTTTGCACAAATTGTGAGCTTGTGGGAAGGGCCAGGTATGACTGTCACTCCCTTCGTCTGCTTGCCATACCAAGCCCATAAAATACACCCCTGAATACTTTGTTCCTTTTTATTCAAATGCATGCACCATCCTCGCAGTGTCCAGGTGCTAACCAAACATTTTGAAAGCACACCAACTTGTAGGCAGTAATCAACTTGAAGCTCCTCTTTTGACTTCCTCTCCTCCCACCCCCAATGAAGCAACTCCAGCTTGAATGCTAATAGAATATAAAGGAACTGAAGGATGCTGTCACGTGAACACATGATGGACAAGAAAAATGTCACCTGTCATCTACAATGTGGCTGTGATTAGAACAGCAGGCAAGGTGGTAAGCTACAAAATGTGACATGCATCAAAGCAAGGGTGGTCTCTGCTAGCATAAACTTTCTACCACACACTTGGCATTCTTCCTCCTACACCACCTCCACCAATGCACACCCAGTCATGCATATATGTCTGAACCAGTACAATTATGTGTATGACGTAAAAGAAGCACCCTACTTCTTTTCTTTCCTCCCTCACTCCTTTATTTATTGTGGTGATGCTTGCCCTTTAAGCCTCTTCACTCCCTCAGGAGTTGAGCAATAAAGACACTACTATGGAGTGCACTGCCTGAAGTCTGGGTGGCAAAGAAGGTGTTGGATGAGCTACTGTGGAAAAACTTTTTGTGCTAGCATTCCAACTAAAACAGTTACTGCTAACAGCAATAGCTAGAAGCTCACATATGCTGCATTAGACATCCTCCATCAGACAATGTTGCAGTTCATTAAAATCCACACCCACTAGTACTTTAGTTTTTAGTGTTTTTCAAGGTCAGCAGCTAAGCTATATCAGGGCAAGCTAACACTACTAGCACCAGAGCCCTCTAAAGGGAAGCCACATCCAAAAAGAAACTATGTATGCCAAAGATAAGATCTGACAGCACAAACCACAAGCTCCATTGTCCTCATGATAAGTACTTTGTTCCTATGGCACAAGATCTATTTCCACTTCTAGTTTCAGATGCACAAGAATTAATGGCATGATCTTTAACAAGATGCAGTAACATACATCAATATCACAAATACTGAGCATGATAATCTCTGTGACAGACAGAAGGCTCTCCTTTAGCGATCTCGTGAACCAAGTGTACAGACAGGCTCAGCAAAGTCTGTACCTTCTGAGATAACTCTGCAGCTTTAAATCACCTCTGGGGTGCTGGAGACTAATTACAGGTCTCTTGTTGAGAGCATCCTGACATTTAACATCACCGCCTGGTGTGGTTGCCTTGTCTTTGACCTCCTCGTCAAAGACAAGGCATGGCTGGCCAGTCTTCCACCAGACAAATAACATTACTGGTACACCACAGCTGTCGCTTTCTGATTTGTATCTTCATGCAGTCAGAAAGATGGCATATAACACCACCTCACACTAATCACACCTTCTCCATCCCAAATTTCAGCTGTTGCCCTTGGGCAGGCGCTACAAAGTGCCACCTGCATGAAAAACTGCCTACCAGAGGTCCTCACCATCCTAAATAAAAGGCATAAGGATTTGTAGGGCTGCCATACTACCTGACATCCTCATTAGGAGGTTTCACATGTATGTGAGAGAAGGTGTAGGTGTGCCTATGTGTTGGATGTCTTGTATGGGATTGTATGTCTGGCCATTATGTTGTGTTCATATATACATATACTCATATTATGTTGTATATGCGGTTGGGCTTGTGAGCAAAAGAAAAAATTTTGTCTTGGACTTCCTCGGACAGACAATAAAGTTTGATTTGATTTGATATGTTTGGTAGGTGTATGATGCTCTGGAGCACATTTATTTTTTTTTTTATTTCTGCAATGTAAAACGTTACCACCAGCTCCAAATAAAACAACATTGTGCAAGAGAAAAATTGTAACATACCTCTGCTATGCAGAAGAAATGTGGATATGCTAATAATTTAATACAGCATCCTATGAAAGACAAGAGGGAGAAATGGGTGGCAGTTAGTAGGGGAGCTATGGAAGAAGAAAGCAAGCAAAAGTGACAGAGGAAGATAAAGAAATCATAGATTAAAAAAAAGTGGGAGGGTGGGGCAGAGAAAAATGGGGATGTGGGGAAGAGAGCAGGTGCCAGTAAGTCATAGAGAAAGTGAGGGAGGAGAGAACAGGTGCCAATGACTAGGTCAAAGAAGGTGAGAGGTGGAAAGGGGAAAGAGAAGGGCTGGTGCAAGCAACAAAGTCACTGGATGGGGGAGCAAGACCAGGAGTCAGTCCTCACCTTAGGGGACATCAAGATCACAACTGTCTCCCTGTTTTGCTACACTTCTGCCAGCTAGGAATGAGCTTCACTCAAATGATGTGATGGACGGAAAGTTGATTTTTAAAAAAAGCACAGCTGGACGAGTTAGCAGTAAATCACAGGATTCACAGCAGTAGCAACCTGGGTGAAGCTGGATAATAATGTACTGAGTAATGTTACACGTGAATTTATGTCATATGGTATATTAAACAGCTGAACAGTTTTGGACAAATTCTGAAGTGGACTGGGAACGGGATAAAAAAACAAACAAAGATGTGCACACTCTCACTGCTCAATAGCCTTTTGTTCACTGTTGTGTCCAAGTCAAATGAGACAGGTGTTCAAATTTAACTCTACTTTTATAAGGAAGCAGAAGCAGTTGTTACTCCATACTGTATTATCCCAACCAATCAATACTCTTTAGCATAATAAAATACCATTAATTTATGTATGCTTATAAATTGTGAAAGAACAATCTCTGAAACAGTGCAATCAAGCAGCATCTGCTTTGAACAGCTATATGTCTCCATTACATAAGAGATCTGAGAAATGTGCTGCTGCTGCCTCTTCCTACTCTATCCCACTTGGAAACAACAGCAGAGAGATTTATTTTCAAATGAATGCCATGATGAGGAGCAAATACATTTCTCAAGAGCTGTGCTTTAAACATGGGATATTGATCGATTATGTGGGCTTAACACTCACTGGACAGCTGGTGCCATCTTGCAAAAGAGAGAAATACTGAGCACCACAGATGCAAATCACTTATGCAAGATAACCATGCACATCAAGACCAAGAGAATTCGGTAATAATAGGTAAAGTGTACATGTAGTAGGTCGAATAAAAACAGTACTTTCAACAGTACTGCAAATCAAAAGGCCTTGTACCTGTTAAGTGATGTATGTTCCTGAGACAGTTTACAGATCTGCATGGATTACATGGATGAAAGAAAGCAGAAACTGTTTGCGAGAACTGACAATAAATAATCAGCATAATGCTTCTTAGTAACAGATGACCTTATTCTCCACGCCTCTCAGTTTGGACACCAGCACTCTAACCACTTGGCTATTTATATTAACCACTTGGCTATCCGCACCACCCCCATGGAGACAGAGGACAAACTGTTACTTGTGTTATGCTACAAACATTGCCCTACACCTACATGTTTAATTCTAATCTGCAGAAAATATGCATTATTGTTGCTTTACTCCTCTATCAGAACAATTTTATGAGGATGCTATTATTTTAGTGTTGGACTTTTAAAAAAAAATTGAAAAAAGCATTTTGAAAAACCCTAATAAACAAGCTCACAGAATGTCACAAAAAGTCTGCAGGCAGGCTACTGGGGCAAAGTTTCACTTCAAAATAAGAACCTGTCAATATTTAAATAAGCACAACTAGACTGGTGAAGTGACAGTGACAGGTTTGTGATCACAGCTGGCTAGCAAACTCACAGATGTTCAACCGCTGACGGAGCATTCTTCTGCTAACATTCATGAATGTGCTTTGTGGGTAATACAGGAACTGTCACTGCTACATTTCCTTTATATTTTGCACATTACACAGTACTAGCATGCCTAGAATGATTTCTCCCACAAACTCTTGCAATTGTGAATTTATTGTCGACTTTTATATAAAAGAAGCTTATTCAAATTTGCACTGCATGCAAGTCGTTTTCCATTTGGAATCACTAGTAACACAATGGATAAATAAACATCTCCAAAGCAACACTCACAACCCAGCATAAACTACAGACTTCCCATAGGAGCATTCCTCCAAATTTGATCAGGTCAGAAAAACAAAATGGATTTGAATAGTTATTAACTAGATCAGCAAATACATATGTGCATGTGTGCATGCAAATCCTGCTTTATTTATAAGGTGTACCAAAGGATATTCAAGGAAGCATGTAGTATATAAGCTGCTTTTATTTATGACAGGTAGGTTAGTTTTGTAACAATGAGCAATTTTAGCACATTTTTTGCAGATGGGTACAATAAAAAATATAACACAAAGACACAATAATTTGAAGTGAAAATCCGCTAGAATTATTTAATAATATGTATATATGTTTGACCTTCATCTTTTCAGATCCCATTACAGTAAAACGCTTTTAGAAAACAAAGCTTTATATGATGGCCATAGGACGGCCATAAGCACCATATGACAAAACATCAAGCTATTGCAATAGATTATCCTGGCACATAGAAACATAAAAATAAAAACTCACGATATGTAGCAAAATCACCAGAACCTTTATATGAATTTTCATTGACAAACTTTGAACATAACTCTTCACTTAATCTGCACAATGTGTTATACATTTCAGTAAGCTTACTGTCAGCTTAAATAAATGTACTCTTAAATCAAAGTTCATTGGTGACAGAGCTGTACAGCAAGACATGTAAACAACAATCCCAAACTTATTAATAAATATCTGCAAAAGTGTATGAGGGAAAAAGGAGGTGACGAAGATGAGCCTGTCAATAATAGGTACTTTTTAGGGTGGCGGAGGCAATAATTATACAAGTAGTGCAATGAGTACACAGAACTCCCCAAATAAGGAATGGATGGTTTAGACAAATAGATGATAATTTTGATTTTGAAAGGCATTCCTCAAAGAATTTGATGCATCTGTAACTTTAAATCCTGCAAATGCAGGTACAGCAGATGTTGCTGATGTGAGTGTGAATGAAGCTGTGACATCCAGGCAGATCCATTCTTAATCCCACGGGGTCTGAGGCATAGGGATTAATTTGGAGCCTATAGTTACCATAAGTATGAGAGTGAATGCCAGTCCAAGACAGCATCAAACTAAATGGAGAAGAGAATGAGGAAGTTGACAGTTTCACCTATCTTGGGTCCAAAATGTCAAACACCAGGGATGCGGAGGTGGAGATTTAAGCCTGGTGAAAGCCAGCCAGGCTTTTGCCTCACTCAGGAGCACATGGAAGGCAAAAAACATCAGTCAGAAGATCAAGCTGAGAATTTTCATCAAATGTGATCAGCAAATCCTTTATGGATCAGAATCGTGGAAGATGACCAAAACCATCAGTAACAGACTTGACGTCTTCCAAAATAGATGCCTCAGGGGCATACTTAACATCTTTTGGCCAAATACTATCACCAACGAAGAACTCCACCGAAGAACTGAAACCAAGTCCATCACCACGCAGGTTTAACAAAGGCATTGGCGATGGATTGGACATGTGCTCCGCCAGCAGACAGCAGACCTCTCCAGAGTCGCCCTACGATGGACTCCAGATGGCCGAAGAAAACGAGGCCACCCAAAGGAAACTTGGAGAAGAACAGTGGAAAGGGAGATGAAAGAAAAGGGCTGGACATGGGGTCACCTGGAGCAGGTTTCAGCTGATCGACATCAGTGCCGGACTCTGGTTGAGGCCTTATGTGCAACCTGATGCACAAAGAGGCAGGGCTTCTGCTATGGCTAAATTCTTTGGGGTCCCAGGGACCCCTTCTTCAGATTTTTAAGGGGTCCCTGTTCTTCGCCCAAATTTGAAGGGGTCCCCGGGGACCCCATTGACAAAATTGAAGGGGTCCTCCGAACTTTTAATGCGTACTGTATGCAATTTTTTGTGTAAGCAGAAGCCCTGAAGAGGAATAGATACCATATTAATCAAAAGGGCGGGGCCCTAGGCAAATGCCTCCTCTGCCTGCCCCTAAGCATGGCCTTGCATCCAGGTGACACTTAAAAATCCATCAATATAAGTATAAGGCCACATGAACTTGCATAAAGTTTCGGTACTTATAGTAAGTCTTACCGCTCTAAATCTTAATTTATAATGTTGTTTGCCTACAGGTGATGAACAGATAGTAGTATCAACTGACAAAGTACTAGGAGGATGACAAAAATGCAGTTCAGACACATTTCGTTGCAGTCTGCAATGCCAACGCATTTTTTAAAATATATATAAAGAAATATAAGGTATTGAAATTTCATTGACCATTTGACGGAGATCCAACTACCATGATATTATATCTTTACTCCTGTGTGTGTAAATGTCTGTATGAGTATGTATGCCTGCCCTTGTCAGCAAAAGAAAAATTTCTCTGTCTTGGGTCTCCTCGACAGACGATAAAGTATGATTTGATTTGATTAATCCTACAAGAGAGAAGTAACAAAAAAATGTCCTGTTCGACGATGCTTGGCGAAAGGTGTTGTTATTATTGTTAAAAGTCTTGGCGAAATGGCTTAGTAAGCAAAATATGTTGTTTAAGTGACCTAGCAGACAGGTCACCCACAGATTCTAGTGTTAGAACAGCATCTATAGCAATAGTGCTGAATCTATCAAACTATAAACACATCGCTATAATTAGTTCTCTCGAAAGCTGACGACAGTATTTCAGTGGATGGTAGACGCTTACACTTCTCCGCACTGTTAATGTTTACAATAAGAAATAATTAAACTTGGACTCAAAGTCAACTAGCTCCAATGATGAAGGAATGATAAGTTCTGGGGACACATCACATAGCTTAGTTCGTGGACATACCATTTATTTCATGCACGATCGATTTTAAAAAAATGTACATGGGCTGTTCTCGATTTCTTCACGAAGGATATGTGCCTAATACTCACCTCGGCCAACATTTTAAGACCAGTGCTAAGAAGTCGGGTACTAATGTAGGGGTATGTACACCTTCAAAGGTTACTGCAACTTTGCAGAAGACACGACTGGAGAAGGTCAAGGCTGCGTAAAAGCCAATCGCATTGTCTGTTACATACAGCGGACGGTGTCACCCACACCAAGAGATTGCGAAAGTAAGGACGATATCAAAGTTTTTACAAAATACATACGTCCGCCCACCTACCCTCACACAAACAAATGAACGTACACCAATATAAATATAATGTGCTCAAACCTTTTTTTAAAATATATTAAAGCTTAAATTAAGGCGCAATCTTTAAGCATGCTAAAGGTGATGGACTTGTCGACGACATAGCGATCGTGATGATCGGAACATAATTTTAGTTTTGTTTTTTGTAGAGACAGACAAATAAGCCCCGTTAATCACGATAAGTCATGTTGTCTGTGTTGCTGTGATAATCTCGATACTCACGAAGCTGTTATATACGTGTTGAATAGCTACTTTTGAAGGACTTCTTTTTCATTATATGCTGTTAATGCAGATTTTAGGCGAAAATGCATGTAGTAGACATTATGCAGTCTCTTGTGTTCGCCTTTATTTGTTATGCGCAGTATGTGGTTTAGTTTTGTGTAACTGTTCATGAAAGAAGCTCATCAAGTTAGCTATTAAACAGTTAAAGTGCTTTAAAAACAAACAATTAAGAAATTCATTGGTATAAATTTAACAAAATGTCATATATCTTTGTTATTATAAATTTTGAGCACACCTGTATTCTACTGTGCTTTAATTCATGCATGTCTGCTCAGGTGAGTTTTATGGCATCTGCTATGACGCAGTGATGTACTATGCTTAACAGTAAAAAGGTAATTGTTCCTTACATTTTTCTGAAAGGGTTAACATAACTTATACAGATAGTGTCACTCTTCCTCCCTTATGGCAGAAGAGGGAGTGTTCTATAGAGATATGCAACCATCAAAGACAGCATGAATCAAATTGTTGTGGCTGAATAAAGCAAGTCATTTGTGTTACACATGTAAATAATGTACAATGAAGACCATGAATATGCTGGCCATAGCTAGCATGCTGCCCATATAAAAACAAAATGGTTGAAATCTTTTGTTGACATTGACGTTCTTATGGAATCTGCCACGCCTTACTTAAGAATGTGCCACTTAATTCATCTGAATAAATGAGTATGGTACCAGCAGCAGAGTTCACAATGGAACTGAAGAGTGATAAAAGCAGCAAAGAGCTAACATTTTAACTGATGAATAGTAGCAACAAAGATATAACACCTGCAGATTAAATCCTCGATCATTTGTGTCTGATCTCTTGAGGAGAACTACATGTACATGCAGTAGCGGCTGCTAAATATAGTACCATCTATCAATTGTTTTCATAATTTAAATTTGTCAACATTTTATTTAATAATGTGTTTTGTGTATGTACATGTATGTTTCAATTATACATGCTACAGTTTTATGCATGGTTGTATGCATGGATTAGACTGAAACAAAACATGCAGTGCTTACCATGGAAAACATGGTGCTTGTGACTTTGAAACAGTGCACTAGTCAATGTACTTGTTCTTTTTGCTGACAAAGTCAGTTTCCCATACAATGAAGAAAGTCCCACACTACAGAGTGGAGGTGCAGTTACAGCCCAAAAGCTCAGCAGTTATATAGCTTGTCAAAAGTTCATTGTTTCGCCATCCGTAGAATGACCCCCACATGTGGCTGTCAGGCAGAGCTTTGGAACTTAAGTTTACTCAGCTTCACTCAAGCAGCAAGGTCTTAGAACAAATGAAGGACGCCCACTTGCTAGACAATGTGGACCGTTTTGTCCTTTAACTTGATTCACGGCTCAAGAGGGGCGACGCTGCATGGTTCACACCAGGATTTAGCATGTGCCAGGGCACACGAACAGGACCTTAAAAAAACAAGTCGCGTGCAGTACAAGAAAGAGAATGTGGGGGACACGGCGTCGCCCCGTGTTGCAAGGGGAGAGGTGGAGGAAAAGGTGGGTAGTTGTGTTACCAACAAGCAAAAAGGAAGTGGGTCGCCGCCGGTCCCTAGAAAAGACTGGTGTAAAGTGACAGCGTGTACGTTACTTGAAACTAAGATTTACTGCAGGGAAGCGCAGTCGAGCGTTTGGAATGCAATTGCACATGTGCAAGCGCATTCGTGCACTAGCAAGTCCAAACCCTTAAAATTGCACACACTCGCGCACGCACGCACCCACGCACGGAGCACTTGAATAATAATAAATTAAAGACGTATATTGCGCAATGGATCAAACTATGTTTATTAATTGTTTGTATGAGGGTTGATGCAGCAGAAATCCGACATGCAACGATTAAAAAAAAAAAAAAAAGACCGGACATATAGATGTGTATACAGGGTCTTTCGCAGTGGCTTACATTTTTAGTGGCATTATTCTGTTCGTAACAACATTAATTCGTTTTCAGGCAGTGTTGCCGTTTTCACAGCATCTGAACACAAGTTTTTGGAGTTGGCGCAGTACGTGCTTGGTGTCACTGTACAGCGTCACGTGACTGGTCGTAATGGCGGCAAGTGCGTGGCATTCGCGGTGTGACAGAACTTGGGCATATCATATAGTTATTTAATAATATCAGCCGGCGTGCATAGCTCCTGCACTCTGGACGTTGTGTCCGATTCTATACCCATAATACTATCGTGACACACAGCTTGAGATGACGTTACCCACCTGTAACGTGCAAACAAAAAAACCGCTGCACCGTGAGACCTAAATAGCTATGCATGCGTGTTGCAAGCTGTACAGGATATCGGTTTCCACTCCTCTACTGCCAGTAAACAACAGCCAGCTAATGTCGTTGACATTCGACTCAATGGCACGATGTCTTTATTTATTCGTTGGTCAAAAGATACAGAATACAAAGATACAATGCAATGCCACATCTCCACCCGGTCAGTGAAAATAAAGTTAAATTAACTCGTTATCTTCTGACCTTTTATCTCTTCAATCCCACCCTTCGCCACAGTTTGTGGTAAAACGGATTTTTTTTTTCATAAATTTTACCATCTGTTGTGGATCCAATACCTTTTTTTTATGTCGCCACACTCGATCACCTCTCGCTGAACATTTTTGTTGAGTGGATGGTGGCGATCGAGATACTGATCAGTTGGGACTACGTGGACAGTTGGGAAAGAAAGAGAGGGTTTTTTTGGGTGTACATTATTGTATCAGCTAGTAAATCAGAATGTTTACAGGTCGTTTTTTGAAGCCCGTAAGGTCTGTGAACAATTGTATCGATCTTTGGACCGATGTTTGTTTCGGGAAGGGTTGATGTGCAGAGATTTGATCTGGTGGCTTGGGGGAGGAGATCGAGGCACAGATGTCAGTTGACGACGGTTATATTGTTCTCATGTAGTCTATATACTTATCTGTGTATTGTTCGAGTATGAGCACTACCTGTAATTGCACTTGCAGACTAAGAAAGTTGCATTGTATTGTAACATTGACGCCAGGATTGTGTTTGGATACGTGTAAATCATCATGGGTTTAGCCAGTCGGAGAACTGTGTACAAACGTGATGTTTGTAGGCATGTATGTCGAGAACGAAAGGGAGGGGGAATCATTCACCCAGAAGTTTGAAAATATCTTGCGTTGAGCTTCACCCATGCAGTAGTTAGACAAAATTGTTGTGGCGCTCTACTAGACCTTTGAGAATGAAAAAAAAAAAATGAGCAACACTATTTCACAGTAGATATATACAGCTTTATTGCTTTTGTGGTGTATGTGTGTGATGGGTTCGTGGGAATAAACAATGGGTGGGAGGTGGGGTGAAGGGTGGAAGAAGGTCAGATCGATGGAGTATAACCACTTAAGATTTATTTGTAAGGTTAGATCGAAGAGACAATTGTCAGAAAACGGGAACTGTTAAAGCATACAGTCTCACATTTTCTCACTTTCCTACAGCAGTTGTCTCGCGATGTTCGGCTGAATATCTGTTCATATTTTTCCTTGCTGCTTTCGGCAACTTATTCATGTCGCTAAAATTCCTCATTTTATTCTGCAGAGCAGGGCATATCTCATGGCAGCAGGACTGATACGTGTATATACATGTTGCTGTCTGTATACATGATATGCGGACTGTCAGTGGGGTGGTGCAAGGTGGAGACCAACAAAAGTTTATTCTCTCAAAAAGGGGTGGGAGGCCAGGGCTTTTTACATATCTTATTTAATACACATGGCTTTAGTATATGTGGCGCATGTACAGCTATTCCGTTCAGTTTAAGCTATAACTTGTGAGCGTTTTGAAATGATACTTTTTCAGTGTGATAAGCGCATTTCCTTTCATTTAGTAAGTGGAGTCCTCTCTTCTTTGCTCGTGATAGTTGCTGAACTGTATACAGATTTTACTAATACCTTCCTTGTACATTTAGCATATTTCAAAAAATTCTTTTGTAGCACACTGCATGAAAATGCAGAGCTATGAGATGCTTTACAATGAAATAATTTTATTACACTTGTGTCACAGAGATTGTAGACTGATAAGACTTAATTGCTGAAAAGCAAGCATGGTGCTTTCAGCGGTGTCTAGCTAGGATGATTAATGGTAGTGTCCTGTACTTTGGGGCTGTCTCATATGGTGTGTGTTGCAAGAGATTCATGCTTGATGTGTTTTCCACTCGAAATGTCCTCCATTCTGGGAAATATGAATGAGAAGCAAACCTATATTGTCAATACCTGTCAGAGCCTAAACAAAAAAAACTATAGTTGTTCAGTATACAAGCTGTTTGCAAGCTGTTTTTAATTAGAGAAGAAACAGCTGTTCATTAGTGGAGTAAGAAGTATAGAACTGAAGCTGTGCTCCATCATTATCAAGCCAGTGTCATTTGGACCGATGCCATTTCATTTGGTTTTTGCTTTAAAATGCCATTTTTGTTTCTTAATAACTAATGAAGAATAAAATTATCTTAAAGTAGTTATTTATTTTATTAGGTGATTTGTACTGCTTAGCTGTTAATCTTTCCATTGTTTACAGGTCAGTGGGAGCAAATGCTATGCCTCAAGAAAATAGCACACCACAAAAATTGAGTGTGGCAAATGTCTCAAGAAAAGAAAATAAAGAAAATAATATTCCTAATTCAGATGAATTTAGAAAATTGTACTTAGACCCTAGAAACATCTCATTGAGAGGTAAGCAATGTGCAGAAATGCAAGGACAAAGACGTGAAAAACTGGAGAAAAGAAATAGTATGTGGAATGACAACCAAGCAGCAACAAGTAGATTTATGGCAGGAGGGTGGACAGGGACTACATTGGTGTTTGCAATTTTGGCTGCTGTGTACATAAAAACTATGCATCCATCTTTGCCAGGAGGAGATTCTGGTAAGTTTGTTGCTATTTTTTTAAATAGATTGCATGTAGTTTATGTTACACATAGTAATCTTCAACACAGACCTGAGTGCATAAAGAATTTGTAAAATTTAGATTTTGTACTTTTATAAAAAAAATATTTAAATATACTTTTGTAAAGTTTGAAGCCGGAGTCGGATACAAAGATAACAGGTGAAATGGAATCTCAATATGGTTTGTAAAGGAAATGTCAGTTTCTGCTGAACTTAAAAGAGAAAGGAATACAGATGAGGTGGTGTTTATTTTTTGGGGGACTCAAAAAAGTGTCACTGACCTGTAAAAGTTGTGTTACAAGAAGTTCCATAGTGTCTGTGCAGCTCCTTAGTTGTGATAATGCCCGCCTGCTGTGATCAATGGTTGCTGAGAGATCACTGCAGTCTATATCTGCTTGTAGCCACTCCCCCTTTGGGTTGATGTGCAAATTTCAAATCACACACAGCGTAATCTGTTCATTCCCAGTGTCTCAGTGGAAAATGCACTCTTGTAAAGAAAATGGGAATTACTTAAGTAATTCCTTTCCAGTTAGGCTGGTCTCAGTGACAGTGATTCCAACTAATCCTCCCTTCAGTAGGTTTTCAGGCTGATCTCATTAACGTGGACATTTGTATAGGGTTTGGCTACTTCTGATCAGGCTGGTCTCAGTAACAGTGAGTCTTATATAGACCTTCCCTACTTCTAACCCTCCCTCCCTCCCTCAAGCGCTCAGGCTGGTGTTCTCAGTTACAGCAACACGTATATAGGCTTTGACTACTTCTGATCCTTCCTTGTGTAGGCATTCAGGCATGTCTCAGTAACAGTGACATTTACGTAGGGGTTTTTTTTTTGTTTTTGTTCCTGATCCTACCTTGTGTAGTTATTCGGGCTGGTCTCAGTAACAGTGACGCTTATATAGACTTTCCCTACTTCTAACCCTCCCTCAGGCACTCAGGCTAAGTAGTCTCAGTGACAGCAACATGTATAATTATAGGCTTTGGCCCTAATCATGATCCTCTCTTAGGTGGGCATTAAGAAAACAGTAGTAGAAGTTGGATTAAGTAGGGAAACAGTTCAGAGTCTGTAGTGCTGCTGTCAGAGTAAAGAATCACTCTGATTGTTGACTGCTTGAATTTTCATTTTCCCTTCTCTTGTCTTTATCACTTTTTTCTTCACTGTCATTAGTTCCTAATCCTCTTGTTATTTTTGTCCTTTTTGTTAGTTGAACAAAACACTGTTGGCGGGGTGGGTCAGATAAAGTTACTGTGGTTACTGATTGTCAGCTTACTCTTGTGGTGTGTGTAGACTAAGTTTCATGTAATAATTTCTACTTACATAAATTATAGCCACTAAGTATATGTTAATTTCTTTCTAATCACAACTGCTTTGACATAGCTAGTCATGAAAGGGGTATTTCAATTGAATTAGTTACTGTTATCTTTATCATAGTTAATTTATTTGCACCATAGTAAAGAAAGCCATGCTTCCCACCTGTTTTAGATGTCTAGGAAAATGGATACAGGTGGTTAGAGTGCGGGCTTCTGAAACCTAGAGGCTCACCAACTCAATATTTTAACTGAACTTCCTCTAGTCAACTCAACTGTTGGGAATATTCTGGCATTGAAGTAAGGCAGCATGAGGGAGGAGGTGCTGTCCTCACAAAAAATGCTGGCCTCAGCACATCACTTCCAATGATGGAAAAAGCTATGGGACTACTTTAATCTTTAAGGCATCCAAAGTTGTGTTTAGATTTTTCTTCAGCTAGAAGCATAATGTGTAATGGTAAGGGCTGGCAAGTCTTCAGTTCAAGAGGAGATTTATGTGTTCCATATGGTGTGCTGATGATTTAGATGTGTCTATTGTTTTCCTGAATTTCTTTATTCAGCAGCTCACACCCATAAAGATTGTCATGTTCTCACCAGTCATTTCTGCATAATTCCAGCCAGAATATGACAGATTTAGAATGTCAGATTTCAAAACAAGAGAAAAACTTGACACTTGAGATGATTGATGATCATGTTGGCAACATAACTTTTAAAAATGTATAAATGCATCTATATGCTTTAAGCAGTCTAATGCTTACCTTCAGAACATGTGACTGTTTTGTTTGTTTTCAGGGTTTTTTTATGCTAAAACATTGAATTTTGTTGGTGGTGTTTGGTATGACATTAAGGGGTGGTTAGGTCATCACTATTAGATGCTGTTTTTTAAATAGCTTTTGACACTGCACAATGCAGCCTTTAGTCTTCCTTTAAAGTGTGGTCTGTCACTTTGTAGAGGATAGCTTAGCAATGTGACATAAGTCCAAGTGCATAGAAACATACTTTGACTACAGTTATCAGTCTGTCTCTTAATTCTTTGTAATACATAATGTTCACTATTGGACAGTTTTTGTGGGAGCATTGTGTTACTGTAATCATTAAACATGCTATTGTATGTTGAATCTATGTCAGGTTTAATTCAGCATGAAAAGGCCATATGGCAGTTAGTTTTAATATAGCCATCCTTGATTAATGATTAGTGTGAACTGGGAAATTCATCATAATTACATGGATATATGAATAAAATTGCATGTTTTGTGTGAATGTCTAAGTTGGGGGTAGAGTGGTGGGGAGCAGAAGCAAAGTAGATAAGAGAATGTAGCATGATATGTTAAGGTTAACTTTAGTAGCAACACCATATTTTGGGCCATATATAAGCTGAATGTTTACATCTTTGCTTTGATGCTAGACTGCAGATGTTATTAAACTCTGTTATTATTGGGTGTGTATCTAATGCTTTCTTAACCAGAATACCTGTTTTACCAATAAAGCTACCTGCAGAATTTTGTGCATTTGAATTATTTATTAGTTTAAAAAAAAGAATTTGAAAGAAGATTATGTTGAAAGAAATTTGTCTTGGGGATGCTAGTTTTTATTAGATTCAGACTGAAACATCTTGATAACATAAAAGACATCTTGTGTTGCTTGTTAAAAGTCATAGTTCAATAAAATCTCTCTTGTATTTGTAAGGTCTATCTTAAGCAAGTTGATATATTTTTTTTTCAGGTGAGCTGATCCTTGCAGCTCATGAATTAGGAGTAAGTACCTATTTTTTTCTCCTATTACAGTTTATAGTCATAATTTATTATCATACTGACAAAATTTATTAGATGATAAAATTCTGTAACCCCTGTGGGACCCCGGGGTATGTTTGCCTAGCAAGCATTGTAAGAATAGGGTCCCTGCCATCCAGCCAGGCATGTCGTAAGAGGCGACTAAGGTGGACACCTCACCTAGAGGTAAATAGGTTGTGGTAGGGCTAACAACCCCACCATGTAAAAAAAATCATGTTACAAGAAACTAAAACCAGAGAACTCGTCACAGATGGCGGAAGGTAATGAAGCACACCAGGAGACTGGACTAATGACGGACGACAGCCAAACCCGAAAGGAAGCTGGCGCCCCGCAGCGGATTTACTGAAGCCGAGGCAGAAGTTGAGGGGTGGGGTGCTGGAACGTCCAGACCTTGTACCAGACTGGCAGGATGCTCAACTAGTCAAGGAGTTTGACAACTACAACTTGGAGCATCCTGGGAGTCAGTGAGGTCAGATGGACCGCACGGGGAAAGAGGAGACTAGCGTCAGGACATACCATCTTGTTCTCAGGAAGATCAGACGCTCAGCACTCTGAAGGAGTAGCTCTACTCCTCAACAAGAAACGGAAAAGGCACTGCTGGAATGGAAGCCTTATGGACCCAGGCTTTTGAGAGCAAGATTCCATTCAAAGTACACCAAGCTGACAGTGCTAGCTTGCTATGCACCAACAAATGACTCTGAGGCAGAAGACAAGGATGCTTTTTACGATCAGCTCCAGGCAGCCTCAAGAAAGCGTTCCAGCCCACGACATGTTGCTCATCATCGGCGATCTCAATGCCAAGGTGGGAAGTGACAAACACCTGCAGGGAGCATGTCATGGGCAAACATGGAATCGGAACCATCAATGACAACGGAGAGAGACTGGCAGACTTTTGTGAAGAAAACAACCTACTGATTGGAGGCACACTCTTCCCACACAAAGACATCCACAAGGCAAACATGGACATCACCAGATGGGATCACAAAGAACCAGATAGACCATGTCATCATCAACCGAAAATGGAGGAGCTCACTTCAAGATGTTAGAGCCTACAGAGGAGCAGACATTGCCAGTGACCACACTCTTGTGATAGCCACAGTTTCTCTGAAGCTGCGTCGATCACGAGGAAAACAGGCACGTCAGCAGAGAGTGGACTCCGGCAAACTAAAAAATCCAGCCACCGAAAGGGCCTTTGCTATGGAAGTAAAAAACAGGTTCCAGGCACTAGGAGACCAACAAGAGATGACCTTAGACGACTTCAATCGAGTCTTACAGGAATCAGGAGAGAAAATACTGGGCTTCCAACGGAAAAAAAAAGAACAGTGGATCAGAGAAGAGACATGAAGAAAGATAGAAGAGGAAGTCAGCAAACAAAGAATCAAACAGCACCAGATCTGAACGCCTGAAGGAACAACTCAGACAAAGATATGCAAAAACTAAACAAAGAGGTAAAGAGGATGGCAAGAACCGACAAAAGAGACCATATAGAGAAACTGGCAGATGAAGCAGAAAATGCAGCAAGTAAAAATGACCTGAAGACACTGTACAAGATAAACAAACAGCTAAACAACGGGTTTAAGAACAGTGATGTGCCAGTGAAAGACGTGAACGGTAATGTCATCGAAGGAGAGGCAGGAAAACTACAGCGCTGGAGGAACATTTTGAGTCGGTTCTGAACAGACCAGATCCCCCTCAGCTTGCAGACATCCAGCCAGCAGCTATAGACCTCGACATCTGCACAGACCCACCAAGCCTGGAAGAAGTGACAGCAGCAGTCAAGACAATGAAGAGCGGCAAAGCACCAGGGGCAGATGGAATAACAGCAGAGATGTTGAAAGCAGATGTGAATGTGACAGCTCCAAGCTGACTGAAATCTTCAGGCAAATTTGGGAATCAGGGCAGGTCCCTGTTGCGTGGAAGACAGGGCTCATCTTCAAGTTACCCAAGAAAGGAGATCTTGGAGACTGCAATAATTGGAGGGCATAACAACTTCTTTCCCTCACCAGCAAGGTCTTCAGCAAGATTGTTTTGTCAAGACTGACGGCAACTCTTGAGAAAGACCTCCGACCACAGCAAGCAGGATTTCGCCCTGGGCGATCCTGCTCCGAACACATCTTCATTCTGCGACAGATTCTGGAGCAGAGCAATGAATGGAACACACCGCTGTACATCAATTTCATCGACCTGGAGAAGGCTTTTGACAGCATCCACACGCGAGTCCTTATGGAAGATCCTGAGACATTACGGAGTCCTGCAAAACTTGTTCAGGTCATTGCAATGCTGTACAGCGATTTCAAATCCCAGGTTGTCTGTGACACGGAGCTCACAGACCCCTTCAACGTCAGTACCGGGGGTGAAGCAGGGCTGCATTCTGTCGCCGTTCTCTTCATCTTGGCCATGGACTGGATCATGAAGACTTCCACGACAGTGAGAGGAGAGGGATCAGATGGACCATGACTATGACAGCAACAACAGCGCTGGAAGACTTAGACTTCGCTGATGACATTGCTCTGCTGTCACACCGCCACCAAGACATGCAGGAAAAAACAAAGGCCTTCTCAGAACAGCTGGAAACCTTGGCTTGAAGGTCAGCACAAAGAAAACGAAAAGTATGAGAGTGAACGCCAGAGTCCAAGACAGCATCAAACTAAATGGAGAAGAGATTGAGGAAGTTGACAGTTTCTCCTATCTTGGGTCCAAAATGTCAGACACCGGGGATGCGGAGGTGGAGATTCGAGCCCCGACTGGCGAAAGCCAGGCCAGGCCTTCGCCTCACTCAGGAGCACATGGAAGGCAAAAACATCAGCCAGAAGATCAAGCTGAGAATCTTCAAGTCAAATGTGATCAGCACCTCCTTTACGGATCAGAATCTTGGAAGATGACCAAAACCATCAGTAACAAGCTTGACGTCTTCCAAAACAGATGCCTCAGGCGCATACTTAACATCTTTTGGCCAAACACCATCACAACGAAGAACTCCACCGAAGAGACTGAAACCGAGTCCATCACCACGCAGGTTCAACGAAGCGTTGGCGATGGATTGGACATGTGCTCCGCCAGCAGACAGCAGACCTTTCCAGAGTCGCCTACGATGGACTCCAGACGGCCGAAGAAAACGAGGCCGCCCAAAGGAAACTTGGAGAAGAACAGTGGAAAGGGAGATGAAGGGAAAGGGCTGGACATGGGGTCACCTAGAGCGGGTTTCAGCCGATCGACATCGGTGGCGGACTCTGGTTGAGGCCTTATGTGCAACCTGATGCACGAAGAGGAATAGATAGATAGATAGATAGAAAATTCTGTAAAGTTCAGGTTTTCTTACCTTCATCCATGCAGTCACTTGTTATCACAGGCTCCAGCATGCAGACTATTAAATTGTGCAGCATTTACCCACTTATTCAACTTTCAGTCAGCGGCTAGAAAAACAACTAGAGTAGATTAGTAAGAACAAAGGCTTTTTGATTTGATTTACTTTTTTGTGAAAAAAAATAGGTTGCCCATCCTCCAGGTTATCCACTGTACACCATGTTGCTGAAGCTGATCCTCTTAGTTTGTCCCTGTGGATCTGTGGCATGGAAAGCAAACCTTTTTTCTGCTGTCTGTGCAGCAGCTGCAGGAGGGCTGCTATTCAGAACTGTTTATTTGTAGGTATTTTTTTTCCTCTATGCTCAACTTTTTTTAAAGCAAAGATACTGCTTGGGGGGTGGGGGTAGGGGGTGGTTAATAATATGTTGAATTGTTTAGCACTTTTCCCCACCAAAGTGCTTTACTAAAAAGAAAAACACACAAACATAGTAGAAATGGATGCTGGTCTCAAAAATAGTTATAGATAAGTAAAAATTGATTGTGTTATGTTACGTTTCACTAACTTCTTATAATTTTCTCTGAAAATTTTACAGAGAAGGAGAATGTGTAGAGTATACAGTGTAGTTTATCTAAAGTTTATTATGTCTGTTTACTATTTTGCCTTCATTATTATGTCACCAGAGTAAAAGAAAATATATTTGTGCATTAACCAGTAGCTTTAAACATCTCCCTTGAACAGCATTTACAGTTTCTCGTGTCTTCTCACATTTCACTGTGTTTGAATGTCTGTCTACCCTTGTGTCTATCATTTATCTACTCTATAGTGTAAATCATTATGCTTTTAATATATTTTAATGTTTGTATTTAGTTTGGCTTACTCTTTCAATATTTGCATTTTAAACCTATTACAATATGAGTGTATTTTTAATGTTTTATTTACAATATTCAGGCTTTCATTAATTTATTTTCAGATGACTGATGTGCTTTGTAGGTCTATTTTTTAATTACCTCTTTTAAGTCAAGATCACACAGGCTGTCTTTTATCCCATTCACAACAGGACTAGCTATTTCTAGCAACCTTTTCATAGTGAGAGTTGAAAAGGCCACCTGCAGTTAAAGCTTGCCTTTTGCACTCGGTACAGTTATGTGTCATAAAAACCTTTTCATGTGCAGCTCAATAAACAGGTTAAAAACATTTCTTCATTTTATATGTGAAGTGTGGTGTCCAAAATCTCAGGCTAAGATGCATACTAAGTACCAGCAACATGTATATGTTTCTTATCCACACCAGCAAATTGAATTAAAGTGAAGACCTATAAGGCACGTTTGTAAAAAAAATAAACAGTTGTAATATTCACTTTTACAGTTTATTATCAAATGTACTCAACAGTATACACTAAATATTAAACCCAGTTGTCTCTGTATGGGCAGGCCATACCACCTACTATTTATAGACCATGCTGACTACAGATAGCTGTCGATGGGCCATGCTATTCACATAAACAAGTTCTTGATGGGCTATGTTATCCACATATTTACTTCAGCAAGGCTTCTGTTTATGCAAAAAATTGTGTACAGTACGCATTAAAAGTTCGGAGGACCCCTTCAATTTTCCTCAATGGGGTCCCCTTCAAATTTGGGCGAAGAACAGGGACCCCTTAAAAATCTGAAGAAGGGGTCCCTGGGACCCAAAGAATTTAGCCTTAGCAGAAGCCCTGCTTCAGTATCATTATCTCTTCCCCCCACTCCCTTTGACAGCAAATTCTGTTGCCTGTATGACAGTATGTGGTTTTGCCAGCACCAGTATCTCAGCTTCATCAGCATACGTTCGTAGACATTGACAGTTTTTCAGCAAGCTGGAGTTATGTTCAGTGATTTTAAGTTCAAATGAAACAAGCTGATGAAAAAGATAACACATTGACATCTGGTTTTTCAGTCTTTTTGGTGCCACACACCAGTAACAAGTATTGGCTACCTTTCATCTCCAAGCTTTGTACCTGTCTCAGACATTTTATCAGACAACAATATTAAGTGCCTCAAGCTTACCGTCAAGCAGGGAAACATGCTGTAGAAGTACTTTTTTAAAAATTATATGCAGATATTACCAGCTTAATTGGTCTCCATGATATAAATATTTTTTAAGAATAAGCCTCATTTCCTCTTTCTCTTAACATTTTTTGTGTACCAAGGACAGAATTCTTACTTGCCTTTGACTTGCTGTCCTTTTGGACAGGATGACTGGCTGCCTTGCACCTGGACTGCTGGCTGCAGGGATGTTTGGGTTCAGTCGTCTGACGTGGTCGTGGTCAGTGAGGGCTGAGGTCTTCGCTCTCAACAACCTTCTGCTGGGCATGCTTTTGTTGGTGGCAGTTCAGTTTAATTTCAGCAGTTTGAAGGACAGAGTGAAAGTATGAGATGACATCTTTGAGGCTATTTCTGCAAGTAGTCAGGTCTATAATCATCCTGCAATAAGTCATGCTAAGAACTGAAAGGATTGTTGCTTTCACCTCGCACTATTGTTTGTGTGTATATGCACATGCGTACTGTGTGTGTGAGCATATACAGATGCAAGATATGCACTAATATTTTAGCTTAGTCCGTTTTTACTCCATACATGAACAATTTCTGTCATTTGTTGTTAAATCCATTCTCATAACCAAATGATTATGTGTCCTGCATTAATTTCAGTTTATTTTGGAATCCTTGCAGAGTTAAGCAGAAAATTTTTTGTGAAGATAAGGTTTTTCTGAAAGTTTCTGGGTTTTTCTCCCCAGATATCAAAAGTCGGAGCTCTTATTTGTGGACTGTGCCTGACAAACCAACACACAAGTGTCATATATGTGGCTGTTCTTGCTCTCTGGGTTTTGTTCATTCTTCACAGAGAACAGGTGATCAAGACTGGCATCTCAGTCATGAACTAATATTGTTCAGATTATAAAGTTCATATTCTAGATGCTGTTTGTATTTGTGCGGGTTGTAATATTAGACTGTTTTTGACCTTTTCATACAAATTATGATATTTGTTTTCACTGTCTGCTAATTTCTTGTTCCCAGATGCTGTCTTTAAACATCTTAGTTCAAGTGACAATGTACTTTATCGCTGGACTTCTACCATACCTATATCTGCCATTATCAGCATTGTCCAAGAAAGCTCGCTCAACATGGGGTGATCAGTCTTCATTCACTGGTTTCTTTGTCCACTTACTAAGAAGAGAGTATGGTACTTTAGACCTGGTAAGGAAAGATTTGCACATCATTGAGTAATACCAATAAATTAACCTCATATAATCTATATTACAGAAACAAAAATCTTACTTGATCCATATCTTAAGTGTTTAGGCAACTAGAGATAGTCTTGTTATAATTTTTTTTCTAAGTGACTAAATGTAAACAAGCTCTTCTTCAGTAGTGCAAACAGGGCTATTGTTTAAATTTAGATTAAGTGATGTTTTGCTCATATTGTATATGTCATGAAGTTATTAATTCCATTGTTCATTTTCACTGGGTAGCACAAAATGTCTTCTTTCTTCTTTTAGTTAAAAGATCATGAAGGACAAGGTTTTTTCTGGGGCATCTGGTAAGCTATGAATCAATTCAACAATTTTTTTGTAAATTAAAACATATACATATAAATGCATGTGAAGTATAAGTGAACATTTTAATCTATGTATTTATTGCTGATGAAGTGCTTTGACCTAACAAAATTTGCAGAATAAGTTCATATTTTGTAAGCTACACCATTACCTCATTGTCTGTTTCATGACGATATATATAATTTTTGTGTGTGTGTGCACATGCACTGTGTCTGTCTCACACACATTAACACATCCATTCATCTGCACACTTACCCACATACCCATATCTCAAGCATGCATGCACACTACAACTTCTGTTGAACGTTTTCCTTAAAAAATATCAGAAGTCCATTTTATTCATGGTTTTTATTGTATGTTTTATTTATGAGATACTGCTTATTTTTGTCCTTTGCAGGGCTTATATAAAACATGTTTCAACAGACTTAACTCCTGCTGTTTGTTCTTTGCTGTAATGATTCTGTTCTCCATATACTACAAGTAAGAAGGAAAAACTTTTGGTATTGTTCATTTTTTTTAACACAAACTGAATGTTTAATTTTGAATATTGAACATTGCTCTCAAGAAATATATTTGCATAAACTAAACAAGTTAAAAAACATTGCAGCTATATATACACAATTTCCAACAATCTTGATTCTTTTTTAAGTTTAAATGTGAAAACATTTCATGGTGCAGTATATTACACCAATGTAAAGAAAAGTAACAGAGCTCACACATAAAAATAAGAAAAGAAAGACACACACATATCTCCTTTCCTCCATTCTTATACAAGTCCCACAAGAAGTCAAGTGAAGTGAGGCTCATAACTTTAAACCTATTAACCTATTATATTAAATCTTTTGTGCATCTTCTCTCACCCAGTCACACTGAGCTCTATATAGTATCATCATGAATTTTGTCTTTAAGTTCACATAATGAGAACCCATCTCTTGGTATTTTGACACTTTTCAGCAAGTGTTGTCAACTGCTCTGCTTTTACATGTTGTCTATACATTGTTGTAATATGCTCTAGGCTTGGTGTTGTGCTATGTATGTGTGGATGTGTGTGTGTGCACATGCATCCAATTTGTTTCCCTTTTTTGTTTTTTTTTTTAAATTTGATGAATACAGTTATATCTTCAACATGGCAGGCTTTATTATTTACTTTATGCTGATTAGCTGGAGAATTAAACAATTTGTAGACTTAGTTTATGTAGCTTGTTGTCCTAAATAGTCAGCCACTTCATTAGCATCAAGTACATCCCTTTTTCAGGCAATGATGAGCTATCCAAGTGTCAGAATGCTCCAGAGGATATACTAGTTAGCAACATGTTTTATTGCAACTTTTCTCTCTGTTATGCAGAAAAAAGAGAAAGAGGGACATTTTGTTGATTTTTTTAGCCATGCTGACTTTGTACAGCGCATTTTTTGCATGGCGTGCAAATCTGGATATTCAGTCACCATTATTTCTGGGTGTGGTAAGTTTTTTCCCCCCATCTCTGAGGTTAAAAAGAAACAAAACCCATTTAAATGTCACCTGTGTCTTTGTTTAAATTTAGAAGAACACACAACAACTAAACATGTGAGAGATGAGCAGTTTAACATTTTCATATGGCAGATGGCTACATTTTTCCTTCACTTTTATTTGGCTCCATGTGAAATAGCAAGCTTTGTTTATATTTGAATTTTTTATGCCAGGTGGAACGCTTTTGGATGCAAAGTGATTTTGTGCTGATTTTGCTGGCTGCTGTTGCATTTCATGATGTTGTAAGGTATGTACTTTTGAGCACCTTCATTTTTGGCAAATAGAGAATTGACTTACCTGAATATTATGCAGAGATCAGCACTGTGACAATGTGTATACATTTTGGCACTCAGTCACCACATTTGCAACAGACACCTGCATATGCGCAAATGAAGACTGGATAATGCTTTGGCTCTGTTTTCGAAAAAGTCCCTTTGGTCAACATAAAATATTGTTTCGATCCCTTGTTTTAAATTATCTGATTCAAAAGCATAATTGGCAGGGGTCACTGCGTTTGTGTAATACTTTATGTGCACGATTTTGTTAATTGCTATGTTCTGCCTATGTGTAGCATCATCAGCCGACTGATTCCTGTGCAAAGCTGGCATGTGGACTTGGTCTTTGTCACTCTCCTGGTATTTTTACAATTGGTAAGATATTTTATTTTCCCTGTCTGTAGAGTAATGCTGTCAGCCTGGACCCTTAAAGGATGGTTTTCTTAATGCATGTAGTGCTGTTTAAGGTGTCATCTTGTGGACATCAGTCTTAATTTTTTTATTTTCAGCGGCTCAATCTACCACTGTGTGATAGCAGTAGAAACCTTGTGGTACATGACTTTGCAGTTGCTAGCCTCTCTGCCTTTCCAAAAGATGCAGTAGTGCTTACTGAAGGAGATCTACCATCAAACAGCTTTAGGTAATTGTTTTTCCAGTAAAAGCAGTGTGGGAATCATTTCAACTTTTATTCTGTGCCTTTCCCAGCACTATGTTTATCATTTCCCAAAATGGTTGGTAATTTCTGGCCAACTAGGGAGCAATTTTTTGTTTTTAGCCAGTAGTATCTTTTACAAATGTTTCTTGTTAAACAGGTAGCTGTTAGCAGACATTTACTCAAGCACTCTGAAGGCCACTTTAAAAGTAACTTTTTTGTTGAGCTAGAGTAACTCTATCACAGAATCACAAATCAATGTTGCACAGGGACCATAGCATATTTTTTTCACAATCTTGAAATATTACTTTTGCAGAATCATGTGTTGATTTAGACATTTTGTCCACTAATTTTAGATATGTGATGCCCAGCAAGATCCTGACACAAAGCTGTGAATAGTTTTGATATTTAGTTGAGCATTTACTTCACCAATTTTATTTTTATTACTGTTGTGGCTCTGTTTCAGATTCTTCCATCTTGTGGAACACATGAGGCCAGACCTGACGATTGTAGATCAAGAGGTACATTCACCATATCAAATTTCTTAACATTCCACTTTTTGTTGATTAAACTCAAACTCTTCTTTATCTAATGTGCACATTGATGTATACATCATGAGTAACACTTTACTGTACATGTACACTTTGCATTTATTGGACCATTATTATGTTGTTGCCATCACTTCTTTGTACAATTTGAGCATGCATGCATGTCAGAAAGGAAGAGGGTAATAATAAATAGAGAGAGGGGAAAAAAGCTTGTAAAATGAAGTCTTGTTTCTTTGTTGTGCTCCAGATGCTGACATATGATTGGTTTATTCCTATGCTGAAACCTCATCTCCCAGGATTAATGTTTCCTGGTGACCAGATGTTTTCTCGCAGTGGCATCAGTGCCGACAACAAAAAACTCTTCACTTTTCGCCAGCTGCTGGATGCAAATTTTGACAAGCAAGTGTAGAAGAAGGATAAACTGTGTTCATGTTCTGAAAATATCAGAAAGATGAATAATTTTTGTTTTTCACAGTAATCATGATAAAAAACATTAAGCTTTAGCTCTTGTATCAATGCTTTCCATTCATTCATTCTTGAAAATATTTACTGTATTTGTATTTTCTGTTATTGGTTCAAAACAATTTTAAGGCAATATGAAAACTATTCTCCTTGCTGCAAAGGCCTATGTTTCTGGACGTAATTTTTTTTTTCAGGAAGCCACTCTATGGTTGCATAGGTGTTCAAGATCATGAGCCTTCATGGAAAGAAACCTATGAACTTCGCCCCTTTGGTATCTGTGACCAGTTTGTGAAAAAGGGGACTAAATTTAAGCTAGAGGAATGGCTGAGGGCATCACAGAAATTTAGTGCAAACTGGACTCATCCATTTCCAGAGTAAGTAAAAAAAAAATTAAATAATTAGAATTAGCATTTATTTTACAATTGTTCGCAGTAAGAATGAAAACTTTGTTATACTGGTGGAAATGCTAATAATGGAAATAACAGTTACCAAAAAAGGAAACCCCACTTTTCTAGAAATATTTTGTGAAGTTGCAAAAACCTTGTGAAATAATTTTTGATATTTTTTTTGCCACATTATTTTTGACTGGTTCTGATCTGGTGTTTGAAGGAGCGATGCTTCATGGGAAGATGTTGCCTCCTCAGAAATGTGGAGAGCTAAGTGAGTAGTCATTGACTATTTTACCTTGGTGCATTTAATCAAAGTTATGGTCATTTTAGGTGCATACAAATGTCATCTGACATTGCATAATCACACTTGTGTGGTTCTAGTGACTTGCTTAATACCCTGATAGTCCCCTATAAAGAGTACATCTTCATGGATTACAGTGGGAAATATGTGTAATGTGCATATGGGAAGTATGTATAATCTTTTAAAGGTATTTTCATTTTCACTTCTGTCATGGAAATGTTCTATGAGAAATGTCTCTGAAACATCCAAATTGTGTAGGACAGTGGCAGGCTTGTATTTGATGGAGAAGGCAGAACATTTGGATGACCAGCACAGGAAAGCAAACTGGTTGCGAAAAGCATATCAGGTTAGTTTGTCTTTAGGGCTGTCATTCAGATCATAAAAGTTTTATCACCATACTTCACCAATCTTCTTAGATTCCCAAATGCATCAAGTCTTCCTCAAAAGCAGGACATTCATATTAGCTTTAAACAAAAGGTAAAGGCGCAAAAGCCTGTGTTTGTACATTTTGTTTTTATTCTCAATACCATTGCATTTTTCTTGCAGGTATTCAAAGAGGCCATGGAGTCCCAAAAACATTTTCCAGCATACTGGCACAAGAACTTTGCTCTGGTCTGTGACAAACTAAGGCATTTTAGCAGTCACTCTGAAAAGATTAACCTTGTGAAGACTACTGTTATCCACTTTAAAGCCTACCTCAATGCAAATGTTGTGGATCATGATAAGGAAGCCATTCAAGATGCCATCTATAAATTGGAAAACTTCTTGAAAGTCCTGCAGGGAGAATAGCCAGGAGGACAAGCAGTAAGCCCTATGTATGAAATTTTCATGTCAGTCAGGGTTTTCCACCTATAAAATGCAAGGGGTTTTAAAATTTAAAGCTAATTAAAAGTTAAAATTATTGGGTGTTTCAGCCACCGCCCCTCTCCTCACCCACTACCCCCATCATCTCAAATAAAAATATTCACATATCAGCTGGAGAAAAGTACTCAGCATTCGCAATGTACATTAATATTTTTGTCCCTGATGTTTTAGGCATATAAAAGTATGTCACTGACGTTTGATAATAGTACCTAAATATCATCTTTCATGTCCAGTTTACTCCAAAATGTCTTACACATTGACTTGAACTCATTTTTTTTCAGACCCCCAAAATCACAAGAAGACCATAACCCCCAGGCAAAATTCTCTTTACACAAATAGGACCTTTATATGATTTACACATTGGAAACCCAAAGCATCCAGACGTATGAAGTCATTCAGGTTTGACTTGCCTTTCAGTTAAACCAAGGCTTCTGGGATCATTAGAAGTGCTGCATTTAATTGCATTTACTCCGTCCAAGCAGTCCTCATTGCAAACTTCTTTGTCATAATAACATGTTTGTGGATATATTTTCAGACACTGACATGCACACATATAGACAGACGCTCATGTCTTGAAAACCCTCAGCATCCAGAGGCCTTTAACACCTTCTTTTTCAATTCCAATTTGAAATGTAGAACATGGACCTTTTTGACGATTATACACTTTGTTAATACTTCAAGTTTATTAGAAACTCAATTCACATTTTGTTTTGGCTTTTTTAGCCATTACATTTTTTTTTTACCTTTTATATATATACAGGGTATGAGATTGAGAATTATTGCTAGTAGCATGATTTTTTAAATCTTTTATTAGTCTTGTTTAGTTACATTATTAAACCCCATTCTAATTTTATTCAAGCTCTGCATTGGAAGCCCAATGATCTGCATTGCTCTGGAAATATAACAATCATAATGAAACTCATTTTATACTGCTATATCTCAGTTCTACAGTTGAGCGTATTCTTCTTTACACATGGTTTCCACAAGAAAGTCCTTAATAAACATTAATCGGAGTCAACGATGAAAGAACAAAGCAAAGAGTTAGCCACATGTGGTTTAAAAAAGAAAGATTAATGCCAATGGGAAGTTGAAACTTTAGAAAAACTTCAGAAAACAGAGATCAAGAGATAAAAAATGGTTGCAAAATTTGTTATATTGGCACAGATATGATCCTCAGGTCTAGTGGTATAATGCTATTCACACTCTTTTGTCATAATAGTATGTTGTTCAGTGAAATACTGTATAAACACAATTTCTAAAAGTCCTAGCACACCCGTCAGGACTAGCCAGTCTGGATGTTTTATTTTGTGAAATGCAGCATAGAAATTATTTTTGAATATTCCACTTAGTATACCTAATATCCTGTATAATTACAGGAAAGTGCTGTCTCAGGATCAATAGTTGTCAGAAAGTAGATTTTTGCAGCTTTTAAAATTGCATCATTTGTGTTTATGTTGTTTACTGTTTTGTATGATTTTTTTTTTTAATAGGTACTTTTCATGCAGATGATTTTTAAATGTCAAGGTCACATTCCAAATGTATTGACAAGTCAGATTCCTAAATTGGCTACATTTAGTTTTCACCTGCTCTTCATGACAATCACTGTTCTTAGTGATGCCATACACATGGTGTAAATATTACACAGTGGTGTGTAGTGTGAATGTTGAATATGTAGTTTCCTACTTACAAAGTTTTAACTTAAAAATACTGCTGTTGAGAAGATCCCTGCATTGGCATTCCATTCCTCACAATTTACATGCACACATTATGGATTGCCTTCCTGGTCTTTCAGCAAGCCCAAGGATTGATAGAGCCTGAGAGAAATTGTCCATTTGTTGTTTTATATGATTCCACTCAGGATGAGCATCTGAACTCACTTCAAGAGTGAGAGGGGCAATAACTTTCACTGGCATGGGCAAGAAGCAGAGAGATGGCATCCTGGGAATTCCATGGTAGCAGCCCATTCCTACCGTCAACTCCTTCCTTTCCTGTAGTGTAAGAACAAAGCAAAAGACTGAAAGATTTACAGTCCATGTGGTAGCGACAGGAAGAGTTGAACATTATGAACATAGTATGATGGCAGTCCTGCGATCATGTGTAACGTGATTAATTGTTCCTTAATGTTCACTGGCATTTTTATTTTTGTGCTAAATGCAGGCACATTCCTCTCTTCAGGTCTGATATTGTGTGTTTGTGTGTTTTTACATCTGAAGATATTTAAAATTGGGAGCAGTGTATATTTTAAAGTCATAGTTATTACATCATTCGGAGGTAATGGGAAAAAACAACCTCTTTTGTTTAAATACTTGAAAGAGTAGTAGATGGAACAAGTTATAAATAGTGTTTTTCATACAGTGCTTACTTGAACACCTGACCACCATTGATGCACAGCTTGACAGATCATTTCTGACAAACGATAACCACCTTCCTGCTTCTGATAACAAAAGTTTAAAATATCATTCTGCAGTGTTAGCACATCTTTTGTATCTATTTTCATTCTAAATAAAAAAAAATTATGCTGTTCGCTTAAAAACAAGTATCTTTAATTTCTTACATTTATAAATGTTTATAAAGATAGAGCTTGAGAATTGTAGGTTTCGAGAAGATGCCAAATGAAAGTTTTCATGCTTTTTTCCACAAAAAACTTGAATTTTGTTAACATTATTTTGAACACTTGTAAATGTGGTGAATAG
This sequence comes from Pomacea canaliculata, assembly GCF_003073045.1. Classification (NCBI taxonomy): domain Eukaryota; kingdom Metazoa; phylum Mollusca; class Gastropoda; order Architaenioglossa; family Ampullariidae; genus Pomacea; species Pomacea canaliculata. The sequence continues at coordinate 20,920,165 of NC_037597.1, forward strand.
AGTGGTACCTTTATTATCCCACCTATAAATTAAAAAAATATAACCAAGTGGTGAGGTTGGTTGTTAGTGTTATGGTGTTGTGACAGCAACTTTCTACCACACTTTCTACTCCACAGAGGCAGGGAGTAGTCAGCAAGTGTAAAACCCTTTAATGCACGGGTTTGGACAATTGCACAATGACCACAGCTGCATTGCATTATCAAAGACTGTCTCTTCTCACCTTCTCTGTTGCATGTCTGTGCTCTCTCTTCCTTCATCAATCTCTCACTTCCACATTATACCATCCCAGTCAAATGTTTCAGAAACCATCACCCCTTTCCCACATTCTAGTTATGGTGTGACAGTGACCTTTCTGTCTGCTAGGTGTGCACCCATCCAGCCTGTCAGGGTCCCTCATCCTGAAGTCACTTTGCTGACTCGAGCAAAACAATTATCCACAGTTCCGCATCATCCCTTAATTACACTCATCGTACCACAACGTTTCTACAAGATGTTCTCTGCTGAAAAATGAGTTACACACCAGTGCTCTACCCTAAACAAAATCACACGTACTACCAGCCTGCAGCCTCCCGGCCACCCCCCTACAAAATGAACTAAACATGACTTTCAGACAGATATATTTATCTTAAACCCTTCTTCAGAGATGGCAGAGTGGTGGGCAGAAGGCCACAACATGAAATTTTCCTAATAATTTTTTTTATATAAAGTATTATGATGCTGAGCTACATACATTTTGCAAGTCGTCTGTTTTAACATATGCTTCTACACTAAAAGATCCACTCACAGCTGTTTGGTCATCATAGGCAGGGACTTCAACAGCAAGGACATGGTGTGGATGTAAGTGTGGCGATAGAGTTGCAAGAATGCCTGCTGCAACTGATGCCATTCCACCAGCTACAACAATAACCTGTAGGGATAACATTCATCTTGTTCTATATTTTATCATGATTGTATTAACATAATAACAGAACTACAATCAATATGGGTAATGTAAAGAATAAACTGTGCTACATTTGTCAACAAATGCGTTTTATGAACGAAAGCAGTAGAATTCTTCATGGCAATGTTCTAAACTGGTCAAGCATTGCAGCCAAAATATCTTACTGCTAAAGAGTATGCTGCAGGTCTGGAAAATCAAGAGAGAAATCAAATCTGATGAGCCTTAGCTAAGCATACTGGCCTTGTCCTGAAGAACCAATGTACTTAAGAGATTCAGGCCTTTGGCATAATCTTGTACAGCATTAACCACTTCTCTCAAAAGTTCATGTGAATCATGGTGAGGAATTCTCCGTGGCATCAGCAGAATGATTACATCATTATCATCTACAGAATCCAAAACTGTCGTTGCTGTTGTAATAGGTCCTGATGCAAGACAACATTTACAAAAAAATGTATTCATAAAAATGTATTACACTGATCTAGAAACTCTAAGGAAGCTGACCTTTTTGACCCATAAAATTTCACACTTTCATGAATGTCCCCTTCACTTTTACATTTTTTATCTCCACTTGAGGGGTAATCTATTATCAATTTATTCTCTGTGATGGGTATGAATATGCACAGCATGAAAAGAAGACCAATTGATGCGTACTTTTCATATATAAAACTTTCTAGTGATTACCTGAGACTGTAGAATGAAGCAGAGTTTGAATGTGTTGTGAGGCAAGCCATAATGAACTATATGTATACAACACTAAAACAGAATAAAGATACACATGCCTGAAAGAAGGGGATAACAGCCATCCATCAAATCTTCAGCCAGCAACTGCAGATCTTCCAGTTTGTTTGCACTGTCCTGCAGTGTCAACTGCAAGCTCTGATGATTATAAAAATGCAGAAAATCTATTTGAAAGATCTCTAAATTCAGATATCCCTTTCTGCTGCCCTTGGAGACTTACAATCTAACATTACTTCACATCATGATTTCAAGAAAACATGTGATAATTAAGTTGTTCATGAACTGGGATAGAATCCTTACAGAAGCACAAAGTATACAGTAATTTTAGTGTCAAAATTAAACTTGCTTAAGAACGATTGACCTACGTGTTCTGAGCCAAACATATCACCTGACACCATCCTGCTAAGGAGGACCTCAGCTGCTTGTTGTGCAGCTCCACAAATGCCCACCCGCATTTCTGAACCCCTGAAAGCCACAGATTTATATATATATATATGCAAATTATAACATTTGCATCAAATATCCAAACTTACATCATTATTTTTCATCTGCCTAATATAATTTCTTATTACCGGATTGGCAATTTTCTTCTTCATCCTCAAGTCTATAGTGTCAATGCTTAGAGATTGGTATAATTAAGATCAGCAGATATGAGGCACCTATATATACCTATAGTTGCAGCATACCGCGGCCATATTCGTTCGAGGATTCATTCTTTGATTAACATCAATAAATAGACTTGAAAAAAAGTTCTGCGCGAGCAAAAAATCTTTTGAATAGTTATCACAGTTAAACAGCCCATCGCCCTTTTAACTTCTTAATAATAGCTAGAATGGAACTGCTGGTGAAAGTGACAAAGTAAGGCAATGATTTCCAATCTCATGGTTAGCAAACTGCAATAGCATGGCCATTAATCACAGTTCTTATTCAGGCATTTTGCACCTGTCCGAGAAAACGTCTTACCTACTCAACGTCTTTCGCATCCACACAGGCATATCCATCAATAAGGCGCCGAGAGAATGTACCGTGGACTCAAAGTCCACAGGTGAATATTTTGTCCGTTGAAAGATGGGTTACTGACCTTTATAATTTACAAATTCACGTGCAAAAAAGGGAGAGGGGCCTAAGAAATTATATTCATAGAGATGAAAAAAAAGTTTCAAATAACGTATAAGGTTTCTCTCAGAATTGACAAGTTTTGGGTTATGCCCAGTGGTTATAGGTCTCGTTCCTCGTAAGTTACAGTACATCCGTACTATTTAGGTACAGCTGCACCAAGAGGAATCCGTTGTCCAGCTACATATAGTTACGAGACAAAGGTAAGGCGTGCCATGGGGAACTCGAAGACAAGCATCTTGTTTCCAAAAGTTATAACGTGGTTCCATACCCCGCATGTGTTTAGTTACACGCCTGTCGTCGTAGTGATAAAGCGGTGGCAAATAATGATTAGATGCCCATGGGTAAGGTGACCAGACGTCCCGCATTAGGCGGGACAGTCCCGCTTTTGACCTCGTGTCCCGCCTGAATATCGGGCTGGACGCCCAATGTCCCGCTTTTTGGCTTTCTGGCAAGTCCATCAAATGTCCCGGTTGTCTTTAAAAATCACTTTTTTCGGCGTTTTTTGACGGTGACGACACCATCATCGGCACGTGTCCCGCTTTCGCCCCCGAAACGTCTGGTCACCTTACCCATGGGTAAAATAACATATGAAATAAATCATATCCGCGTGGACATATTGTAATTACGAATATATATATAACACGCATTTCCTTTAGTTCTCCACATAAACCATTGTATGGGCTCTCGCTTCATAATTATACGGCTCCAGGCAGGAGTTATATAATTCCAAGGATTTTATGAACAGTAGTCCCAAATAATATTTGTCAGAACTATATATATATATTAATAAGGAAAACAATATATATATATTAAGGCTTTATAAAACCTCCCCCATACGCTACATAAACTTTCCCGTTTCCTTAATAACCATTCCCACACTGTTCTGCGTGACTGCGTCTCAGGCAAGATCGAGATGCTGGTTCTCATTTCAGAGTAAATACATGCACTACTGTATTTACTGTAATTTGTATTAATTTTATTATTTATATTTTTTTATTGTTAGAATTAATACTAGTAATATATTTTTATAGACTTAATTTGGGCTTTACTCATCTAAAAAGTCATAAAATATATATTGAGATATTCCCCAAAAATATATATATATATATTCACATGCATTACTCTATATCTTATATGCAATGTCCCTCGCTCACACCTGCACACACACTGGTCAGTTTGTAACAGTTAATTCATTAAAAGCTAATATTTTGCCTCGCTCACTTGTTTTTTCCTTCTTCTAGCCCTTTAATGCATATTGCATTACCCCATATGCAATCAAATAAAGCGAAGTATATAAACACATGTAAATAAGTAAAAAGATTTGGAGGGGATGTTTCTGCCCCTCTGTCATTCTTACCTAAACGCAGATGCATACACATACATTCTTATTCATATCTGCATATATATATATCTAATGCTCCCTGACACACACACACAGCCCTTCTCATATCTGCATATTTATAATCCCCCCTCGCACACATCTGCTTATGTATACATGTGTAACCCCCCACCCGCACATCTGCATATATAACCGCCCAACACATACATATATCTGCCTTTATATAGACATGTATAACCTCCCTTACACACACTTTATCTAATACCCCCTGATACATGCACACCTACTCACTCATATCTGCATGCATATCCATGTGTACCCCACCACACACAGCCTCGTATCTACTTATGTATATTTATATAATACCCCTTCCCCAGACTCACATCTGCTTATATATGTAAATTCCCTCACATACATATATCTGCTCATATATAAACTACCCCCACACATATATACTCATAATTGCTTGTATATTTGTAAACCTCCCCCCTCCACACACATTTTCTTCTAGATTAGCATTATAAGTAATAACAAACTGAGCTCATCTAATAAGGGTCTTTTTATTTAATGTCAATAAAAAATGGAACTTATAGGAATTAGGATTTTGAGCATAGTAAGGTGATAAATTATTTGTATGTTGGTCAGCAAACTTTATAGAGTTGAATAAATAATGAAATTCATCCCTTACAAAGTATATAGAGCCTTTCATTTCTGGGGTCTCATTTTGTTTATGTTTCTTGTATACATGTATTTAACTGTAGGTTTGTTTTGCAATCCTTCGTGTGTGGTACATTGAGCACACATCTACAAGCGCCTTACAAATTCAATTATTAATATTATATATATATAAGTTTAATTTATTTTCAGTTTGAGTCTGAATTCAAATAAAGTTGCTGTCAATAAATCCAACTATTTTGGAAATTCATAGACCCGATGCGTCTGCATCTTCATCTTTTCAGCACAAGCTTGATCTGGCAATGAAGTTTTGTTAGGTGCTCACCAATGCAAAACATCGGTGACTCTCGCCACAGTACGACTAACAGTTGATTAATCTACATCAGTGAATTCTCCAGACACTTCTTGAAAGCTTGGTGTGGCAAAATATTGTAGAGTAATGAGCACTTGCAGTAAAGGTGTTAATGTACCTTGCTGATTGGTGACAGCGATCTCACATGCCACTGCAGCGGTCAGCGCTAGAATGTTCTCTCGTCTAAAATGAATTTTGCAATGCAGTTTTAAGTCATCCAAAACTTCAAATGGGTGTGATTTGTCACCAAACACCCGATTTTGTTTCAACAACCCACATCAATGAAGGCCGGCATATTTCCTCTCGAGTAGAGTAGTGAGTTATTCAGCCCCGAGAGCACCGATAACATTTAACATGATCCAAAAGGCTGGAGAACTTCTTCAGGCTCCCATGCATACAAATTTTTCGCTGTTGTTCACCTTGATCTGTGCGGAACTCATTTAAACACCTTCTCCGATCTACATGCATGTCTTCCTTGTAGTTTTGCATGACTTCAATATTTTTTAATTGCATCACACAGAAATCCTCATCCAAGTATCACAAACCTACAATCTCACTGCAGACCTCACATACCAATGACATCTGATACAGATAAGCAGAAGAACAACATTATATTTGGTTTTGGCAACTCAAAACAAGAAAAGTGCAGCTTTGTATTGAATTTTTAAAAATAGCATGAACTACCTTTACCACACCTCAAACATGCTTAAAAAATAAATAATAAACCATAATCAATACTTTATTGATGCTCTAATCCTGTCTACAGTTACAGTCCTGTTGATAAATGGTGGAAAATATACAAGTATCCGAAATACTACAATCTGTAAAAAGTATTTGTCCACAGGGGATCTCTTTAGACATGGCTCTTGGTATCTATGTGTAAGTTATAAGCTGTCTCATTTGAAAAGTTCTTCTCCAAGAAAGAAAATCACATTTAAGAAAACTCAAAAGAAATGACATTTTGGACAAATGCCACAATAAAAGCAATAACTGTGACAATCTTTTTGTGCCTGGCAGACATTTATATTGAGTCTAAGAATCTTTACGATATACACAATTCAAGTAAAATGGTTGCATATTGCAAATCATAGCAAGAAGCAGCCTAGACTCTTACTCCAAGGTTTTTAAGACATAATATTGCCTGTGCCTGAAACTGATTCTTTACATTTATCTACATCACTACCATAACTACAAAACATGAGCAACATTTAAATATCACACAATGTCAATCTGTGTTATCTCTTTTGTTATACTATGGAAATATTTTTAAAAAAATGGCAGAAGCCACTACAAATGAGCATATTTGAAAATAATCTGTACTTGGTTCTTGCTATATGCGAGAAAGTCAGGCTTTGCAGATATCCATTGCCTGATCTTTCTCTTCTTTCAGCTCCACAGCAGTGGCATCCATCTTCTTACGAGCAAACTCGTTGATCTCCAACCCTTCCACAATGGTCCAGGTCTTGTTCTGAATACGCACTGGGAAACTGTACATCAGGCCTTTCTCGATCCCATAAACGCCAGGTGAAACCACACCCATGGACACCCACTTGTTCTGCAATGCACCGATAATGTTAAAGACCAAGCTTATGGCTGGAAAGAATGGTTCAACTCAACAAAGGGAAATGAGGAGCACACATAATGCTGGCTACCCTAGTGGTTATTCTAGGCTAATTGCTTTCATTTGAACCAACAAGTACCTTACCACCATCCACCAGATCAAAGCCATTCTTTCCAGCCAGACAGTCAAAATTTGGCCTTAAAAGTCGATCAAAGAAAATTAAAAATGCACAGACCAGAAAATTTTGTTTCGCCAGGTCGTTCAATTGAAAAAAAAAATCAAAGAAACGTGTAGCTAACCATCAGTTCCATCATAAAATGCAAACCCCAAGGTGTGACTGAATTTGGTTAAATTCTTTCAAGGAAAGAAAATCTTGTATTGTGAGACACTTACATCCTGGGTACCAATCCACCAGTCCCTCATGTGGTCACAGGCAGCCTTTGCAGCAGACATAGCACTGGACAACTTGCGAGCCTTGATAACTGCAGCTCCCCTTGTTTGCACAGTCTGTGGGCAGTAAATATTTTACTATATAAACAACAATTTTAGATACTTTCCTCTATAAAATATGGCTCTTCAATTAAGCAGCTATTGTGTAAACAAAAAGGACACAAATTTGTGTTAATCTTACAGTCACAAATTCATTCTTGAGGTAGTTGTCATCTTTCACAGCATCATACACTGGAATACGTTTGCCTGGGCTGATTTCTACAGTGGCATGGCGAACATCTGGGAACTGGGTTGACGAGTGGTTTCCCCAGATGATGACATTTTCAACAGCATCATTGCGCACCCCAAGTCGGGCAGCAATCTTTAGAAACACAAATTGCAAGAACTTGACAGGAATTGCTCAACTAAACAAAGATATACAAGTGATGACCCCACCCACTCACACACTCAATTTAAAAAAATGGACAAACAGCAGAGTGTAAACAATTTAAGGAAACCTTGTTACATATCACCCTTCATTATTTAAAAAATAAAAATGAACGTTTTTAAAACTGATGCAATACCAACCTGGGCTTGGGCACGGTTCTGATCCAGACGAGTCATGCAGCTAAAATTCTCACGTGGGATTGATGGAGCATAAAAGCTGCATATCAATGCATTCGTGTTTGCTGGATTACCCACAACCAGGACCTTGATGTCTTTGTTGGCAAATTGGTCAATAGCCTGGCCTTGTGACTTGAAGATTTTAACATTTGCAGCCAGCAGGTCTTTTCGTTCCATGCCTTCTCGACGAGGCATGGCACCAACAAGGAAAGCTGCGGATACTCCAGAGAAGGCCACCTTCTCATCAGCTGTTGGAATAATTTCTGAAAAGGCAAGCACCTTAAATAGAAAATAAGGGCAATTTCAATTCTGTTGCACTTTCCCAATGTGAAGACGTTTTCTGCTATATGTATGATGCTCAATGCTGACAGAATCTTTCCTCCAGAATATTAAGTCTCCACACACACACACACTGTTTTACAATGCATGTTCAAGAAAGTATATGTATACAGTGTTTGTAAAAAATATAAATGAATTCTTTACTAGCAAACAGTCAAAAAAAAACAATACTAGAAACTGTTTCACAAATGCACCTAAACATTAAGGTTACACCATTAAATCATTCATTAGTACATATGTACTAGAAAACTTCTATTTAACACCACCCCTCCTCTTCAGTAGTCAAGGGTTGAGAAGAATGTTTAGAATATCAATATAAGGCACATAATAGTTCAGGCTTCATCTTGACACATGGCTTTCACATGGCATAGTGAACTACGTATTTGTAAAAGGTGCAGTTTTTCTCCCCTTCCCATGTGGCAAAGTAGAATTCCTGCTGCACCTATGTTGATGTGCTAACGACTCTAGCTCATGTCCTCTCCCTCTTCTTCTAAATATTATCTTTTTGCACGCCCTTTAGTGTCTAAACTTAAGACACAACTTTTCAGAACTCTGACCTCACTGCAACCCTGTCCTGACTATCAGCGAGTATAACACGCGTCTGTTATTTACTTTGTGTATAAGTTAGTTGTAGGAGATGTGAGCGTGTCTGTTATATATGAATATGGGTGCATGGTTGTTAATGATTTAGTCTATGTATGATTTACATAAAACACTATCAGAAAATCTTTGGAAAGGTGCTATATAAATTCTCATTATTAATAGGTGGAACAGTGGAACATGATTCATTTCTTTATAAGTGGCACTTGCACAGTATCAGTGACCATTCATATCTTATAAAATTATGATATAATCTTACTTTGAGCTGAAGTCTAAAATTTAACTATTTGAAAACACATCACAAGGGCCAAAGAAAGATTTATCAGCATGCTAAAAAAACAAAACAAAAAACCAACTGACCTCTCAGCAAAGGGAAAGCACAGTCATTGAGCTCCATCACTACTCCTTCAAGCACACCCATCATAGGAGCAATATCAAGCAGTGTCAAGCAGAGTGGCTGCAACCAACCCAATAATCAACCCACTCATCTCCAATTAGAGACTGACAAGTATGTAAGGGATCAAGATAAGAATGTCACATTGTACTTCTTTCCCTTGCAGTAATGTTGTCAACTTTTACAGATGAATCGAATAACAAAAAGCCATAGTCAATTGAACAGATTTATGTGTCACCTATAGATGTGCATCTTGCCACCATTCAACAAGCACACATTTTTGTATTGAGGCAAGGGTAGCAAAAAATAAAAATAAAATGATACATCTCTACGAAATGCCCTTTCCTTTACATCTCAAATGTATCTCCTTCTGCTAAGAAAACCTATAATAATAATCATACTACTGTTAAGTCATGTAGTTACAATGAAAAACCTGTACCTAGTCTTAATATTTGGTTGTGCCCAACTTTGGTTAACATTGTGAGTAATATTGCTACAATAACTCAATAACGGACCAAGTTTGGCATGTAGAGTAGCACAAACTTTCAAAATGGTAGAGGTAAGCTAAAAATATTACTCAGCAAGCCTGCTAAGTATGTCACAAGAGTTTCTTTTAACTGCATTTAAGCATCACCAAAATGAGTGGAATAGATAAGCAAGAGGTAACAGTTAACATACAGTTACAGGAAACAAGAGAATAAAGCAATCCATATAACTTTCACATATGTCAGCAATGTGCTGTTACAAGATTACAAACTGTTTATCTGAGTTATATGACTGACACATGTGAACTGTGGCTGTGTTCTCTGATTTACTTTAAAATACCCTTTCAGACAATTCTGCATTTAGTTACAGATTAAGTATAAAGGCTGTGAACATAAAAGCAATATCATCAATGATAGCTTATTTTCTAAAAAAGTAGAAAAACTAAATTTATTTAATGTAAAATCTTAAATTTAGTTAATCAACTGTTTGTCAACATCTATATGTGTGGGGATGAAGAGAATGGGTATGCAATTGTTTGATTATATCAAAAAGTGGCAGTTTATACAAGTACACCAATATGGAAATAAGCAAACTACACAAACCTGGTCTGGCCCAAAAACATCTCCTTTGGCAATTGAATAAAGGAGTGAATAGGCAATTTGTCCGGCAGCACCAGTGACACATACTTTAACAACATCAGACTGAAAGCAAAAGTAATACCTCTTAAGTATTTAACCCTGCCAGCTGACACAAGACAACAAGTTGAACAATATCAAATAGTTTAAGTATTAACAGACACTCTTCACTTTAAGAATGAGTTCTGGTCCTACAGCTCAGTTCATAAATGAATGGGTTGATAGGCAAGAAGCTACTCTTAATGATATTTTGCAAACATTTTGTACTATGCAATGCACAATAAAGTACAAATTTACAAATGACAGTATAGCATACAATGACTGACTGAAGGAATAAGACTGAGGCTGAAATGAAACGCTTAAGGCTAAGCAGCCATGCTGCCTTTTTCCATGATGAAAGTACAATTTCAATTGATATAAGAGCTGGTTGTTACTCTGCACAGCTGCTCAACAAGTTGTTAAGTGAGAAGTGTATGCATATCTGCAAATCAGAACTTGTCATGGTTGAGGATTTCACTTTACCACTACCATATGCGGTACTTCACTTTAATTCACTTTACAAGAAAACTACTTAAATGGTGAAAATACAGGAAGAATCTTGCTTAATAACCATCCTGAAAGATCTAATTAAACTGAGACCCCCCATCCATTTCAACCACAGGCCTAAACAAACTGAAATAACAAATTGACATCCACCATAAATAATTATCAATGATTTAATTCTGATTGCTATATAATAACACACTAATAAAGGCTGAGGCACAATCCTTTTATTTTCACACTGAAAGTAAAAAGACACCGTTTTCCAGTAGTCGGAGCAACCAATTGTGTTCTATTTTATCAGGTTTCAAGGTCAAGACTAGTATCAGCAGTAAACAAGGACACTAGGGTTACAGTAAAGAACGAATATACGTCCGTGGTATAAGCAGTTCGTCAGGTCATAAGGTCGTGACCTTTTACACGCGAAAAGGGCTTTGCACCGATATAAACATTTGTCGTATTCGAATTATGGAAACACTTTAGGACTTACTGCCAAACGTACACACATTTCCCACACCACTTTTTTTAACATTAACTTCTAAAATTTCGCGAAAAGTAAAATTTCACTTTGTTCTCTCTCGCCTTTATCAACCGCGTGTACTCCTATGATCGATGCTATGTCAAGTTCTCTCAAGATATATTCATGAACATAGAAAATCATAAGTGAAAACTGTGCAATAGTGAAAGGTATTTTTAAACATTAATCAATTAGAAATTTTAGACGAATTTCCTTAACAAAAATTTACGAAAAACGGGTGACACGATTTTTCTAGCTCGATATCTGGCTGCTAAAAGATATTTGAAAATGGAAATCAGATTGATGCCATAAGCCTGGAAAACACTATATATAAATGTGATTAATTCTGCTAGAGTGCATATTTCTTAGGCATTTCATTTGCCTTGTTTGCTTTAAGACTGCTTATCGTGCTGTCAGTCGGGTCAAGTCTTTCGTGTTTTCCACCTCATGCAGTCAAGGTCAGTTTGGGATCGAGTCGACACAAAGCTTAAAATGCATCACGAAAACACAAAAAGTCTTACCTAAAGTAAGAACTGTCTTTTATTCAAAGAAGTTATTAAAATCGTACGATATGTACCAGAGGAAAACTCTTACCATGATCGCTGGCAGTTGTGTAAAACACTTTTTAGCAAAGAGAACTCTAGCAGATGAACGTCTGCTTGTCAAGAAGCCGGGTAGAGGTCAAGGCTATGCAACGAGGTTATATTTGTGTATAAACAAAAATAAGATTTACTATCAGCAAAGTAATTTCCTTTTTTACAAAATTCTCTTTTAGAAATACGTATAACAGTGACAACGTTTTTTAAAAATTATGCAGAAAACAATCCAAATAGCAGTTAAGAAAGGTAACTCGTCTATTACAAAAGGGAAGTAAATATCAAGTACATGTAACTAAAACACCTTTACTACAGACTATTGAGATGTGTGAGCTCTTTCACTGAATCTTCATTCTTTTCTCCCAGGGTGGCGTTCTACACAGATAAAAACGTTAATAGTTAACATTATATGTATTTTACAGTAACCAAAATACACTTACAATATTTGACAGCGTTAATAAACATTCCCCTCGACTAATTCCAAAATGTATTACAACTAATGAGCTACAACAGCAGGGGAAATACGATTGGTGTGAAAACGTAAGAATAGACACCGACCATTCATTTTCTATCCTTGTTTGAGAGTTGTGTGATATCAGTGTTGCTTTAAAAAAAAACCCACACACATGCTTTGGTACACAGTGTTGACAAACTGCTGCCGTGAACGAAGAGCCTGAAGGACACACGCATATATAAAAATATGTGTAAACTCAGTGGACGGAAGATAGCGTTACAGTGAGTCAGTGACCAGCTACAGCAACAGTGACGCTGGCGGTGTATGCTGTCCAAGTGAAGGCAAGTAAAACTGCAGAGAAAGAGTTTTACATTTTTGTACTGTGTAAAACCACTTCTGTTTCAGCTTCACAAAAATTGTTTTTATTCTTGTTTGGTATGTTAAACATTAAAATGGCGTATTTTTAGCATCATAATAAAGTATTAATAATTCTGTAAAATCATGAGACAGAAAGGAAAAATAGTGCATTTTGGGGTTCTTCATTGAGCTGATCATCATCTTGGACTGTTATTTCTCAGCATGCATTTCTAATATGGACATATTTTGGTTTTTCAGGTAGTTAATCATAAATGGCATCTTGCCTGTGTGAACTGTACATCTGGTCTCTCAAAAGCCTGTATGCAATCCCAGGTAATTTCAGATATGTATTATAAATACTGAAAAATGTTCTTATACACACTGCAAACAGTGCTATTTGGAAGTAATTTTATTGTCTACATGTTTTAAGATTCTTTATTGATATTAAACTTCGGTTATGCAATTAAATAAAGTCCACACAAGTTAAAATTACATCTTCTATAAATCTATAGAGTTAAAAAAATTGACAGCAGTGTGAATTTACAGGATAAGCAATTACATTTTCTTTTTTGTTCTAGATCAGATGGTAGGATGTCATGTCTACCACGAGAAAGGAGAGCAAGGTACAGCAGAATTTATAGAAGAATCAAGGCATGATTCACATCTCAAATTTATGTATTCATCTCACATTTAGAAAAGTTTATTTTATGCTTGTTGCCATCAGCTTTGGTTTAAAATAAGATTTAATCTACCCTGCTACTACAGCTGCTAGTGGAAACTTGTTTCTTTGTAAAGTATACAAAATAACCATTGATTTATTGCATATTGAAAGGGTCTGGGGAGTCCCCCATTGACTTGAGAGAGCTCAATACCAAAATGTTTTACTTAAACACTAACACACATACAAAACATGCACACTCACACACATGCATGCTCACACATGCACACACAGACCATTGATCTTATCATCCTTAGAATAAACAATATAATACAGAGAAAAATTGTGGCATATCTTTTAAAAGTAATTTTTCTGTGTATTTTTATGTAAATTAATTATCAATACTTGTTGCACAAAAATTTAGATGTGTTTTGTGTTTTTTTTCTTGGTCAGTTAATACATATGAGAATCCATACAATGAGGAGAAGCAACATTTTACAGAAGGTAGACAGTTTTCATAGTTTTAAAGTGAAAAATCAAAAGGAAAGTTACTATTGGGCTCTGTTGCCTTTTGTCATTTCTGTCGTAGTGCTTTCTATCAATTGAATCTTTTTGTGATAAATGTGCCATTTATAAAGACAAATTGTGCATGATAGTCAGCTTTTGCATTTAACTATGATTGATGAGGGATTTAGAAAATCCTTAAAATGTGGGAGGATTTTTGGCAGAGAAATACCCTATTTTCTGTTTTTAGCTATCCTCCGATATTTCCACTGAAAGATTTTATTTTTAACTGAGAGAAATGTGCTTGTAATTTTGGCTGACAGGACAGGATATGACATGGTCACCACGAAATAAAAGGCCAGAGCGACTTCGTGACAGCATAAAAGAAGTTGAGGTGAATGATGTACCACCTTAAAAGTGCACTCAGTTATACACAGATACTTGTACAGGCATGCAGCTTTGCATGACCATGCATGCACTCATGCACATACATGTGCACTCAAAAACACAGAAGAAAGGGAGAGAAAGTGTATTAGACTAGAGAGAAGGAAATAGGAAGTATGTATGAACTCTTTCCCTTTTTACTTATCAACCACCTACCTTATTGAACCTTCCAATCTGCACTAAAAATGCACCTCTTCTATGAGCATTGCTCTAACAGTGTCCACACAATGCTAGTCCTTTTTCACCACCTCCACCCTTTTCCGCTTATTGCTACTTTCCTACTAGTCTTCCTGCAGAATCACGATATTCTCAGTTCCACTTTGCGTTTTCTTAATTTGTCTTTTATCCACCGTCAGTACTTTTGTTTACTCTTCCTTCATTCGTATGCTGTCCATGTTGTCCATGTCTCATTCTTGTTTTAAGCACTAAAAGCAGGCTCCTTACGAGTGTAACTATGTGCTATACAAATCTTTCATTTCTTATTATGTGTGCGTGCTTGGAAAGAAAAAGAAGAGACTTTTCATAATTACCTTAAGTAATATTATCTATATTCAGGAATTGCTGAGTCAGCACAGATGTCTACAGGTTCGATGGCGAAGTCGACAGTTACTACAGGTACCAAATGCTGCTTGTCCATCTTTATTCAAATAATTTATGACATCAGAGTTAGGTGTCAGTCCATAGCATAAATTACTAGAAAAGATGTTTCTTTCCATTCCACTTTCTTGAAATCCAGAAGTGTCTGAAAGTGCTTATGAAATGTTAACAGACTGGAAGCACCTTGTAATTTTAAACATTTGAATGCAGCAAGCCTGTTATAATAAACATGGACTCAAAGAGGGTGGGGTAATGGGTAATGCTCTGTAGATCTGACATGTTGTTGAGATTCTTGTTTTGATTATTAGAGACCGAATTAATGGGCAGAGCCTTGACCTTGGGCTAACTGGCTATAATTGAGTATGATTTCAGCTGGTGCTCAGCAATGGCTGCATTATTAGTCTGGCTGTCAGTGGCCATTCAGGAGATGTTGATCGAATCTTCATTGACAAGTCTATGGTGGGAAAGTTCAGCAGTGATGTGGTTTGTGATGGTACGTGTAAATCTTCCTTTTATCTGCTGTCACTCTTGGTGGTTCTGAAGATAATGCCTATAAACATCACCATGCCCTCAAATGTCATATCACTCATAATGTCATGAACATTTTGATATAAAGAAATAACTTCTTGTACTGATTATGGGGATAATGAACCCAACTAGATCTTTAAAATACCAGCTCTCAAAGGTTTCACTGCATAAACTGACCAGTTTAGAAGGGTGCTAATGTCTTGACGGCTGAAAGCACTTTCTTGGTGTTTCCCTCCACAGTGTTCCTCACAGACCAGTATATGGTGGCATGCCAGACAGATATACCTCGGGTAGAATATGCACACTTCACACGTCGCCCACCCCTGAATGAAGCTGCAAAACGATTGGACAAGCTATCTACTTGGGAACCAAAGGTGAGCTAGAGAAATACAATTTGTTATATATATTTCAATAACAACATACATATATGTGTTTATCCACACGCATGCATTGTTATCTTTTATGGTAGGGTTACTTTTAATAAGTTTTCAAAATACTTGAGTGAAGAAACTTCTAAACATGTAAAGGAAGAATATCAAATATTGTAGGTCAAGAGGTTTGGTTCCTGTAATATTGGAGATTTTCTGAGTAAGTGAGAACAGAAGAGCTGAAGAAGAATGTAAAGAGGTAACCTAGTGGCCATAGGGGCTGTGGTTCACTGGGTTTAGGGTGTGATGTAGAAGACAGAGCCCAGCCCTGTTCTACCACTTTTACCTCCCGTGAGAAATCAGGGACAATAACTGCTAAATAGCTGCAGAGTGAGCAAAGTGAGTTTTCCAGCTGTGGAATGCTAAAAAAAGCTTTCAGAATACAACATTTAAAAAGCATTCGTGAAAGAGATATGTTTATGTTTGTTGTTTTTTTCATTGCATCATTCTCTGTTCACTTACTAATCATTGGCCATGCTATGTTGACTGGTGCTATGGTATACCTCAATCATTTCACAAGAAGTCTTGAGTGCAGTTTGTAATTTACAGGTCACACAACTGGATATCCTGGTCCTAAAGGACGGCGCCTGGACCGGAAGTTCTCCAGTAATATTCATCAAGACATGGTTTGAGTTATTTTGTCTTCTTTTCACCAAATTAGTTTTAAGAAAATATCAGTTGATTCTATTCATAGGTTTCTTATTGTGAAAAAAAACCCAGAGCATAATAAGCTGGTACCACGAAAGACAAGTGAATCAAGGGAAGGGAAAAATTAACCCCATTTATGTGGGATTAATGCTTAACACAAGTTCATACTTTCTCTAACTGATTTAAGGAAAATCCTCAGTGAGAAGCTGGTAATAAGTTTAGAAGTCAGTGAAAATTGCATGAATCCTTTGTCTCTGCATGTCTGAGTACAGCTTTTACTGTGGTGGTCAACGAACAGTGCTGATCCCTGGCCCTGGAGTCCCATGACCAATGATCTTGAGCGTGCTAATCTTATTGTCCTCTCTTTAAATGGGTTAGTGAATTGCACTCAGTATCAATTTGCATGTACAGAGATCAGTATTATTACAATTTATTTAAGCTGAATGTAGCAAGTTGCTGCATCTAAGGTCAGCTATGATAATCGGTGGTAACATTGTCTTTCCAGGAATTTTGAGTATGTTTGCTGCTGGAGTATGAAGTAGGCTAGATTTTTATTGGCTTCAGTATGTTAGTTAAGGTCCCCTCTCCCCCTGGTCTTCTTAAGTCATAGTTGAAGATAATGTTTAAGCATTTTCACAATGCTGTACTTTATCCTTGTGCATTGTTTAGGTAAAATCAGTCTATGTGACTGTATTTTTTCAGGCCTTTCATTGAAGTTCTAACACACGGCAGGACTGAAAGTGATCCTGTACACGCAGCCTTCAGGTAAGTTTTGCTTAAGGTATAGCTTTTAAAATGTAAACAATTCATAACAGCACATCTGCACTCTTTAAGATTATTTCATTTCTCTCTGCTGCTTTGTTGCTCGCATTGTGTCATAATCCCTCTCTTTTTTTTTCTCTCTGTCACCAAAGTCAAATTTCATTGACTGGCGGGAATGATGTTATAATCTCAAAAGAGTTTTGTGATGAAGAATACTTGTGTGACTGAAGATAGCTATGTTACAGATATCTGGCTGCCTAAAGATAGTTAAGTTACAAATTTTTCTTAGATTCAGTCTCGGTGTAACATCATGGTGCTATGTTTAGTCTTGATAAAACTTACTTTCATGAGTGTCATTAGTCTCTAAACATTTCATGTTGACACCTGAAGTGTAGAGGAAACACAAAAGGAATCAGAAAGCTAAAGCAGCGAATCAGCATTATTATGTTTTCAAAAGCATATGGAAATAACATTAGATTTATTGAAAATTGATAGTTAATGGTGAATTGCTGTTTATATTCAGCGGTATTCAGCCACACAAGATCTACACAGTAGAGCAAAGCTTCGGGCCACGAGGTGAAATTACAGTCCGTACTTGCGTGCTGGAAATTATCCGAGGCAAAGTGAGAACTCTGTCCTCTCCTTTTTGTACATAATATTATCTGCTTTAAGTTTGTTACTCATCAGTAATCTTTATACACCATATTACTGTACCAAGTATCTCTTCACCTGTTACTCATCAGTAATCTTTATGTGACATTACTAATCAGAGAACTCCACTATTTGTTTATTATCATTACTTTTTTGGTATGCAATTGGTAATCTGAGCTTCTGTCACCTATTAATTTTGAATAATTTTCTTTTTTTTTTTTTCCTGACAGATGCAGACAGCAGCAGTTGTGACAATACCCCTCAAAGGTATGTAAATTGTTTGGCTGTAACATGTCCACGTATGATGACAAAATGCTGTTAACCCAATACTAAACACTATACATTAGCTTACGCTGTTGCCAGCCCTATGCTCCTCAGGGAGTAGCAAGGACTAAGCTTACGCTGTTGTGAAGGTATACCTTAAAGAAGAGCTGTAAAGATGCAAGTGTTAGTGATTTTACTTTAAAAATGTGTCACTTTTTGGGACTTTTTTTGTCACAAAGTGGAAATTTTTATCCACCCACCCAACATTAACAAGTGCCTGATTTATTCATGCAAATAAAAGGCTGTAAAAAGAAAAGGATGGGCTCAACTTTCAACATGCATTTCAGTTTCATGCCTTGGTATTGCTCTTTCGCAAGTCTTAAGGGGAGAAAATCTGTTGTTTGGTTATGCAGATTGTAGTTTACAAATTCAAATAAAATAAACATCATATACAAAGCAGGAAGCTGTTCAAATAAAATAAGTCTTCTCACATTATTTCAGGAACAGTCATTTGTCAAGCCAGGAACCCAGGGGAAGATAAGCTGCTTCTGGGATGCAGTGATGGCTCGCTGGTGTGTCTGTAAAGCTCTTTATCTAGTACAGAAGTAGAGAGGACTATGACAATTTTTGAAGCATATTTGCTATGAATAAAGTCAGTGGACTGTTTGATGTCACTTCCCTGTGAAGATGTTATGTATGTGTTTTTCAACATCAGGTAAAAGTAAACCAACCTTAAAAATTAACTGTGGAATAAGAATTTTTGAAAATAGAATTCTGTTGTGTAACTTTTTCAGAATTACTAATTGTATCTTCATGGGTAGTATCTAATGGGTTATGCAGACATATTGTTAAAGCCATATTTTTTTGTAATGAGATCAAGTATTACTTTTCCTGCATGCTAGGGTCTTTTTAACATTTTTCTTTATCATTTAAGGGAGGTAATTAAACAAGCAAATAGAAGGTAGCCAGTACTGTGGGTGTCTACTGACTTTTAACATATATGTGTGCTTTTGGATAAAATAAATTTAAAGTAAAAAATAGCTATTCTTTCATCTTTATTTCTTGAGTATTTTATTGCAGGTAATGTACAGCCAGCATAAGAAGCTGACATTTGTTACAAGATGTGCTGTGGTAATTGTTTTGTTCTTACATTAATCATGAACTAATATTAAGAGGTGTTAGACATTATGAGAAGTTGAAGGGATGCTAATAGTTAAATCCTTTGGTAGACTGAAGAAAGCGTAATCATGTCACACCTCTTCTCCATATACTTATACTTTTTCAATGCCTTATGAGCTTTTTTATGAGTTAATTTTGCTGGTTCCTCTCATGCCTCCATATTCGATATGATGACTGATCACTCTTCACCAATACTTCTTTGTTCCTCAATAGACCATACTGTCCCACACCCACTAAAGGTTTTTATCAAAAGGTTTGGTGAACAATTCATCTCATATGCTGGACCTAAACTATAGACATGTTTCCAATCTTAGTTTAAACCATTCAGCCTATTTCAAGATTCAAGAGGACATTAAAGAATTTCTTTTTTCGGAAATACCTCTTGCAGTAACTCCATTCTCACTTTAGTCTTATCGATGTTTCAGATGTATGTACTTTGTGTGTGTGTGTGTGTGTGTGCATGTATCTTTTTGGTGAGATGGTACTATTATTTTAAACCCTTCCCTGTCATTTATATTTCTATTCATGGCCTAGTAATGGGATGCATGGAGAGCCAAGACACATTCTGGAATTCCATGCTAATCAAGCATCCTACTTATTGTTACTTCTTTCAAATGATAAGCCAAAGTTTTGCTAAGCTTTGTGATTAAAACAGAATCCAATCTACCAGTCAAAGTCCCTGCATATGCACTGTGTTTATGTGTGCGCACACATGTGTTCCTTGTAGCCTTCACTGAAAGAATCAAGTTTTTGTTTTGTTTCAGGTACCAGCTTGTCTTGCCTGGCATCCTGGGGCTAACCTGATCTTTGCTGCCAGTAACCGGGGTGACATTCAGGTGACAATTTTTTCTTTTAAGAATGTGTTTTTGTCTACGGTGTAATCAGAGTTTAGAAAGTTGCAGTTTACACGTTCAAAAATCTGAATCTGAATAACTCTAATTTTTATATCTGTGCATGTTCTGTCTTCTAGCATCTATTATACACAGGGTAGTGAAGACTTTTGTAGCAAGAAATGGTGAACAATATACAGGGTGTCTTTGTGCCACAGGTGTTTGATCAAGCACTTAATCCTCTCAGGGTGCAGTTTGTGGCGGAAGATCCTGAGCCTGAGAAATTTCTTAAGATCAGCTGTCTCTTCAGGTTTGGTATATTTTTAGATGTGCAGATGTATGCGTGTACATCTAAGGCAGTTGAATTAGCAGTTTGAATTTCCTTCATTTAGGATTACCATGAAAAAAAATATTTTGTTTACATATATGAGCTTGTGTGCCTCTTGTATGACTTTTGTAAATACGTGATTAAAAAGTCTTTTGTCTTCATTGAAGTTTCTCTGATCTCAAAAGTAAAGCACTGCTAGATATAATTTTAACACCATTTTGGATTATTATTGTACATATTTCTATTATATGCAGGACTTCAGTGACCCTAAAGAACATTGAATGGTGTATGTTTGATGCCCAGAGCTCGGAATTCGTCACAGACTACATAGATGCCATGTTTCTTAGCCTGGAAAAGTAAGATTTTTAAATCTTTCTCTCTGATTCTGATTGCTGTCTGATTTCATTTATTTTCAGGGTAGTGTTCTTTTTTCTTTGTACTGTGCCACATGATTAAGGGCTATAGAACTATGATCGCTTTGCCATTTGGAGCTGTGGTGTGTGGGTTCCAACAGAGATCTATCTGACCTTGCCAATTTCTTCCAACATGCATATATAGTGCTTACCGTTTCCCTCTTGAAATCTAGGGTGCGTCCTCACCTTCCTGAATTCCTGCTTTGAACCTTTGCCCCAAGCCTTCTTTATGCTTCTTTCCTGGAGGACCTGCTCCTTGGTTGCAGTTACCCTGGTGACTCGAGTTTCCAAAGTGAAACAAATTAACTTTTCATGCATAGTGCGTAACCAGCCAGATGTGGCAGGTGTATGTAAAATTCATCTGTGACCTGCACACTCTTTACTTTTCTGTTGATTATAAACAGAATCACCACATTCACTCAGTGGTTAAGGAAGAAACTGAATTGTAAAGAGCTAATGGGCTTCCTTTGAGATCATGATATTAGTGATAGGAAATGACACGATTAAGTAAAACAAAATTCATTTCTCTCCTGTGCTACAGAGGTCCGCCAGCCCTTTTACTGCTGCATCTTGGAACTATGAGTCGTGAGAGGTTTTCTGCTGTGGAGCTCACTAAAGAGTACATCAAACATCGGCAGATTGATGAAGTGAGTGGAAATCACTGAGAAAGTGTTTGTGTTTGTTTCTTGGTAGGAATAAGTCAGCACTTATGAGATTCATAATGAGTATGAGTTGGGCTTTTTTTGAGGTGGGGGGCAGGTCAGGGGTTAGAGGTAAAAGGATAATATGGATGATTCGTTATGGTTGACATGGAGAAGTGCTGACCGTCAGAGTTGTTTACTGTGCTGGCAGGACTTTTTTCATCATTATCTTTTTCCTGTTGTTAAAATTTTTGTTCTGCTATTCCTTGAAATTTTCATATTTTCAGGCAGTAAGTCTGCTAGAAAGTTTAAACTGGGACACTGAGGGCGCCAGTTGTTATTCTTGTCTCTCTGCTATTGTTAATCACCTGCTGCGACAACCACTTAATGCAGAGAGGGAAGGTGAGATTATGTTAATCACCTGTTGCAACTCAGTTAATAATAGAATTTTAATTCGCATTACGATTTTTGCAGATGAGTCTACCACTAAAGGGTAAAATTCAAAATGTTGAGATAAACTGTTCGAGTTTCATAAATAGCGAAAGTTGGGTTGAGGTCCATGTGGACCCCTGCAGCTATTAGAGGGTTAACGCAGAATGGAAAGGTGAGATTATGTTAAATCAACTGTTGTGACAGCCACTTAGTGCTAAGAGGGAAGGTGAGACTATGTTAATTAGCTGTTGCAACAATAATAATAAATGCAAAATTTTTAAAGCACATACACTCCTAAGGAGTATGCTCTTTCTTATCACTTAAGAACAAGAATGAAACATGGACAGCATACGAGGGACAGGAAAACAAACAAATAACATACGAGCTATAAAAGAATAAACAACTGTACTAAACGAAGAACAAAATCAAATACAGAAAAGCACAAAGAGGAACCAAATAAGAAGAACAAGAGCAACAGGCACTAAATGCAGAGAGGGAAGGTGACACAATGTTTTACTCTCGCAATTCTAGCATATTTATTCCTTGACTCTGGCCAACTTTCAGGCCTGAAAACACATGCACATAAAAAAAGAGTTGTTGACTTTGTTTTCATTTTACATGTCCTCTTCAAAGTGACTTTTCAAAATTCTCAGGTACATCCTCTTCATGGAACATATGTGCTGTAGAATGATGAATCCACATTTAAAAATAGAAACAGCTATCATAGAAAACCATTTTCGTCTTTTAAGTCCTATTGTTGTCATATTAATCAAACATTTATTTTTGCTCTCATTATAGCTCAGTTGCAGGCAACGCTAGCCACATTCTATGCTCCTAAGCCTCCAATCTCTGAGGTAACAATTGTGGAATATCGAGACCCCATATCACGTCTCGCTCGCCGCTTCTTCCACCATTTGTTGCGCTATGCTCGCTTTGACAAAGCTTTCTTGCTGGCTGTGGATATCGGAGCCCGTGATCTCTTCATGGTAAACTTCAAAAGTTTTGGTCTCAGATCTGGAAGCATTTGGATGTGCTATTTGTTTTGAAAGATGGGTATTAGACAAGCATGCTTAGTAAGAGCAAGAATAATAATAATGACATCCCCCGACCCCGCCCTTTCATGAAGGATTTTACCTGTGCTAATTGATTTTGATTTAGAAATCAGCTTGTGCAGTCTTGTATTTTAAGTTTCCACTATGATGACCTAGTAGCGTAAAATCAGAGTGAGCTCTAATTGCAGAGCTCTTTGTTTATGAAATATATGTTACGTATTTGTTTGACATCACATGCACTTTAGTGAATATAGTATTCTGTATAACATATGAATACATTTAACATACATGGAATGGAATTGAGCTGTGTGCCTATGCAGACGTGTTTGTGTCTGTGTGTGAGAAGAGAATCCAGCAGTGAGAAAGCACCAGTACACAGTATATGCACTGCTTTCAGTTTAAGGTTGTCGATTACACTGCTGTCAATCTGGATTTGTCAGCTGCATGCTGCTGTTAGTGTGGGTGCATCACTTTACACACCGCTTTTTGGTTTATTACTCTGCAGGACCTGCACTACATGGCTCAGGATAAGGGGGAAACAGCACTAGCTGAAGTTGCCAAACATAAGGCTGAGCAGGTGGATGCAGAAACGCAGGGTATGTTATTTTGACAATGTGCTTACACTTCACTCACCAGCACCTATGGTTAGGATATTAATTAATTAAAATCCTGATTCAGACATCAAGTCTTCATTGTGTTTTAAGGTTTTTCCAGCTTCAGACTAGTATGGATTCTAGAAAAGTGAATGCTTGCAGCCTATCTCACCAAGAGCATTAATGTCAGTAGCATTAGACAAACAGCTAGCTACAACTGGCAAGTTTACCAAAGCAACACAAATTGCTAGATTTAGAAACTGACAAATTACTAGCATAGCACTAGTTGTATGAACTGAAGTAGCCAGCAAACCACAATTTACTGTCTTCAGCACATGGGAAGTTACCTGTGAAGTATAAATTACTAGCTTCAGGAACTGGGAAGTTAGCAGTGAAACACAACTGTGAAATGACTCCTCATCCCATTTCTCTAGTCTGCCTGTATTTTGCAGATGTCCTGGACATTTTGGATGAGGGCTTGTCTGCAGAAGACAGATTTGTGCAGCACAATGGAAGCCACAAGCAGCTGCAGGAAGCTGCTGAACAGGAAAACATCATTGATCAGGTATATTTGTGAATAACCTGTTCATGGAGAATATTGTTGATCAGACATGTTTGGAATAAATGTTCACAGAGAAAATTATGCGACACCAGCCTATCTTTGAGTTTTCTGTGTTGAGGATGGTGGACAGTTTTGACCACAGTACACAGCAAGATGCTGCGGTATGGTACATCTGTAGAATCTGTGTAGTTGAGTGATCAGGAAGACAGAGGATGTTATTTGAATGTTGCGCCATGATGCAAAAAATATTTAAGATGTGATATAGGAGTGTATTTTTTTAAAGTCAGCCAGGGTGTGTGTTGTCCTTACATTTTTATCGTCAGTACCATGTTTGTCATATCTTCATTGTCAGTGCCATTTTTGTCCAGCTTCCCTTGTCTCGGCAACACCCTTGGCAACAGGAGTACTATCGACAAGGGGCAGGTGATTATCCTGAACAAACAAGAATCCAAAGAAATAGGGAGATTGGAAATTTAGCTGCTGCACCAACAGAGTAAGCCAGCAGGCTTTGTGTTCACTTGCTTCTACTTGAGTGTTGTGGGTGGTTATTCAAAAATTAAGCATGTAGAAGAACTGGTGAGCTTATGAGAATCTCTTCCTCAACAATTCCTTACTTGTCACTTAGGTTGTGAAAGTTATTGTATCCCTCCAATATTTCATGAGAGCCAGCTTTTTAGGCATCCTGGAATGTAGTAGTAGAAAATTCATTAAAAGAAGGTACAGACAAAATATTTAGAGAAAGATGCAACAAACCTGGACATTACCAACATTTAGTACTGATACCACTTTGATAAGAACTGTTCTTATTCTGCTGCTTTCTGGAACAGTGACTTTTCTTGTTTCGACGATCTGGGATTGGACAACAACTTGATAAGCGACTACACTGCAGCATTAATGGAGCCTCACAAGCAGAAACCAGGAGGTAGGCCGTTTCAGGGTTTCTAGGTAGCCACACTTGTTACCACTTTACTGTTGACGACAATCTTTGTTTCAGAAGATTTTTGCCATTTCACTAAAAACAGCAAAATGCTAGACATGCATATTCCGAGTCCTTCCAAGTGAAAATGTTCTACCAGTCTTAAATGGTACTTGTGCTGATTGTTATTACACCACACTGCATCAAGACGTTGGAGACGTGTTTTTGATGAAAAAGTAGATGGGTGGGACAAATATCATCAAGGTGGTTTCTGTTCCATAAACAATCTTGGTGAAAGTTTAGTATGTTCTCAGAAATTACCACCACAGTTTTATGTTTCTTTTAAAATGGTAGTGAATGGTGGGATGAGGGAAGAGAAAGGACAGTTGATGGGGTAGGGTGACATTTCACATCAACAGCTTTTCCCCCTATCTGAAAGTAAGCTGATGATGCCTGTCATGTAATCAGTGAGCAACAAAGTGATTGGTGGATTTATGATGTCTCATCCAGATACTGCGTGTTGTAAACTGTTCCTGTTACCTTTAATATTACAAGGATTTTGTGTACTAATAGTTATAATTTGTCTGTTTTTCAGGTGAAGACAATGATAAGGTAACTTTTTCCGATTTCTTCCAAGAATTTTGAAGTTATCAAGAAAAGTTCATTTTATGGAGCATTCCCTATCAGATGATGTGTAAATCAAATTTAAAACTGCTTTGTGTGGGTTTTCTGTTTCAATATGTTAAATTTTTTTCTGTAGTATGCTTTTATTTAGAAACTAGAAAATCTTACATAAAGGAACTTTTGTTTTCTCCATAGGAAAATGGAAGAGGTACCCCAGGAAAAGTGAAAGTGATTCATTTTGGAATTGTGTAGGGAAATCATGGATCATGCTCCATTTTCAGAGCTGCACACCAATAAGTCTCCCAGCTGCAGGATTTTGCATCAGAAGTCTATGGACACAATGTGTTTTAGTATCAACAGACCAATGGGAAAGAAGCATAGAGTTTTAAATATAAAGTTATTAAACATTGATGGCAATCTGAACACTTGTTTCAACAGGTCTGGGTGTTGGAGATGGAGTGTATTGTATAAATTTTCTGCAGATTGAGATTCATAGGCTTTAGAGGTTGACATCATGCATTCATTGTATTAAGGGCCCAGATGGGTAAAAGAGAATGAATGTTGCCACTGAATATTGAATTGCTACAGTTTACCTGCCTGCACAGCTGCATCAGGGTAATGGTCAGCTGTAGTCCTAGCCTCAAAGTGCCTGTATGAACAATGCCACACTGACCATAAGGTTTCCATTTATAATGCATAGTTCCAAGCTGATGCAATTGTTTCTCAGCGTGAAATTGGTACGTTGCCAAACAAGCTCTTCAGTTTGAGCTGTACACACATTCGTTCTGCTACGGCAGCAGAAATTTTTATGAGTCGAGTAGGCATAACGACTGTTTTAGTGGGTATAAGTGTAGGAGTACGAGTGCATCAGTACGTTTGTTTGAACTTATTGAATAGGGTTAACGTTATATATCTGATGTTTTATATATAATATATAATTATTTTGCTGTTAATAACATTTAGTGTCTGCAAGGGGAGAAAATTGCAAATAACTGAACAATTCCTCTCTCTCCTCCAAAAATTGGCTAGATGTTAAAAAAGTTTTACCTATTTATTACTTGTACTTACATAGAACAGCATGTGACATGAACTGTTAACTAGTTGCAAAGCTTACTGTAGCTAAATGAGTTGTAAACAATTTTTACAATATTTATGTTGTATTTTAAAGGTTTCAGATACTCTGGTTATTAGCGACTGTGGTGGAAATAATAGTGTACTTATATTTATATACATGTCTAGTATAACATTGTGTGTACAAATATATAGTGTGCCTTGAACATTGTACATGCTCATGTTTACTGAAAAGAATTACATGGTTGTGAAAACTTTGCAGGCCTGTGAAACTTGGCTGAAAATTTCTCACTGTCCATCTGCAAATAAAGACTGTAACAGTTGCATTAAGTGATGCTTGCAGATCTTCCCTTGCAAAATAAATTCCACTTGGTGGAAACTTTTTTAACGAGTGACATCTCATCCATTTGTCCTACTATAGCGATGACCAAACCAGGCAGTCATTATTATGGTTTTATACATTTTTAATATAAAATATTTGTTAGTCAGTTGGGATATGCAAAAGGCGGCTATTTTTTCTTTTTTTCTTCTCGAGCATCATCAATTGCCTTTATCTGGGCTTGCAAGTCCTGCATCTCCTTGTCAGGAATGTAGCGGAATTCTTCCTCCTCTGGATCAGGCTGTGAAACCAATAATCAATATCAGTGACTGTTTCAAGAAGAACTAAGTAATGTGAGTGCTGGTTTTAGTCTATGAATAGCTAGTTTAAGATGAACATAACCGACACAGGAAAACAGTAGAATTAGATTGTAAATTTACAGATTGAAAGTCTGTTAGTTGTCAGTTGTTGAGTGAGGCAGTGAAAATGATATATAATGCACTCTAAACTGTAGTGAAATTAAACAAGATTTTCACTATCTTCAGTTTTGTGATTACTATTGTAATTTAAATACCATACCTGGACCATGTATCTTTCAGCAGAAGAATTTGCCTTTTGGTTTTATACATATATTTTAATAGATATATATATATGTACATTTGTATTATTTTAATATCAACCTTAATATTAAGGAAAATGAAGAACTGAAAGTGATACACCATGCCCTAATACCAAACTTTCAAGACTGCAGTGGAAGATTTAGGTGGTCCTGCAGTCTTTCAGTTGTTAGGGAGTGAGTTGTAAGAAACTATGTTTATTTCACCGTGCTTTAACCACTTGGCTAACTGCTTCCCATTCTCTCTTATGGTGTTTGTGTCAGAGTTCAGCTGAGGCCATAGAAACCGACATCACGAGAGACTGACGTCAACTGGTATTGACGCATGTAAGAAGGACGTTAGAAAAGAGGGAGATGTTTACAAGATAACATGGAAGCTAGATCAAAATAAAGAGGCTTACTAGTGTCTTCTCACTAGTGGGTGTCTGAACACAGGGCACAGTTATAATTCTCAAAGTCAACAGAAAACACTGATGTCAGTGCTGACTGCTTACCTCTTTGACAGTTATAAACACTCCCTCTGGTGCATTCATCCGCATCATCTCCAACAAAATTTGTAGACGTGGCGATGGAACATTTTCAATCTGAAATAATTTGAACGTGAACAGTAAAAATCTATGGTTATTTGGCCACCAAATGGTAAAAATAATTGTTACCTCACTGAAAGCTAGTCTGTTGGACAACGTATTTGTCATCATGTCTAAAACTACACCAGGGAGTTCCATTGATATGGGAGTAACTTGCTTGATTCTGGAGTAGAAGGCAACAAGTTTGAGCCAGAAAGTGAGAAACTACCTCTATCTCCCATCATGATATACACTATATAACAAAAAAGCAAAAATATTGGGTGCTACATTCAATAGGCTGTAGATATAGTGGATCACTTATTGTTCGCCATCCTTACAGCCCCAGACCATGAGATTGTTAGGTCACAAGGTCATAATTTACCTTTTCAGCTACCTTAAAATACTAAAGATGCTAAATGAAAATGAAATTTATTTAGGTTTAGTTGTGCTCACCTGTACTGTTCTTTCAAACATTTTCAGTTGGTACTTCTTATCTTCAATTGTGGAGTTGGGTTTAAAAGTTTTGATGTCAAAGCTTCTAGCTGGAACTGGCCAACTGAAGAAAATACAGAGAGCACAATAAAAACAAAAATAAAAAAGGTAAAGGTAGTCCCATAACCTTTTGGTAAATGGAGAGTGAGTTAAATTTAGGAGATGTGTAGAGCACACTTATCCCATGGAAGAGGTCAAGGCACTAGGAGATAGTTATCTACAGCTGCATAATAAGTGAAAATGTGATCTACTGCTGATTAACTGCCATGAAAACTTCTGCTCCCTGTATTTAAATGATTACTTTCTGCCAGTTGAATTAACCTACTTATTCACAATATTTTAATGTGCATGGTGGCCTTTACCCTTGGTTGCTTGACCAAAAATGTGATGAATATTGGCAGAAACTGCGCATATTTTGGTCTAAAATCAAGTGAACGCATTGTGATTTCAGCATCCACTGGCACGCTGCTGTAATCTGCTATCAATTACAAGTAGTAAAATAATCTGAAAATTCCAAATTTTCAGAGAGAAACACAAAGTTGTGATTGACCTGGCATGTAACCATTGCTCACCCTATCATGACATAGGTGATCCAGAGAAGATGAAGGAAAGGGGAATGAAGGGATTAAAAAAAAAAAAGCACTGTCCAGTTCAGACCACATTCTGCTGATTTTGTCAAAAATCGAACAAAAGCCTCAAGGATTGCTTTGAGGTAATAAGAGTGAGGTTTCTGAATTGCCATTAAAAATTGTTGAACAGCAGATACCTCATTATTTGCCCTGTATGTTAACCGAAACAGTTAAAACCAACTTACTCATCTGTTTCAAAGCCAAGCCTGACTGTCAGACGACGGACATACTTGCTGTAGGCCTCTAGAGTTGTGAAATCATAGCCTCTCATTCTAAGGTTTAGCGTGGCATATTCTGGAATATCTGGCTCCAGTTTCTGCAAGAATGCAAGCATGACACATGGGTGTCATTCATGATTCAACAAGGCAGATATGTAAACAAACTAAAACTAGACATTTAAAAAGAAATCTATAAAATATTAGGATGTTGTGTCCCATAAGATACTTCTTATCCAAACTTCCATACATTCAGCATCAAGAAGGTATTTCTTACCAAATCATCGGGCTCAAACACACCATGGACTGCTCGTGACTGACTGAAGGATCTGCAAGCAATAAAATAACACAGTCAACAAAAAAAGAAGAAAATGAACATCTTTAGGAATGTCAGGGTTAGCTTGCTTTTAAAATATAACAGGCCACTACACACCACAAAGAATCCACATAAAGCAAGGTTTTAAAATTGTGCCACATTGTCCCCATCCTCACCACAAAACCTCTGAAAACATGACAGGTAACTTGCAAGCAGATAATTGTGAAGCAAATACATTTTAACATCTGCAGCGGTCATCAATATTTATACCCTTACAATGAAGTCTATCTCAACACACTAATATTGTTTAGTATGCTAGGTTTTTAACCTTTACAATGATCTTTAATACACTACACTTGGAATATTTCCTGCATAATTTTGACTACCCTTAGGGAGCAGTGTTCAGTGAGCACTTTTCAGGACTATGGCCAGTGTGCTTCCAAACACATTTACATATAAATGTATAAGGTCTTTAATAAAAGCTCAGTATTTAAAAACATTTTGTTCAATGTTTGCATATATTGAGAGCTAATTTAAAAGTAACTTCTAAGAAATAAAAGAGAAACAGTATATCTTATCAATAAAGCAGAGTGCAGCAATATTTGTGGTCAGCAGCTACACAAAAATTCACACCATCTGTGCAATCCTGTGCAAATTTGGCAAGAACATTAGTGATGATTGTATCTGTAGCTCTGAAGCATTTTATATTTTTTATTACTGGTGGCTCAAATGAAAAAAAATGCTACACAGAAGAAACATCAACCATATAGAACAAATGTAGACAATGTGCTTTAAGATGGTACTGATGACACAGGAGGGAAAGAGAGGGAGATAGTGATAGTCCTGCACAGAGAGAGAGTGGTTACAAGGTGTGTGGCAGCACAGCCATTATCTCCCCCTTCACTTGAAGTTTCACACTCTCTTTGCTGTACATGAGTGTCAGCAGTTTAGGGAAGGTTTCATGAGTACAAGTACTTCATTATTTTGTCACACTGATATCACACATGAGTAAGTTTGCCTTAATAAACCAACAGATAAAAAGTTGACAATAAAATCACAGCTGAAAGAGGTAGCAGTAAAAATCAACCAGGGCCATGCAGGGTGCTCCAGTTAGTAATCTACAGTACTTAGTAACAGGTCTACAACAAAAAGCTCTACAATACTTCCTTCATCAAAATATCAACACACATCATAATATAACAACTTCAATATTCTCAGGAGATTAAGAGCTAGTTTATTGAAAACTATATGGATGGCAAGGAAAGAAAGAAGACAACCCCAGTCTGCATCATCGTTGAAAGAGTCTGATGTATTATCAGTTACACATAGACCTAGCCTTGCTAGGTAAAGGTGATTTTTATTACAACTTAGCACGAGATGGTAATAAGCAGCTTGACTTTACTGTATCAGAATAATGTTTGTGTTGGATATTCCACAGGAAAGCAAATTCAGGATTCATACTCTACAAAATATAGAGTAATCCACTCTAAAGTTTACTGTAAGGTGCCATGGATATTATGTTCAGGCATGCAGAACAATGAACTCTTCCTATACAGTTCGCACCTGCATGTCTTCATAACTTCAGTTGGATTGCGTCAATTTGTCCGTATTGACAGTTAAATCTTGAATATCAGGAATATAATTGTACAATACATCCAAACACTGATGAATGCATTAAGAAGAAATTGCCAATTATCACAAATTTATCATTCATGATTTATGTTTTTCATCGTTACAGGTACAATTATTTAATTGAAAATTTTAAAACTCACTGTTTGGTGACTCTAAGGTTTTCAACATAAATAGCAAAACAAGCACAAATTAATATTATCTACAAATTACTTTTTTGGTTGATGATAACTGAATACATTTAATTCATAAAATTCCAACAGAGGTAATTATATGATACTAAAAAGCCTCATCAACTGGGTTTTTTCCCCCACATCTTTATTATAGTTGTTATGTAAAGAAGATACATAAAAAGATAAACACTGTCAGAGGGATTCCTGGATTTCTAAAAAATAAATAAATAAAAAATTAAAAAAAATGGAAAAATTAACAAAATATTTGGAAAAGGCATGGGAACTTTTTTTTATTATCTTAAATGAAGATTTCAGAGTTATTACCTCTTCAGTATTGCCAAATCCTATTGACATCATATTCTTCCATCTAATTGGAACACACACACATATATTCAATCAACTCTGATGAAACAATTTCAGGCAGTTCAGGTTAGAGAATGAGGACCTGATACATGTCAACTGTGAGCAAGAGGACTGATTACAGGTGCACTAGCACTTCACCACCAGCATCATCTTGAATATCCTTACTAAAGTCCCTTACTAAATTGTACAGCACCATGCTTCTGCTCCTTACCAGAATTTCATGTCACACATGATGGTTAATGAATTACATTTCCATGTCCACTGCTGATTCCATGGCAATTAGAACATTTGTAAAAATTGGTTTTATTTCTGTTTATTTTTGTTTATATAAAATATTTACATGTATGTGTGCAAGCGTGTTCTGGATTATGACGACTCTAAAAGTAATATTAAATCCATTAAAGTGTGAACCATGAAGAAAGCCTGAATAACTTCTTCAGAATAATTTTCATAAACTTTAAGAACAATTAATCCACATGCACAATGAACTCATTCAATAGGTTTCAACGTATATGTATGTCCTGCATTATAGTGGAAGGCTAGTCCAGCTTCTCTACGAGTATTTTCCCTATCCCAAGTTTGTTTCCGTCCCAGTCATAATTATCCCTTCTCTATAAGAAACAAGAGCATAATAAAATCATATTACAATTTTGTTTAACCAGTTTATCAACTCACTGTAGAAAAAAATGCTGTCTTGTGACCAGCTGTTTAACGACTTGAAGTAGGAAAAAAATTGCCAGGTTTACTGGTTAAGTCAGTTATTAAACTTCCCTATTTTGTCAACTATGAAGGGGTTATAGACCATGTTATTAGCAGTCAGTCTGGCAGTAACAGGAACTGTATTTCCATTCTTCATCTTCTTTTGAAAACAAAATTGATAATCAAAATCTTATTTTCTTCTTTCTAGGATATGAATGTATTTTATCATGTTTTGTGACAGCAGGCATGAATGCTGGAATTCAGAAAATGGTCTCTCTGCACACCATTTACAGAGGTATCCTGTACTAGGTGAATTTTAGTTTGACTTAGATAATATTTCCAGTAATTCAGTGCTATTGCTTTCAGCAGTAGCACCATCTTCTTTTTTTATCGGTTTATCCCAGATCTTGATCGTTTGTGTCACCAAGCTCTCTCTCCAATTTTTCAATTTCCAAAAGAACTTTTCTGTTGAGATTTTCAATAAGAATTTTCTTTGCTCTGTTTTTGACAATTTCACTCTGGAGATATCGGGCAAAGAGAGACTTTTGTTGAGCATCAGCATTGTCTAATAATCCACAGTTCATCCAGACATTTTCTTGCACTAGTTTTTCACAACGTGCTGTGTCTGACACAGTTTTCAGTTTTTTTGATGACAAAGTTGAAAGCACAGAAGGGAAGCCTCTTTTCAGAGGACCACTCTCCAGAATATCATCATCGTCTCTCTCCTCACTGTCTTTGACTTCAGTCACCGAAGAGGTTGAGGGAACATCTGCAGACAACAGTAATAACATAGTCAAATAAAGTGAACAAACTTGAGCACAAATGAGCATAAATGCATGGAAATATCAACTAGCCCCCCCCCCCCCCCACAACCCAAAATGTGATAGCATGACATGGCCAACCTTAACTTTATGATCACTAGGACTAATTTTACACACAATCACAACACTCTAAATCAACTGAAGTATTTGTGACATAAGGTTGTTCTTACTGTCAACACAACTGACCTGAGCATGCTTAGCAATTTTATCACTGCTGACTCTTGAACACATGAACAAAAATTACAAAGACAATTGAAAATGCAGTGTCTGAGAAAAATGTAACAAAAATTGTTTTAAAAAAGTAACATCTGTAAAGAGTTAAAGGTCTAGTGAGTTGCATTAAAGGTTTAGTAAGGTTCAGTTTTATTTGTTCAAATGACTGGGTTGACCTTGACACAAAATAGTGATTCCCAAAATCTGAGTGAACTACCCTCTGGTGTTCTCAAGATCCATGCCTGCAAACATCTTTCAAACAAAAGAGAGTTCAAATGTGTGACATCAAAAAATGTGCCCAAATAATCCATGACAATGACAATGACCAACTTTATGTGTCCCAATGGGCAATTTGAACATGGGAAGGTGCTCTAGTCACAAAAGTAAAAGTTAGAAATTAAAGTTTGTTACCAGGTGCAGCATTAAAAAGATGTCAGCAGTGAAAATATGAGCAAATGAAAAAGAAAAAGTTACAAAAGTGACAATCATAAAAAAAAAAAAAAACCCAACGAAAAACAAACTTGCAAGACTATTCATGTGCGCAACTACAACATCACACATGCACACACCACTGACAATTCATCTGAGGTTAAGCAGTTGGACTACAGATGGCACAAATAATTTAAGGTGCCTATTGCTTTTACATGTAGGCATGCCATTACGTTTACTTGAGCTTAATAATACAAATTCTCTTGTTGCTGACAGATATCTTGTGTGACTTCCTTCTGTTCAGGGTCATGTATCTTCATGTATGAGATGGAGGGGTGGTGTTTGCTCAAATCTGGAGATAAAGCATGAAGCTTGACCCTGTCATTTTAAAAAAAACTTGCACCCACTAGATCTTTGATGTTGAATCAATTTGGGTAACAGGTTTCTCCCAGAGATGACTAAAGCACACAACTGGATTTCTGTTGCACATTTGTTTCTAAAATTAATGCACTTGCAAAATTAAAGCCTACATTTTATACCACAGTAAACACTAATTTTGTAATATCCTATTATTTTAATTTAATAGTTAATTGACTGTCATTCACTTATTTGAAAATTTTTTATATCAAAAATAAATGAAGAGATAAGACCATATTGTGATATTCTGCACAAAAAAAGAGGGTGGAGATAAATTTGACTAGATGGGGTCAGCAGTGGAGGGTATATTTGACCTACTCTCTGGTATCAATGTTGGGTGGGGCTATGGAAATTATTGTGATGTTTGCAGCGCCTAAGTTAAGATGTTGGATTGGAATCACACAATCTTCACTGTCCAATAGTAGTATTCTATTGCATGAATTGGTATGTGTTTGCAGATAATACAAAGTTGTCTGCTCTTGTCCAAGATGTGCATAAAAGCTGTTGTAAAACACTGCTGTGTGGTGTGTTACCTCTGAACATTTAAAAAAAATTAAAATCATTACAATACCATTTATTCTTGATGTTTTAGAGCATTTTAAAATATTTTCAAGTTCCTTTATGGCTGTTCATTGATTACAAGCAGCTGCACATGTGGTTTGTGCTGTATTAAAAAGAAATTGCACAAAAGTGATAGAAAAGTTATAGAAATTAAGAGTTTGTCCACAGGTATTGGGTATGGTTCTGTACAGAAAAGATGAGCTGTGAAGCCCACTATTGGATGCAGCACATTGATTGAATTAAATGTCGACAGCTGGCACCTTGAGTCAAATTTGTTCCAAATATTGTGTGGCACAGAATGAGTATCTTTTGTTGCGACTTTACACATTATCAAGATTTAGCATAAGTTACCTGGAGGTGAGGAAGCAGAGGATGGTTCAGCTTTGTCTGTGAAGCAGTTCTGCATTTCTTGGAAGGCAGTGCTATCTTCTGGAGTCTGTGGGCCAGAATCTAGGCTGAGATTTGATTGCTCTTCTGCAAAAAAAGAGATTAACTTGACGTAAACGACAAGCAAGACCAATTGTTCTAACAAACATGGATCTGTCCTAACATAGTTTTGTATTAAGCTTATCGTGACTACTAAACATTACAAATAAATGCCTATCATTATAATATATGTGTGTGTTCATATAAGTGGGTGGATGGATAACATCTACACATGCAAATATTCGTGTTTTTTTTCAAGAAATTTGAAATTCTCTAAATGCAATATTATGTCTAAAAAGAAACTAAATACATAACAAAAGCAGAATGTAAGCAAGCTATATACTTCACTATAAAATACACTTAACAAAATATTTTCTTTCAAGCAGAATTATGAAACAATATACTTCTTTTATTCTTTTACATTTACTAAAAAGGGAGCTTATGGAATGTATTGTTTAATGATACTGGGTAATCTAGCCATCTTTCTTTTCTCCCCACTTATTTCAGATAATTTTTTTTTCACTTTAATTCAATCCATCCCAAAATTATTGCTAAGATCCTTCCATGCCCCTCACCAGCATGTGCCACAAACATAAACAAACGAAACATACACAGAGTAAAGACTACTTACCCCAGTCCATGAATAGACTTTTGTTGCGTACAGAGAGGGAGATTATGATGTCCTGGTAAGGAAGTGGTCTTGCCTCTATGCCTGTCTTCATCTGCTTTTGAAGCTGCTTAGCCACTGCCTTTTTCAGACACCTCCACTTACTTCTGAGCTCATCTGGAGTTCGTATCTCTTCGCTGCAAGCATTCATTCTTGTTGCAATACGCTCCCATGCCTCTGCTTTCATTTTATTTGTAGGACCATCACAGAGAGGTGAGAGGGCTACATCTGCTTCCACTGCCAACTGTTGCAGCAATGCTTTCACCTCAGCATCCGTAAAATTGGACTTCCTCGCTCGTTTCTTGGAGCTCGAAGCATCTAATGAGGCCGATGGTGACTCCATTTCTCTTTTAAGGGTTTACACTTTTGAAGATTTTTTTATGCACAGCCTTGTTTAGATTTAATTTTTAATTTGATGGGGATTGTGAAATGCCATGCTCCTTTTGTTTCACCAATCTTCGGTTCTTGGCAATGAGCTTTCCACTATTCCAGTCAGACACGCTAGGCCAACAGAAAGAGTCGTGCTTGAATCAGAATTCAAGCCTTTTTCAATAGATAATCTTTCATAAACACTGAGTTAATCTTATTACAACACACTTCAAAAATGTGATGTAAATCTGGATCTTTTAATTTGGAGTGATCTTACAATACGTTTTACTTTAACACATCTTTAACCTTTACTTTGTCATTTCTTGGATTTAAAAAAAAAAGTAAAAACCACGTCCTCGTGTAGTTAACCCAGACTCAAACAATGTCATGGGATTTCATTGGAAAAGCTAAATGTCTTTCTGCAAATGCTTTGTCTTCTACCCATCTCTGAGCACAAACAGTTCTGCTGCCATCATTTCCCATATTATAACAGGGAAAGTCCAGCGGTGTAATAATTATGAAGAACAGATCAGAGAATGTGCCATATTCAACAAAGTGATCAAATGTACGCCAAAGAATCCTTGTACCAATCATATATTGCTTGCACCTCCCACACATGACCATTTGTCTTGAACACGGATCACTCATCCTCTCCATTCTGCTAAAGTCACTCACTTTGGCTGCAATTTTTTCCCATGAATTTGCTTTCAACTTATTTGAACATTGATAGCAGAAACATAGCTGCTATTGGTGTGAAATTGTTTCTTGGAACTTATGACATTCAAAGAGACTAAGGTGGACTACTTAATTAAAATCCTGATCAAGCTTGAGACACATATGCTTCACCAATCTTGCTGTGTCTGCGAGCAACCATTCAAGTCAGACTCAGACCCGGCACGCTATACTAAAAGGAAGTGTCACGATTGAATCAGAATTCAAGCTTTAAACTTTTCCAAGGATTAAAATGGGGCCATTTCCCTTTACATGTGAGTGGTTACAGTACTGATGCCTGAATCTAGACTCAGAGGCATGCTGGTTAAAATGGGGCACAGCAACCTTTCTCCAGTTGACCTAGCTGTCAGAAATGGGTATCTGACTCAACAGAGGATTGGGAGAAAGGTAAGGAAGTGTGAGGGAGAGGGGATGGGCACTGTCCTCACATAAAGAGTTGGCCCTGAGTCATTAGTCTTTAAAGTACAGTGCATCTGATTGTTAAAATACAATATGTACTTTTAAAAGATGCCACACTCAAATTTGAGACTAAAACTTGTTTGGATTTCCTCCCAACTGCCCTGCACTGAAATATAATAAATTACATTCACTAAGCTACAAGGCAAATCTCACAATTTCTGTTGATAATATACTTCAGCTTAGGAAAAGAGTTCTGTTGCACCAGCTATAAAATCTTTCAAACAATAAAACTAAGATCAGTCAAACATTCTAAAATTCCAAATGGACAGACAGAGATGGGGTGGGGATGAGAAAGAGAGTGCTGTTGTCAACATGAAGTAATACAGGAAAAGCATTCTTATTGAAAAGCAGCATCAGCCTGTAAGCTTTTTGCAGATGTCAAGCTTTCATTGCTGTCAACAAAATTTCTCATCATTCTAAGCTATACCTATTTTCTAGGACTTGCAACTCAGCAATTAATTAGTTAAGTACATTGTGGATCTTCCCATCACAAATAAAATGGCCAAAAAGCTGTTCTTTTGGATAGACAGAAACTTCGTGAAAAAAATGGGAG
Source organism: Pomacea canaliculata (assembly GCF_003073045.1). Lineage (NCBI taxonomy): Eukaryota > Metazoa > Mollusca > Gastropoda > Architaenioglossa > Ampullariidae > Pomacea > Pomacea canaliculata. The sequence continues at coordinate 20,958,649 of NC_037597.1, forward strand.
GGAAAAAAGGTATCGAATTAATGAACAAGATGACCATAGGGGGAGATGGGAAAATAAAAGATGCAGAAAGAAGTGAAAGTTTTCCTTGCTGATTTCAACAGAGCTGTTGACAGAATGACAATGTCAGAATGGTTAGCATACAAAAGAAAATGTTCAACTTTTGATCAAAACATTTAGTAAAAGATTGATGAGAGATTTGAAAAGAATCCTACAAATATCTTACATGATGACTGTTGGGGTATTATATGTCACATTCCTTGATTACAGATGTAGATATTTTGTAATTATCGAAAAAGTGATTTAATTTACCTTAAAATGTGCTTCTGACAGTGACGGATGATACTGTTTAAACACAGCTGTTTTCTTGTTAGCAGATGCTTTGCTATGTGGGTCATGGTCTGGAAAAAAAAGACACATCAGTTCTTCCTTCTACTTCTCTTCGATTATCTGTTAACTTCTGTCTAGGACAGTGCCTGTTAGCAATGTTAGTATTAGTATCATTGAATGACAACCATTATTTATCGTTCTGTTATACGATGATAATTCAATTTAAATTTTACCAATATCTAGATATCCAAGGAAAAACTAAATCCTAAACCACTAAAGCAAAATCTGCGAAATTACAACTTTTCAAGTTTCTTTACAGGTTCAATGCAAAGGACAAGTTGCAGCAAAATAATATGCAAATAGATTATCTACTTAACTGATAAAGCACATGTAATATGCATAAAGTTCTTATGGCTGTTAATGCAATCAGTACATTATTCCACCAAAGCTGCACAAAAAAAGATGTATACCTCAATCAGCTGAAATAATCTAGCGATACTAACTGGTCTATCTGCTGTTGCTGCTCTGATACTGCACTACTATCAAGTAATGACTAAAAATTTATATGCTTCTAAGATCAATTTTCTTAAATATTTGTTGCGATTAATTCTTATTCCCCGAGAAAAGAAAAGGTTTAAGAACAACGTTTGGACAAAACAATGTATTAAATATCACTGACCAAAATCCTTTAATATTCTTAAAAATGTAAGGACGATTGATCTTACTGATTTGCGGTTTTGACTTCTTTGACGACATTGAAAAGTTGAGAAACACTGATGAAGTCTTTCGAAAAACAAGTCACTATGCAGAAGTTTATGTTGAAAGTGGGACGATATATATATATAGCTAGATTTCAGGTAGTAGCTGACTTTCAGCGATGTTTTATTTCTGATCTATCCATGCATTCCAAAAATACAAATACCGTTTGTTAGCTTTAGGTTATTGCTGCGCCTCTTCATCGGTTTCGGTATTCCCCTCCTGTGACAACAATAATTCATTTGAGCAGAGCTTAACATTTAAAAAATGTATTTAGCCGTTTAACGACATTTATTTCTACCTTTTATTAGAACGCAAGTGTAGATGCCAAGTTTTCCCCTTTAAAGTGCTGAAAATTAAATATATACTGAAGATGGCATTTGTTGACTTAGTCAAATTGGTTTCTATTGCATTTAAAATTATTCTGCATAACTGCATTATAGCAATGAAGTAGGTAAAGTAGAAGGGGGAAAGAAGCCGATTCAGCGACTGGGGGAAATGATACCATCGTCTGTTTCATCCACGGATTGTAAGTTCGCAGAAGACGAGTACGTGGGATTCATTGTGCTGCCGCAGGGAACTAATATCAATACACGTCCATTGCGGGAAACGAAAGACCATGATGAAGAAAAAAGCATTTTCCCGGATCGTAATAATAAAAGTGTTCGATACTTCTTAGTGGAACCACAAAAACTACGGTCCTTGTAAAATTTGATTATCCGGCTCTTGGATCAACACATCAGTCTTTTGTTCAAGCAAGTGTATCAGCTGAATCAATTTTCCCTGACAAACATTAATTGTATTTACAAATAATACCCTAGCAGTGAAATTATGTGCTATTTTAAAAATGAGCGTTACAATTAGGGTGTTATGTAGGCAAGCATCTATATATAACACACACGTGTATGAATATGTTTGTACATGCATGTGCACAGACAAAATGAATCTTGAGTGTAAGGTTTTCCCCTCCTTCAAGCTATGCAAAAAAAAAGTTTTTTCAAGGTTACGTTGCCAACATCAGAGATGGTTGAATATAAATCTTGTAAATAATGCAAATCCACCAAAAATAAACAGAAGTGGAGTTTAGAGGAATTAGCCTAAATTCTTAAGAAAAATCTGAGACTAATAAGAAACAGGATATCTTCAATTGAAATTTTGAGGCTATATATGGTTGTAATCTGAAAATTATTTGATGCCCAGCTGAATATTTTGTAGAACCAGGAATGTAGTTACTTAAGTTATCTAACAATAGAGGCAGATGGGCTGGGCTGTTTTGAAGAATTACATGGAAAATGTGTTGCAACATTAGCACACTATAATTGCTTTGAAAATGTGTGCTTTTAGTTTCGGAAATAAGTACAAAAACAATAAACTGTGATTTTTTTATGTTGAGGTATTGTTTCATGTTAGACATGATCATACTGAAGCTAATTTGAAAATATAGGTAATCTCTGTTCTTTATGGAATAGTGAATAGCAACACTGAATCCTCATAAGCAGAAACCAGAAGAATGGCATATGCAGGTTTTCCATGCACCCATCCTTTTTGCTAAATCAGACTTTAAAAAAAAAAAAATAAAATAAATAAAGATTGTTAAGTAGTTTGCAAGTGTCACAAACTTGTATGTTTATAAATACAGCATGAATAATGTGAAAGCAAACTTGTAATTTTAGTAGGAAAACCATTTTGGATCTCTTCAAAACAGTACTTCAAAGCAAGTAAATACCAAGAACTAATTTAGAAATAGGAAACAGAAGAACGCTAAAGTTAAGAGCAGGTATAGAAAATAAAAAGGTGTACAACTCTTTACTGCATTGACGCTTTCTTTATAACAATTCCAGTACCATAATAGCTTCAACAGGTTCATTAGATTAGAGCAAGTTTATTTAAAACAGGATAGCATGCAGAGGAGAAAGGTTGCATCAATCAGCATTGTGACAGACTGACCTAGCATTACCAATGAACATGTTACAGTCTTGCTAAGTAAAAGTAATTCAGAATACAAATATAGAAGGGATAGAGATAAGAACCAACTTTCTGAATAAATTATTTTATTAATATTGCTTTTGGTCATTCTGTATGCAGGAAAACAAATCAAGAATGTAATTTATACCCTACAAAAGTAAAATTTCAATCTAATCTCTCTAATACCTATAAAATGTCACATATTTTGTTCCACGATACAGAACATTTAAAACTAGAACAATATAAACATGCCAATAAAACAGGTTTCCACACAGCTAAAAATTCTTCCAAGTTTTTCATTCTTCATTTATCTATTCTGGTTATTAGAAGTACAATTAATTATTTTCAATGAAAAAAAATCAACTCATAGGATGATTCTAATGTGACACTGGTTACCAAAATAAATTCATTGGTAAACAAACAGTATAAAATGATCAGCATTACAAATGAGCTGTGGTTGATGGTTACTGAAATTATTTAAAACAATTATTATGAGCCACTAAATAATATAAATAAGAGCTACTGAAATCACAGGATAAGCACCATTAACTGTCTTTAAACGTAAGTCCTTATTAGTCAAACAGGTATGTATATAATCTTGCAGTCAAAAGAATGATTATTGGATTCCTTGAAAAATAAAAATGCACAAAACACTGCCTTTTCATAACAAAATTTAAAAGATATTGCCTCTTGAAACAACCATTTTGGTCCTCTTTTCAATACTCAACTAATGTATGCCAAGTGCCACATGTCTATGCTACTAATATTGGTGAGATAATGATGACTCCTTCCCTGACAGGGAAGCACATGGCGTTCACAAAAGGAAAGACAAGAACTCTTATACATCCCTATCTGCATGACATGAAATACATCACATATATTCTTACAGCAGTACTGCCACAAAATAAATTTACCAATGCAAACTCGCACCATCCAACCCACACTGCATACATTCGGACAGAACTAGCATGAACTGTTGTCAAGTCTGGCATACTAATCTGAAATATAAGATTTGAAGCACTCTTCAATTACAGAATGTTGTTCAAAGAAAGGGAGACTGCTCCTGACCATTTGTTTCTAGGAAAAGGAATCATAAAAGTTCAAGAATCAGAGGAAGAGCAGAGAGACCTGGACGGAACAGAGTGAGAAGGTTTTTTAAGATACAAAGGAGCAGTTTGTCTGAGGACAATGAGACAATTAATGCATTCTTTTGGGGATGAGGAGCAAATGCTGCTAGACCATTTGGGAGAAGATAGCGATCTTGGGGCCACCAAAGATGAGTCAGGCAGCATAATACTCTCGGAAGGTTGGGAGGAAATGACTCAGAAAGCCAAAAGCAGATTGCTAGTCAAGGTCAGTCAGAACTAAGGAAGTAACATTACGTTTTTTGTGGCTTGAAAAGTGAGGTAGTGCTGAGTAGTACTGATTCTACTTCAAGTTATAATAAACAAGCTAACAAACATTACTGATGTGCAATCAAAACACATTAATTTCTTAGTTTATTTTCCAAAATGTCTGTGTTAACGAAATAAAAATGTTGCTTCATCTTTCTGTAAAAGAAGAGGTTTCATTTAAATTCCAGTTGTGTGGTGAAATCAGTGCACACACTTGACCAGTTTGTCAGCTTCCTGTACAAGGACATAGTCTTGTATCCATGGTTTTAAGTTACATTAGATATGATATTCCTCAACTTGTCCATAAAGCAACAGCTATAGACTGCATCATTGTCAGTCATTTTAGCGGTAACAGGAGATATATTTGAGGTATCTTTTTCCTTTTCAAAGAAAGCTGATCATTAGCATCTCTTCATTTTTCTTTTTTGTGACACAAATGTGACAGCAAAGTACATGCTGTCATTTTTTAAATTTTCTGTAGAAAATGGTCTCTAATCCACACCATTTATACATAATGCCTTACTGAGCGAAATTCACATTAAGATAATACTATCAGTGATTCAGTGCTGTTACCTTCAGTAGAAGTTTTTCAGTTCTCTTTTTCAATAGCAGCACTGTTGTTTATTCTAGATCTTGGTCACTTGTGCCTCCAAGCTCGCGTTCCAATTTTTCGATTTCCAAAAGAACTTTTCTGTTTAAATTTTCAACAAGAACTTTCTTAGCTCTGTTTTTAACAATTTCGCTCTGGAGATATCTGGCAATGAGAGCTTTTTGTTTGCCATCTGCACTATCAAGAATTCCGCAGTTCATCCAAACTTTTCCTTGGGCCAGTTTTTCAGACTGAGATGTGTCTGACACTGTTTTGTGTCTTTTTGCGGACAAAGTTGACAGAACAGAAGAGAGCCCCCTTTTCAGATGACCCCTTCTCTGAATAAGACCCTCATTGTTCCTCTCCTCACTGTCTCTGGCTTCACTCACTGAAGAGGTTGATGGAAAACCTGCACTTGATGGAACATCTGCAGACAATGGCACAGTCATCATCATCATCATCATAATAATAATAAACAATAATAATACATTAAAAACTAAGCCTGAAATATAATCAGCTAGCTGAGTTACTTTTTATCACTCAGGTGACTGTCTCAAGCAGATCAAAAGGGATGGGAGGGACACTGCTCACTTTTAGTGAAGGGGGAGATAAAAACTGCAAGCAGTGCCAGTCGCTACATGATCTGCTTGCTCTCTCCCCTCTTCCCTTTTTTTCACAGGAATCTCTTAAACTACATTGTCCAAATTTGTATGGTATAGTAGAAGTACCTCACAATTTGCTCTACTCACCATAAACGAACTGAGGGACAAGATCCCATTATGATATACTGTAAGAACAAAATAGAGCTGGGAGGTGCACCCTGTGTGACTGAACACGAGTCTGGTGCAGCTCTATACATCATATGATGTACAATAAGTTACCTGGGGATGAAGAAGGGGAAGAAGGCTCAGTTTTGAGTGTAAAGCAGTTCTGTGTTTCTTGGAAGGTTGAACAGCCAGTTCTGTCAGGAGTCTGTGGGCTAGAATCTAGGCTGAGATTGGACTGCTCCCCTGCTAAGGAAATTAACTAGATTACACAACAAGCAAAACTAATCATATTAACACATCTGTAAGTTCCTCAATCATTTTCATGTACAGTTTTAAAACTGTGGCTATTGAAAATGATTTTACCTTTTGTTAAGTATCATAATGATATATTTAAGAATACAACTTTAGCATATCCATATACATAGGTAAGGAGTGCATTCACATGTACACACACACTGTTAATTTGTGAAGTAACATGAAATGGTACAGAATAGCAGAAAACTTCTTTAGTATGCATTTTTTTAAAAGGAAATTGACAAAATGCAATGTTCAATGACACTGGACACTTCTCCCTATTCAGTCAGAATATTTTGTATTCTATTCATTATCAGCCAGCACGTTTTAATAACAATTAATAAAGCAGCTAGAGCACGCAAGTTTCTTTCATACTGTGATATATGCAGAGCAATGAATTATCATCAGGAAGAAATGGTAAAGATGCACCCTTGGGAACACAGAGATCAGAGAGCACCCCGAAAAGCAAATATGCAAGCAAAACCCGCAGTGAAGCCTACTTACCCCAGTCAATATACAGATTCTTGCTGCGTACAGAAAGGGAGATTATGATGTCCTGGTAAGGAAGTGGTTTGGGCATTACGCCTGTCTTTATCTGCTCTCCAACTTTCTTTGTCACTGCCTTTTTCAAGCACTTCCACTTACTTCTGAGCTCCTCAGGAGTTCGTATCTCTCCACTGCAAGAATTCACTTTTGCCGCAATCCTCTCCCATGCCTCTGCTTTCATCTTATTTGTAGGACCGTCACAGAGAGGTGAGAGGGCCACATCCACTTCTACTGCCAGCTGCTGCAGCAATGCCTTCACCTCAATGTCTGTGAAGTTGGACTTCCTCACTCGTTTTTTGGAGCTTGAAGCATCTGAAGAGGCTGATGGCAGCTCCATGGCTTTTCTCTGAGTTTAACAGTTTTGCAGATTTTTTTTTTGGTGTTTGTGGTCTTGCTTAGATGTGATCTGCAGTCTCAAGGGGATTATGAATCTCCATCCTCCTTCTGTTTTACCAGTTCTCCATTACTCCAGTCAGACACACTATACCAACAGAAAGAGTTGTGCTTGAATCAGAATTCAAGCCTTTTTCAATAGATAATTTTGCGCTTATTTTATTAACAGTCCATCTTATTATAACATTCTTTAAATATGTGATGTGGATCTGCATCTTGTAATTTGGAGTGTTCTGAAATGGGTTTTCAACACATCTCTAATCCTGCCATTCTTGTTTTTGAGAGGTGTATTCTCACGATGTTAATAAAAAATGAGACAATATTAAAGATGTTTTACAGAAAACAACTTTAATGTCTATCTGCAAGTGATTTACTGCTGCCTCCCCATCTTTTGGGCATATAAGATTTCTGTTCCATGCAATCATCTACCTTAAGCAGGACAAATTCAGTGTTTCTAACAGGTATTCTGAAAAGCTATGTCTGTAAGCTCATACACTACCACTGAAATCTCACATAACACCACCAATTTAATGTTAATAAAACACAATTGCATATTTAGAGTCTTTCTTGCAGTAAAAGAATTCATTTTCTTATGACAATTTATAAGCAACAAATTATTATGTCTACAGACTGCTTCATAAAAAACAGAATTCTATTTCAACGCTATGAAAATCCTTTGGGGATCTACTTGTAAACTGTTAAGATTCTAGCACAGAATGAGAAAATCAACGCAACTTCCAGAATTTTCTTTAGATGCCAGGAATGACATACAAACAAACATCTGTAAGGTATGATGCAAAATTTAATACCAATTTGTAGTAAACATACAAACATTGTGGAATAGCTCATGTCTTGCATTAAAATCATAAAAATATATGTAATGAAACACAACTGCTTTATTAGGAGTTTTTCTAGCAACCAGAGTAATCATTTTTCTATAACTCTCTTTCCAATTTTTCAGTAAAAATATCTTCTATAGACTGCCGATTTTTGTGCGATGAAATTAAAATCTTCAGTTTTCCTCATCTATCATTGAGGTAAAAGAAAAGAGGACAATAATCTGCTCTCCTAGAACAATTCACAGTGTCTCTGTCATTAACAGTGGGGTATATGTTGACACCCTACCAGCCACATAGTTACACTCCTTCTGCTTACTGCTATAGCACAGACCAGACTTCAAAATATATGCAGCATCTTGAGATTGTGTTGACATTGCAGGCATTCATGATAAGCCTAAAGGCATGTTTGGACTATGAATAACTCCTCTTACCACCTCCTCCATCCATTTCTCTCTCTCTCTCTCCCACTTTTGTTTCTCTATTCTTTGTATTCAAGTAGCATTTATAAAAACCAAAAGCTGTGTTTGCTTCCAAAACATGTACAGTTTACACCCTTCGTTCAAGTTACTGCCATTGAGGATACACAAACATTTGCACTGCATCGTGTTGTCATCAAACTGAGATCACAATCACTTGTCATAAGTTGTCACACTGAGATCACAATCATTAGAATCACCAAGCTCTCTTTCAAGCTTTTCAATTTCCAGCAGCACTTTCCTGTTCATGTTCTCTAACAGAATCTTCTTGGTTGTCATCAACGCCCTCTTGGCTCTGTTTTTGATTATCTCACTTTTGAGATACCTGGCAAACAGCACCCCCTCATAAACATCCTCATCTGAATGAATCGGTTTATTGGATACCTTTTTAGAGTGCACCTTCTTTTTCATGGTTTTCATCTTTCCTAAAGTGTTTACAGGCACAGAACTTCTTTCCAAGCTGCCTTTTTCAACCATCTTCACACTGTCTTCTCCGTCTTTGACACAAGAATCCTCCAGCGATGAAATTGAGGCAACACCTGTGGAAAGGACAATCAATGCATTAAATATAGGCAACTTGTTCTTTAAAAAATGACAATTCACATGGGAAATTTGAGAACTAAGCCAAAGGAATTTGCTAAACCAATATTAATGAATGATGGTAAATTATTAAATAAAAGAGATTTTAACACAAGATGAGTCTCATAGCCTGGTGGTAGTTGGTTGGTTGGTTTATTTAGTAGGATAGTACTTCCACCTGTTCACTGTCTTGATGGACCTTTTCTTTGTATTCTCTTGACTGTCCAACATTATTTTCATACAGATTCCTTTGTTGGTATGTTTTATTGCTAGTAGATTTTCATTTCTTGCATGTTGATAAGGATTATATATATCTAAACACACTATACAAGACACAGCCTTTGATACTTGTCTTTAGAAACCTCAGCATTTGAGCAAGTATTTGATTAAGCATATCCCAGAAAGGGAAGCCAGGAACTTCCAGAACTGAGCAAAAAATGGCTTTCCAGGACATAACAAAATAATCATGGTGAACTGAATCTGTCATAACCAGCATGCAGATTTGAAAAAAAGAAAGAAAAAAAACCCTCATGTCTAGAGCGATGACTGATGACTGAGAAAATATTCCCTCTACCAAGGCATATGCTTGTACTTCAGGTTTATCTGTCATTGTGGGCTATGTTGCGCATGGATAGAACTGTCTGGGATTGATATTACTCCAGGACAAAAAGTGAGGACCTTTGTTCTGCCGCGCTTACTCTAACTAATATAGTTAAAATGAGTGGGAGATACTCTAGCCTTTATGCTCTATTCATGATAGAACTTGATAACCTCAGACATACCAATGTAAAGCATACATAATAGCACACTTCATTTAATCCATTCCTGGATGATAGTCTTTTAAAAGAATTGTACCCACTGAGAGCAACTTCTGACTACATCGCTTTTATTCCATATGGCATTCTATAAAACTTCTATAGCACATTCTCAATCAACTTTATTATATGTTGCTGTGTATGCATGTTTATTAAAGTTCATTTGCCCTCATCAGCACTTTGAGTCTGGCTGATGCTGGAAATGTGATTATTATTATCACTTCAGTAACACAGTACAATGTTTGATTTCTTACCTTCTAAAGTGGTTTACAAAAAAAGTATTTTGTTCCATTGCTCTTTCTTTGTAATGTCTTCTCTGTTAATGGTTGTTTAGCAAATGTTCTTCTGTAAACATTCTTGTTTGTAACTTTAAAACAATTTAATCCTATAGAAAGCTACATCTATAAGAACATTTTGTTTACTGCCAGGCCGATTGCTGCATCCTTTTACCATCCTTTGACCACATTGACCATCATAAGGGGTCAGTTATGAAAAAACCTGTCCAACAATCACTTGTGTTGAGGCAGCAAGATGGCTACTCAAGCAATGCTCAAAAACGGATGGTGTCATTCGTAAACGATTGACTTTTTTCCAGATGTGCAATATTTCTCTTGTCCTGCTTTTTATATGAACGTGCAGCTGCACATGCATATATGAACAAGAGAAAAACTTACATCAGATGGATTACTTTGGATCTATTCTCAAATTTCATTCAAATATCTTTTGGTTGCAACTTTAGAATGCATTACAATTCTAACAATTCAGGCTGAATAGCCTACATACCATAACACCCCATGCATACATGTGTTTACACTTTAAAAACAGAACTGAAAAAAAGCCCTGCAACAGTATAAGATTTACTGATAATAACCTACCCTCTGGCAAGAAAGCTGGCATTGGAGAAGACAGCTCGTCACCTCCGCCTACTGGACTCTTTGAGCATGAAGCTGAATCAATGTTTAACTCATCTAGTGATAGAAAAAAAAAAAAAAATTAAAAAGAAAAACCAACACATTATGCTGACTTTTGTAACAATTCCCTGTGACTTTATTATTTATACATTTTTTTAACTCTAAAGATTAATTTTATAAGCAATGATGAATAAAAATAACAATTCTCCCATTATAATTAGACTAAGAAGATAACCAGTATATTCCTCAGGACACTCACTTGGATTTAAGTGTTTTGAAGTGTTGTTTACAGTTTGATCTTTTCCTGAATCCGTCTCCATTCCTTTAATTACACAAAAGAAAGCATGAGTACTATCACCTATTTAACAGCTGATTAGCCACTTTAAGACAAAATATGAATATCAAAAACTATTAAGACAAAATATGAATATCAAAAACTGACAATTAAAAGCAAAGACAAATGTCGAAGAAAAAGGTTTTTTAAATTTTGGATTTCTCTTAATGCAGTCTCTTTTTTTTTTGTATGCCTGCATGTGCACTTCCCATGCACACCTTGCCCCAAATGAATTAAATGTAAAATTGCCTAAAAAGAATTGATACTAACCAAGTCCATTTTTAGTTTCTTCTTGTCACCTACTACAATGGCAATTATGGTTTCCTGGTACGGAAGAGGTTTTGGAGCTTCATCTGTTGTTAATATGTCCATCAATCTGCTTTGCTACAATATTTTTCATGCGTCCCATTTTTCTCGAACACCTTCACTGTCTTTCCACTCCACTAAAGCACTAACTTTAGCTGCAATACGTTCCATGCTTTGCTTTCAACTCATTGAAGGTGTGTCGGTAGCAGTAGATGTGACGACATCAGCTTTCAGCTGCTATACACTGCAGCAGTACCTTCAGCTCAGGATCTGTGAAGTTCTCTTTTCTCGTTGTTCTTGGAGCGTGTAGCCAAAGAGACCAATGCTGACTTCATGATGGGACTACTTAAGTAAAATCACAACAATGCCAAGGTTCTCCCACGGCTGTAAGAAGCTGCAAGGTCACTTATAGCATAAGCTGAGACACTCCAAATGCTTGACCAATCTTGATGTGGCTGCTAATGACCATTCAGTCAGACAGAGACTCTGACATGCTATACCAACAGAAAGAGTCAAGCTTGAATCAGAATTCAAGCTTGAATCAGAATTCAAGCTTTAACTTTTATAAGTATTTTAATCTTACAGTTTCTTTGTAATGTCTTCTCTGTTAATGGTTGTTTAGCAAATGTTCTTCTGTAAACATTCTTGTTTGTAACTTTAAAACAATTTAATCCTATAGAAAGCTATATCTATAAGAACATTTTGAATCAGAATCAGCACAGAATCAGAATCAGAATTCAAGCTTGAATCAGAATTCAAGCTTTAACTTTTACAAGTATTTTAATCTTACAGTGCACAAGCTTGTGAAAGTTGAATTCTTCCACAATATTTACTTCTAACAGAAGCACATCTGAAATTTTTCACATTCATATTTTTTTCATAATTCTTAGGCATAATGCAAATCCCCCAGTTTTGCTTGAGACAAGGGAAAAAAAATCGTTCAAGGAGCCAGACATCCAAACAAAATTTTACCAACCTGAAGGACTACAGAAGAGGTTTCACTGTAATTTATATAAATGCATACTATTTGTTTCTTACTGAAAGAATAAGAGACAGCAGTCTTAAAACTTTTTTAGTTTTCAAGCCTTAGTCATTATCACAGCTACATATCCAGCCAAATATCCTATTTTCTCTTACTACAAACTTATTTTGTTATTATAAACAAGAAGTGATGACAGATTTTTTTTTTTCAAATAGGTACTTGATATTATGTTTTGTTTATTTTAGACCATCTTGCTGGAGTTAGCATTAGGCGATGGTATTTTTCGCAGAGCCAGCAAACTATGGGTTTATCATGGCAAAGCCCTGTAAACATGTGCTACATGCAGAGAAAGAGCAGCATGTCCAGATGAGAACTGAACCAGCAGGCTGATGAGAGAGGGGATGTCTGGTGTACAGACGGGTGTGTGTGTTTGAGTGTTAGTGGATCTTTTTCCTTCTTTTTCTTTTTAAGGAAAGTTGACAGAAAATTCCTCACATTGGAATTTTTTCTATGATATATTACAGGTTTGATCTTTACCTTCATTTTCCTCATTTACTAACCACTCATGTGTAAAAAACTTTTGTTCAAGTAGTGATGTAGACCTAGTGCATTTGTCCTAAGTTTGAAGTCTACAGTAATTATGATTAAATGTAGATATTGCAATCAAATTATAAAAACATTATTATATACTGAGAAAATAATGTATGATTATAATTACAAGGGGCCCGGAAGGTTGTCTGCCCTGGGACCCCATGCCGGCAGCCTTGGCTCCCAGGACAACCAATCCTCATGTACTGGTGACAGGTGCAAACCGTGTGTGCCACAGACTGCCTATAGAACTAACACTGGGATAAGACCACAAGGTATAAAAGTAGAAAGAGTAAAAACTTAAGAGTAAGGGACATGAGATAAGAGGGGATACAGAAAGAAAGCAAGCAGTTTAAAGTTTGTTTGGTTTTTTTGTGATGATTAATTCTTTAAAGCATGTTTTGATGACAATGGTGATATCAAGGTAGTCATTAGCATACAAAGGAAAATAACTTTGCTTTCATCAAAACAGTAATGAGTGATGGGATAATTAAGAGCAATCTCTCAAACATTTCACAAAAGGACTAATGTTTCTGAAACACAGATGTAAATGTTCATGCAAGCAACAAGATTAGTAATTTACCTTACAACTATGGACTGCTGGAATGCTTAAAACAGGTTTTGTGGCTAACATTTGCTTCTCTTTGGATCATAGTCTGAATAAAATATACGACATCTCACCTTCTATGCCATTGTTCTTTATCAACAGTCTAGGCAGTATCTTTCTATGCATCACCATTAATGCATTATTTAATGTTTTAGTTCTGTTATGGTGCTGCTTGTGTTATGAAAATAAACATAAAGACGATAGTTTACATTTTATCCATTATTTAGACAATAGAGGTAACATCATACACCAAAACAAAACAAAAAAAATCAACAAATTTTAAACCTTTCTTGTTCTTGAAATGTTAGCGTTTAATTCACAACACACCATGTGATGATCAAATACAATAATAAAGAATAAGCTTTGACAACAATGAACTTCAGGCTTTGATAAAATCTGTACAATATCCACCGAAATGCATAAGACGAATGATAAGACTTGAGATGTTAATTTTAAAAAAGGCATGAGGCCTAGGCAATCAGAAGCCAGTTCTATTACTACTGTGATACTTCAGTCGGCTGAGAATATATCATTGGTCCACAATATTAATTGTTGCTGCATCTAAGTGATGACTGAAAATGCATGCCTACTCATGTGCGTTTTAAAGTAATTTTGTTGCTTTTCTGGGAGAAAATTGTATTTTTGTTTATTTTGTTTTGTTTTGTTTTTTTAGCTTATAGGTCTTAGAGCAATATTTATGCAAAAGAATTCAACTTACCAAAAATTTTTTTTAAATGACGATAGATCATATTATTTTAAGGTTTCGAATTCTTTGACGATCTTGACAACTGAGAAGCACAGACAATCTTTTCACCAATTCACCACCAGGCGCAATTATAAACAGAAAATTATATAATGTGTGTAGCTAGCTGAAAGTATATCTTTTAAACATTGCATTGTTTTTTTTCTGATCGGTTCACCCTATTCAAAGGTACAGATGTTGCTTGTTAGATTTAGGTTATTACTACGCCACCAAATGAAGGCCGCTAACCAAATGCTGCTGTTGACAGAATCGAGATAATAACACTTCAACCGAGTGGGTTGGTTCAGAAGCATCTTTAAGTGTTTAACTTCATTATTCCATTTCTTCCTTTTATTAGCACACACGTGTGCTTATCAAGCATCGTTTAAAAACTTCGCTACCAGGTGAGGCGATTGTATAACGTTTTTATGAAGCAGTTCGTAGTTTTTATAACATAATTATAACGTGTACTCGTAACAGAGGAAGTACAAGAGCGCAACACGTAAAGCAATAAAGGTATGAAGGGATATAGGTACCATAAACAGTGTAAGATGGTGCATTACATGATGGTTAATATGACAGACAATATTGCAAAAGGAGTTAACGATAGTAATTCAGGGATACTTTTTAGTCAGCAGGTATGTTTTCAGAAAAGATTTGAATGTTGACTTCGAGTCCGATCGAGTGGCGAATGTGATGTGGAAGAGAGTTCCACTGCTTAGCAGCACAGAGGAAGAATGTCCGTTGTCCGTATGTGACTGTCTTTGTGGGAGGGGGTAATAGAATGCGGGAGTCTGGTGAGGAGCGAAAGTTTCGAGTGTTACATTTAATTATAAGTTTAATAACACTGTAAATACGAAAAAGATAAGATTATCTAATATTTACCGAAAGAGCAAATTGATGGTACATATCGGTGCACTACTCTAGGCACACGATGCCATGCTGATACCAGAAGAAAGAAGGGAGGAGTTACTGAAATTAGATGTAGCTATCTTTAATTACCCAATCCGACTAATTCTTTAGCTCACCCTTTTCCTGCAGGTAAGACATGGTATGGCAAGCCATAATATAATGCATTTGTTCCAGATTGCTTGTTCATTTCTTATATATCTTCTGCTTGGTCACAATTAGTGCATTTACAATATGTTATCAGACAAGAAAAGGTTTAGTGATTGCTAGGAATAGGATGCCATTGAGAGAGTGATACAAGAGGTGAT
The DNA here is from genome assembly GCF_003073045.1 of Pomacea canaliculata. Classification (NCBI taxonomy): domain Eukaryota; kingdom Metazoa; phylum Mollusca; class Gastropoda; order Architaenioglossa; family Ampullariidae; genus Pomacea; species Pomacea canaliculata. Next base: position 20,974,076 of record NC_037597.1, read on the forward strand.
CTGCATTGTTTATTTGCTTGCAGGTTTGCCATATCAGTTTGTTATCCAGCTTGGAATGTCGCCAATTCCAGATGAAACTGACAACCCATCTAGAAACGATCCCAAATAAAACTGACACTGATGAGCTGGAATGCCAGATCATTTATTTTTACCCAGCAGAAGTGTCTTCAAGTGATGATGATGAGGCTGCTGAGGGAGATAATGGGGGATATGTCTTGCTGCCACAAGAACCAGACAATGATGATGAAGAAAGCAGTGATGAAACCCATTTTTCAGGTCTTGAGGCAGCCAGGGATGGCAGTGAGATTCCTGTGGAACTAATGACTGAAATGCATGCTTCAGGAATTGACTTATCACAGTCAGTAGCCCAAGGTATCGTGCAATCCAGCCTTCATAGCAAAATTTCCAGACAACAAAGTGCCATTCTATTTACAGGTATAGAATTTAGCTTAACATTATTAGCTTATTAATAAGGTGAGGTGCATTTGCACGGGGCGTGAATGCACATGCATTAAATCGAACTGTGATTAGAGGTGACAGTGCATGGGTGATATCAGCTTAGTGTAAATTGATAATAATAAGCATGTAACTGAAGGATAAAAGTGCATACATTAGAGACAATCAGTCTAGCAATATTTATATAAAAAGGAATTATTCTGGAATCGACCACTCCGTGACTGCTGCAGATCTATGCATTCTTGTGTGTACATTTATGTGTTATTTGTATACACACGTGTATTTTTTTGTTTTTTGCTTGATGTAGATACATCAGTCTGAAACAACTACTTTTTTCAAGCTACACAAGCAACACTTTTTTCGTTGTAAAGGTGTATTTTGCTACATCATTGTAATAGTAGTTGACTGAATTTGAATATATCTTTGGAAGGTTCCTGATCCACCAAAGACAAACAAAAGGAGAAGTTTTATGGAACCAGCCTCGTAATGACTGTGAACATCAGCTCATGGACTCAGGTAATGCAACTCTTCATACTTCATCAGGTTATTATTTACTTGGAGAAAATATATCAAGTTAATGTGAATATAGTGAAGAGTTCAGCCTTATTAACTGTAAATATATGTAGTCTAAAAGGACTATGCATCACTGGATAATAAACTTTTTTTCAGCTCAAGCATCAAAGGTAAAAGATGGCCATGGTCAGGTTTTTCAGCTACCCCAGCTAACATCCAGACTGGGCACAAAATTACAGAGGATCAATGGAAACAACAGTGATTGCAAGACTGACTGCCTAAGGATTCTAAGGAGTCTTCGGCATCAGTAAAAATAATACCAGCCAAAACCTGATCAGGAATGTCGATTTGAACTTCCTTGTGACCAGAAAGAGTGTACAAGCAATGATACAGACCCAGAAAATTTTACTGTTGCAAATAAACTAGCAGTCTGACAGATTGTGAAAATTAACTTCTGCTTGGGCCAAAGTATTTGTCAGGTACTTTTGTATCCTTCCACTGGACATGGTTCATTATTTTTTGTACCATTTGAAGTTATTTAATAATGGTCCTGTGACAAGACAGCACACTTTATTGATGATAATAAATGTGATTATATAGTACATGATCATGTTTACATGCTCTTGATTGATGCTTGAGACAATAAGAAGACTGGGACACGTAAATGAAGGACAGAAGGAGAAACAACTGTGTAGACAAGTAATAAATGACAAACATAGAAGATGCAAAGAGGAATTGGGGAACAGACAGTAAGGATGGAGAGGGATCATAAATCTGCGAGGAAGATGAGCAAGCGACTAGTCAAGAGACTTTGATCACAACTATTGACAATATTCAGTAGACGAAAAAAGTGAAAGGGTTAGAATCTCCTAGAAAAGAAGTGTTTTTAGTGCACATTTAAATGATTTGATGGTGGATAGGTGGCAAAATACGGAAGGGAAGAGAGTTCACTGTTTGCAACATAGTAACTAAAACTCTGGTGACCATATGTTGTTCTGATGAAGGGATAGTCAGGGTTTGGTCATCAGATGAAGAGCAAAGTCATCTGGCTGGGATGTAATGGAAGAGAAGTTCAGAGAAATAGTTGGGTCAAGTGCCTGTGCAAAAATTAAACAGACAACATGTACTGAATGCAAGAACAGATGGGTAGCCAATGCAGGAAAGGAAGGACAAGGAGTGACATGGCTCATTTCCAAGCTCTAAAAAGCAGCTCTCTGTGTCTTGTAAAGCAGGATATTAATTTTCTTAAATATAAAATTTCCCTAATTTGCAACACAGGTCAGTGAATGCTTCACTGTCTCTTCCTCTTCACATTTGAGCAACTCCACTGGGATATTATTCACCTCTGAAGATTTACCACCTTTTAGACGTGGATGGTGTGTTTGACCCCTCCTGTAAGACCTGCAGGGTCTTCAGGTTCGTTTTCCATAGTCACCTTGAAGAGTGTTTGGATCTGTTGCCAGCTGGACATTGTAAAGGTCAGAGCAATACTCTGACCATCAGTCTAGTGCAGGTCTGGAACTCTGTGCTGTTTAATGTAAAGTATGAGAGCACTTTCCTATAACAATGGGAGTCCACCAAGGTTCCCTTTGTCCCCAATGCTGTTCAACATCTATATTGAGAGAACCATGAGATACGCTGCATGACCACCACACCTCTGCTGTATCTGGTTCTTTGTCTCTGCTGAGTCTGTAGACATTCCATGTACTAATCTTCTTTTGTATTTATTTCTGTTGTCTGTGTCCCTTTCCAAACCTTCTTCCTCCTTGGGCCATACATTTCCTTCTTTTGCTTCTTTGAGCAGTGACAGGTCCACTGTCGGCTTGCTAGGCCAGTTTCGGGAAGAATCCCCTGCTCTGTCTGGTTCCACAGGGTTCCCAGGTCCTTGCAAGGTCCTTTTAAGTCCTTTTATATTGAATTTTCGCCAAAAGGCCTTTTAAGTCCTTTTATTTGCCATGCGGTCCTTTCAAATTCTCACACAGGTCCTTACATTTTCTCTGTGACCCTTTAATCCTTTTAATCGATAAAATATTACAACAAATTTATTTCCGGAGTAGACTTTGCGCAAAATAGACGATTTTCGCCGCATTGCTATTTAATCACACGACTACCCAGTCTCGCTCGCGCGGGAACGTCCGTTTCGGCCTTTCGCGAGTTCACTCGTCGTGTCGACCACATTTCCTTTTGTCTGGCTTAACAATTTGAAAGATGCCGAGGGAAGTGCTCTTTTCAGGAGAAGTGGCTAAAGGAAGACAAGTATAAAGATTGGTTAATAAAGACTCGAGCAATAAACATTTGGCACGATGTGCTGCCTGCAAAATATCTCTGAATCTTTCATCAATGGGCGAAAGTGTTCTGAAACAGCACATGGTTACCGAAAGACACCAAAGGCAAATAAAAGTATTTCTGAAAGATGCGCGCTTTTGTGTAACTGATTACTTTCGTCATCGAGAACATCACAGCCCGCTCAAAATCAGACGGCAACCGACCAGCTCTGCAAGTGGTGTCCAGTAAGTTGACAATTATTTATTTAGCGATTCATTTAGTTAACGATGTGGGTACTTAGAAAACACATTAAATTACAAGCGTGCATAACATTTTGCGGTTTTTTTCCACTCTTATTAAGCCTATCGTCTTAATTTACGGTGAAGCAATAGCCTTAAAGATCAGTAAATAGCAAAGAATTATTTAAATTAAAAAGTTGAGATTTTCATTTTCTCAATGATTCGAACTACAAATAGATTTTATACAATCACGAATCTTACTACAGCTTTGCTGCAGAAAATTGATCTGAATTTTGGCATCTGATCAGGAAAGATTAAAAGAAAGTTATAATTAATAATGTATGCTTATTATCCTATTTTACCAGCAAATACATTATTTTTTGGATTTTTAAAATCAAACAATTTAGACATTAAAGCTAAATCAGTTAGCTGAAAATAACTTTCATTTTCAACTATGCTGGCATCTTTATACTTTAACTTAGTTTAGTATTATTTTATATTATCATGTCATTAATTATTGCTTTTTTGAAACCTGTCTTTTATTCAGACAGAACATAATGTTTACAGACATAATGGTAAACTTAAATGTTTTCTTTGAATAGGTTTCGTGATGAGCAATGAACGATTGAAAGGCAGAGATCCTGTGGACTCTCAGATTGTGGAATCACACTACAGTTTCAGATCTGCTGAAAAGTCTGCTGAACTGTTTCGACTTATGTTCCAGACAGCCAAGTAGCTGCAGAATTTAAGTGCGGTCAAACAAAAGCCAGTTATCTAACTTCATTTGGGCTTGCTCTCACTTTTCGAAATTGCTTCTGGACTGTGTAATTCGTCGCCTGAGTATGTTCTTTTGTTTGATGAATCTTCTAACCATAAGACTCTCAAACTAAACAGCTGGATTTCATGTTCGTTACTGGAGTGACAATGCTGTACGGACTCGTTACCTGACCTCGAATTTTTGGGTCATTCCGCGGCCATAGACTTCAACAAAAGTTCAGTAAGGTAATTAGCGAATCAAACTTCAAGCAAGCTAATTTACTTCAAATTTCTATGGATGGACCTTCTGTAAATAAACTTCTTGAGAAAATTAATAACGACATGATTACCAATCACAATGTTGGTTTGTTAAATGTGGGCAGCTGTGGACTCCATTTATGCACAATGCATTTAGGGTGGGTGCGAGGCTTCTCAATGGAGCTTGAGTCATTTCTTACATCTGCTTATATCTTGTTCAGAGACAGCCCAGCCAGAAGAGAAGATTATAAAAGTAACTGGTTCCACATCTTTTCCAGCCAAGTTCTGTGCTCACCGATGGCTTGAAAACAATTCTGTTGCTGAAAAAGCAATTGGTATGCTCATACTTGGAAAAATTTGTCAAAGCTGGCAATGGAGAAAAAAATAACATTGCCAAAGAACAAATCTTTGATATTGTAAAAGCTGGAGTCTATCTACCCTTTGCTTTCATGTCGTCTGGCTTTCTTTAGTTTAATTGCCAGTATACTTGAACCTTTTTTGAGAAAATACCAAGCTGAATCAGCCTCTTCTTCCTTTCCTTTGTTTAGACTTACATGAATTATGAAAAATCTGATGCACAAATTTATCAAGTCAAATGTACTTAATAGAAATGTGAAACTGCTGCCCTCCAATTGTAGCAGGTTGATATATGCAACAGTTCTAACATTCAATTTGCAAGAGCATGATCGAACTTGCTTAGGGTTGATAGACTAACTGGCTGTAGCTAAGAAAAACAGTCATCAGTAAAACGAGTGGAACTCTCATAAGGCCTTCAGAGCTGAATGCAGAGATTTTTTGAAAGCAGTTGTTCTAAAATTGCAGGATAAATCTCCACTCAAGTACACCTAGTGAGAAACATAACTTTCTGTAAACCCAAAGAATGGGGGAAAAAGACAAATCAATACAAAAAAGAAAAAGGAGTTCCGTAATTTTCTTGACGTTCTGCAGGTGAGTCGTGGTAGTAAGGCTTTTGACCTATGACACAAAGACTTGGATAGTTGGTTTATGATGCCTTGCGTGGAAAAGCAGAGTTTCAGGTGTTGTGGTCTGTTGTCAGACAGTTTACTCTACGGCTCTCATGGTCAAGCTACAGTGGAAAAGGATTTTTCATTCAACAAAGAATACAGTAGCTGACATCTTAGTCAGACTGCACTAAAAGCACGCAGAGTAATCTTGATCATATCACAGTGTGGGGAGGGGTGGATAAATGTTGAGCATCTCCAAACACTGGGATGATATCCGCTTCTAGTGCCTATGGCAGGTATAACGTTACCTCTCTGAGCAGAAGCAGCAGAAGGTAACAGAAGAAAAGCAGGTCCACAGAAAGAGATTAAGGAGGATGAGCTGGTATATACTCACAAAAGCCTAAAGACAACCAGTGCGAGAACGACACCTGCTGGAACTGGCTGACAGACATAGTTTCAGGCTGAAGAGCAAAAAAGTTTTCACTTATTGAAAGATCTAACAACATGCGTTTGTTAGCCAAAGACAAGAAGAAGGAGATAACAAAGATTCAGTCAGACGATTGATAGATTACAGGAAGAAATTAAAAGGTGTTGAATTGTGACATTCAGTAATTAATGTTTATTTCAGTTTAAATAAGCTGCAAATTCTTGTACATGTATGCTATGGAACATGTTAAAAAACAGAACTATTTAGAGGAAATTCGGTTGTGTAAAGAAATTGTATGTTTAGTATTGGTAAAGGCTGTAGGGGTGACAAAGATTGACATTTCATCAATGAAAACTTTTGCTTATAGTAGATGGATTGCTTTGTCATTTTGTGATCTTAATCTATGTGTATTTAGTATATCATGCTGTTTATGTAATATTGTTTGCATGTGTTACATGTATGTTAAGAATGCTTAAATAATATCAAGGTTAAAAATAAATGGGCTGTAATGCTTGACAGTTTCGACTCATTCCATCTTTGGTTTAGCATTAGGAGTCACACTCGTTTCATTCTCATCTGATTCTGCCACTTGGCATTCTTGTAGTCACAAGAAAATGTTGGTCTACACATCTGTACAACACTAGTTGCCCTTCCGTATTCGCAAAAAACGCTCTTTTTTTTTCAAGTTCTTTAGAAACTTACTCTTTCTTGAACTTTGATCTTCTAGTACTACTGTGCATAGCTCTATTTCTATCTCTCTCTTCCCATTAGAGTGTGTGTGCGAGAGAGAGAGACACGTGAACTGACTTTTGTATTACACAAGGGAATGGCTTTCAGGTTTTGCAATTATTATTAACTTAGATTTCTAGAAAACTTGGAACATTAACGGTGTATTGTTATCAGCGGGCTAAGGACACTTTTAAGTTATCTAATCTAAATATGGCAGACAGGCATCAAAATTAACTCTTGATTATTTATTACTAGAAATACATGTATTTGAGACATAGAGAAGACCACAGATTCATAAATAATACATCTTTCCGACCACACAAGAGAAAAACTTAAGCATTGATGACTGTCACTTAGGTCCTTTCGAATGCATGAAAGGTCCTTTTAAGGTCCTTTTAAGGTCCTTTTTTGGCACCATCCCTGATCCCTGGGAACCCTGTTCCACCTCCAACGATGGTGGACAATGGGTTGGGCTTTGGGAGGAGCATGAGTTCACAAATAGAAAGAAACATTTTACTTTCCTCTGCATCATCATAGTAAACACTTAAAAGTGACAGCTCCTCTGACACTTTCTTTGTGCAGTCTCGATTCACATTTATTGCAGTGACAGGCATTTTATGACAAAGTTGTAGCTTTTCATAACCAGTGGTGTAGGACTATGCTGATGAGTCCGGGGCTCAGAGAGGGTCATGTATAACTTTCCTTCGTTTGAGAGTTCTTAGTACTAAATAATAACGAGCCAGGTTAAAAGATTTTGACTTACTGTGAACATTGTATAACTTGTACAATTTGCTGACAGTGTGGATGTATGTGTATGTTTCCTTTTGCTTATTACTTTTGTGTAAGCCTTGGTATGGCTCTTTATATTGCTGTATTATATTATGCCATGAAATAAATTTAAAAAACCCTTTCCTTTGGGAAAACAAATTCAAAAGCGGGATAGAAACAAATATGTTGGAAGATGACTTGTGCGATTAGCTGTCTCTGGCCATGCATGTATGTAGTATGACTGTGCAGGGGACCAAACTGTGTAATGCTATATTTTGAACAGTTTGCTCTTAAGTTTAGTCATTCCCCTTTGTTTTGTTTTTTTTATACGAACTGCAGACTGGCATATTCTGTGATATCTGTACTAAAAAAAAAAATCTTATTTGTAGTCAAATTTTTCTTTGTAGAATTTGTGTAATACATGCCTTGCAAAGCCTGAAGGATTTACTTACAATTACTCTAAAGCGATGACCAGTACACTGACAAGCATAGGTCAGCCAGTCCCAGTACTCAGATTCCTTGCCCTTTATCTCCTGAAGTGATGCTTGATCATGATTGCACATGTAGCCATATTAAATGGGAAAATAAAAGACTATAGACATGCATGATGGCTGTTCAACTTTGAGAAACTGCTCTGTGCCTCTGCGAACATCGTTTTTCTCATTTGAAAATCAGCTTACATAACCATGTTCTATTAAGTCACTCAGGAAACCAAAAATAAGATGGACTGCCATTATTTTCTGTACAGTTAAAGGTTTCTTGCATGTTTTTAAATACACGTTCACACAAACTTGAAATAGACTGCATTTTCCCTTTGGAAAAAAAAAAATTCAAGACATATTTCCACCTTCAAATTGAAAACAAACATAAGACAGACCTTCTTTATCGTCAGTTTATTATCAACTGTCAGACATTTCACGCTCTTTCTTATATGTACCATAAAAAGGTGATTACTATAGCACATTCTTGGCTAGACAAAAGTTAAAATAGGTCCATCCTTGTATTTTTAAAGACTATCATTTTTCTCCTTTCTCTCTCTCATAAAAATCTAATTGTTCCAATATGAACAGGTAGAAATCACAGCTGGTCTTCTCCATTTTTACTATGCATGGACTGTGAGGTAATCCCATGGACACATAAAAATAAGGGGAAAACTGACCACAAAAAGACAAAAAAAAAAAAAAACAAACCTATAACCCCCGCAGGTGGGGGACACATATACAAAACATTTTAATTGTCTTACTGCACTGAAGAGTAAAACGCTGACATAAATACAAAACCAGCTACTGGACACCAATGATTTTTGTTAAACACTTTGCTTGTTTACAGTCATCTGTCGCTGACAGATGACCATTGCATTATGTCACAAGAGAGGCAATGCTATGCAGGATTACAAATACAACATACACATCTAATACACTTCTCATAATGAAAAGCCTAATTTACAGTTGCTCTGTCTGATGTAAGCACACCAGAACACTTCTTAACATACCATTGTTTAAAGAGAGGTGAAAAAAAAGGGTTAAAAACAAATTCTTGCACACATGCAGATCTTTCTCATCACACAGTGAAGACCTTTCATATCCACCTGCCACTACTGTTAACACACAAAATAGTTGTTATTCCTTTACTCATGGCTGTACGGACTTGTTTATCTGCAAACTTAAGGTGGAGGTTGGGTTGGGGGAGAAAAACTAACTTTTCACCCTCTTGCTCTCACCCGCCAGGAGTTGGGGGAAAGGGAGAGTGAATATCAAACCCTTGAAAACAGCAAACCCCAATTTTGCTGGTTAAAGTAGTATTTACAATTCTTGCAAACTTCTTAAAGACTCAGCATTCACAACTAGATGCTTGTTAGACTTGTCTGTTTTTGTTGAAAGTTCTGCAATTTACAGATGGTGCCGTCAAATGCCTCTCCCCTCATCTTGAACACTTGTCAATGCACACCAAAGTGTTCAATCGCTGTGGCTTGTGTCACTTGTCACTGCTTACACTTTTCCCAAGGATGCCAGGTCCTTTCCAGAAATTGTGACATCCTTAGCTTTCAAACATAGCAACAGGCTGAACTGGAAATGTTAAACAATGCTGTTGATGTAGCACTGCCAGAGCCACAAGTGTATTATAAGACTGGGACAGGAAGACCAAGCCTAGGATATGTAGACGACATGGATGTTTGTTGTCAAGAGATGGCAATAGTCAATGAACAAATAACATGCAATTTCTTGAAATACCAGGCGTTAAAAAGAGGCTCCTGAAGACAGTGATATGCCATTAACTTGAGCCCATAAAACAGGAGGTTGTCTTCAAGGTTGAGAACAGAAATATGAGTGATACAAAATTTGAGTTTATTTATAATTACAAGACATAGTATGCATCAAAATGTGTATAAAAGCCTGTGTTATTTGCTGTGCCTCGTCTTTCACTAATCACAATTTTATAATTACTTTCTAATTGCAAGATACAATACAAACTCACCAGCTTACATATTTTTTAAACAGCTTATGCAGTTTTTAGAATCTAGATTTAGTACTGGTGACGATGAATTTTATCCCCCCTCCCCCAATTATACAGATGACAACAACCAGCTAAAAGTGACTTAGCTTACTTTGATCACATAAAACGGCCACATATTTCACTGGTTTCTCAATCATTTATAATTCATCACATGCCTTGTACATACACATACATACCAATGCAAGCCTGAAATTGAGTAATATGCTGAAGTACTGACATGTTTGAGTGTGTAATCCATGAAAAGAATTTCTTTTCTTCACATTATTTTGTTTCATGAAAAGGTATTCGCCAAGACATAGTTCTTAATACTGGCCACTAAATGGCCCAATAAAATATGCAATTTCCAAATGGACATGGAAATGTTTTTTTAAAATGATGTAGACAGTACACTGAAAACAGTAATGTTATGCTCCAGCAATTCAAAACAGAAAATGCATGCATGCATACGCACACACACAAACAAGCCGATGAACATGATGAAGTTGCTCTGACATTAGCCTCGTTCTACATTTAAATAAGAAAGCAAATAAAAACATTTATTATGGTCATAGCTGTGTGGGCATGCTCTTAAAGTTCATGTGGGGGTAAACCACCAAAAATAAATCCTGCAAAAAAGAAAAAAAAAAAAAATCCCCTTGTCCATAACAACACTCTAAAACGGGATTTTTCAGCTGGTATGCTTAAACTACTACAAACTGGAATAATTCAGCAATTCTTTTTTATTACTGATCCCACGAAAGGAATGCATTGTATTTAATCAACTATCAACTCATTCAATATGGGTGTTATCCATGCAATTCAGCTATAGCTATGAAGACATTCGCATTCACTGGTGCAGACTGTACAGGACGAGTTAACAGGCTTCTGCCATCATTTCATTAGGAGAAAAATATTATCAGGACTCCTGTGAGTTCATTTCTCAATGCAACACCGCAATGCCTGCTGGGACAAACTGCCTCATTTCACAGATGGTGCTTGACAGCAATCTGCAGATCATGGCATGACTGCTGGGAAACTTAGCAGCTACTTGACTTGATAGTAAAATACAATAAAAAATTTAAAAATGATTTCTGGTTTTCAAAATTGTGTACAAAAATGTTTGGCATAAGATGATAGAACAAAAATTTCATGTTGTTATGAGTTCGTACCATATTAATTGCCAACCATTAATTGCTCTTTTTTCTTTTTATTGGAATAGCTTTTTATATCAAGTCAGGAGCAAAATGATAAATAAAAGTAAAAAAGAAAAGAAAAATAACCAAGTAGGTCAATTTTGGACTGATAAAACAAATGGAGCAAATGCTGGGATTTGGTTAGGCTCTTTGGATGCAAATGACAACAGATCTTTAAATATCATTTCTACCAATTAACAGTACCCTTTTTTGTGACAGCTGCTACCCCCTGGTTACAAGTTGTGAGGTACTAAATTAGAAAAACATTTATTGGAATTTCTTCCTTTTTGACCATTCTTACACCCACCCACCCCCCAAAAAAAAAATCAGTAACAGTACTCCCTAAAAATAATTTCAGCATGTTCTCCAAGTTTGACAGATAGCTGCATCAGATGTTTATCACAAAGTTTGACCCATCCTAAAATTTATTAAAATTATGTCTATTTATGTACATGAGCCCCAAGCACTAAGCCTTTAGGTCATGAGAGCAATAGCAAGTGTACTACGTTTGTGAGGCAAGGCTATGCAAACGATTTAAATGAGAGAGATAAAGCACTCATACAAACACAAAAAAAGGAAACGGGAAAAATAAGGGGGGGTGGGGAATTAATACCTACATTACAGCAGATTGACACAAAAACTGTGTACAGTTCTCAGGCTAAGAAACCAACTACACCATTCACTCCGCACTGAAATTCATTTCACATAGCCCAGACAGCAAGCGAAGTTTACAGAGCAAATGTAAGCTACAGAGATCAGCTGCCAACCTAGAGTTCAGGACGTTTGTTTTCCAGCATTAACTGAAGATGAAAATGGGCTTTTTTTCTCATTTTGTTTGACCAATGCTGGCAAAAGAAACTGTACAAAAGTAAAACTTAGTGAGGTGGGGAAACAGCAAGCATTGCCAACTATTATTATCAATCATCTGCACACAGTTCTTTCATCACATTTTATCTCAAAAAGTAAACGATGAAGATAATACACACTTGCCAATCCATTTACACACGTTGACTTCTTACAGCTCATTTACATTTACAGAAGCACTGAGAATCAAAGACTAACTTGCACTCAGAATTGCATGGGCAAAATAAAACTGCACTCACTTCAGGCAAGCCACAAGACAGACTGCTTTTCCCATGCTCAGACATTGTGCTGGGGCACATGCCATTTTGTTTCCCTTGCCTTTAGAACACAGATATATATACCAAACCAAAGTAATGTGATGGTTGTTGTAAACTAGGGTTAAAATTTTAGCCAATAATGTAAGAAATCACACAATACACTGAAATGAAAAGCTTCTACCCATTCTAGCAAGTGTAGGAGACTACTCTTCCTCTAACTTATTGTCTCCAAAACATTTTTGTCAAAAGATGAGCATTTCTTATAGGATAAATCTACCATGAAAATCTAATCAGCTCTTTAACAGACCAGGCCTGTAAGGTTAATATTCTGCAACCCAGAACACTATTGTTAAGCTATTAAATGACCCTACAATCTGAAAAGTCCATAAAAACATAGAGACAATCTATGGGAATTTTACTGGTAATTGCGAAAAATAATTCTATGAATTTAAGAAATGCTTTATATATTTGTTCAATATTTTTACAATTTTGCTTTAAAAAAAAATAATAAAAGAAATTCCTGTGGATGTGCACTCGTCTGCTTAGTCAACCACACAAAAATGTGAGTACAAGCACTACCCACATGACTGTATCCAAAGCAGCTACCACATCAATGTACCCATGGACAAACAAACTTCCAATGTTTCCATGTTTTCAAAAAAAGCGGGAGGGGAGGAAATCCCCTCCCAAAGTTTATAACGTCACAGATGATAAAAGAGAATGAACTTCAATGAGTCTTACATGCATTAAGTCCAGCATTCAGACACACACACACGCACACGTCCATGCAGGTTACTCTGGGGAATGCTTCTGCATTAACGAGCAGACCGTGAGACAAATGCAATCAAAACCCGAACCTTTTAAGTGCCAAGCTCTTCCCTGTTATATTTTGGCTCCCATTGCATCAAGCTCCCATGCTGCTCCTCTTGCAGGGGTTAGTGAAAAAAGAGAAGGGGAAGAGCATCTGTTTCTGATTGTGATGTGCAAAAAAAAAAAATAAATAAATAAAAACAATATGGCAGCTGAGATAGTGGGAGACATCAACAACGATGAAAACAATGTCAATGAAAAGTGGAAGATGACATGAGGAGTGAAACATGGTTGACTATTTAAAAAAAAAAACCTAACTTGGCAGGTCCCTTTTTATTTTTCAATGTGAAGCAGTCCTCCCATGATTTTTACAATAAAAGAAAATATTTACGTCAATGAGCCAAAGGGGTGGTTGTAAAAAAATGGTCCACACCCCTAGAAAAAAATCACCATACAGGCATTTTCAGAAGAAAGGCAAACTCAAAAATTGAGCCCCAGCTCTTCTACCCCTATTTCCACAAAACAAAACTAATTCTTCCCATGTGAAGTTCAGAGATGCAGCACAGGCGCTGATGGTGATCAAGACAAGGTTGAAGGATGGCAGACCAATCTAAGCAGCCCTGGTGGGGTCAGTTGCCCTCAGAATTAGTTAAAAGAAACTCATCAGCTCGCTTGTGACTTTCCAATGCTCGCATCATGGACATGTCATGAGGCAACTCAGACTTGCGTCGCAGCAAGGGCTTGTCACGGGGCTTCTTCTTCAGCTGCACACAAATGTACAGAGATATGCAGAATTGATGACAGGCCAACCCCAGGCACACCAACAGTTTCACTTGCCCACACCCCTCTCAAGACAGCTTGTGGAGATGGACTAAAAGATGAAATGACAACATGAATCAATGAACAAACCTTTAAGCACTATGCAAGCAGAACTTGCAGATTAACCTTTTCATTAATAATACTGTAATAATAAACTTTAGGGCAGACTTTATGCAAATCCTTACTCATGTTCAACTTAACAAACACTGAAATATCCTAAACTGTTCTGCTGTTGATATTACTGAAATAGTCTAAGGTCAACATTTTTCAATAAAGAGTGCTCACTGCACAGAATCAATTGCAACAAAATGGAAAATAATCTATTTTTTTAAATGGAAGAAATTTGTACAGAAAACTCATGTTTCTTATAACAGTTGTGTTACTGCATACTACTACGTTCCATAATAGTTATGCTCATAGTTATCAATAAACTGTACAATATTTATGCAAGAGATATTAATGTTGCACAATATTTCTACTTAAGAATCATTATGTACTTACGTTAATATGAAAGCCCGAGTATAATTAGCGCACAATATTACATGCAAGCTTTTTGGTAACAGACATGTATTACATAAACACTTGTGCAAGGATATATTTAGGACACAGACTAAGAAAGTCTTTAGTACATGCGTGTATTCATACTCTTCATCCACTTGTACAAATCTGGTACAAGCTCAAAAGCAATGGTTTTATTTATTTTTGTGAGTGCTGCAATCAGCAGTGACTCTTCATTCACAAAATCAAGAAACAAGGCACACTTTTTTTTCCTGTCATGAAGTTCAAAAGCTGTTAGGCATATATGATACAAAACTGTAAATATTTTACTACTTGCTAAATACCTCTCAAATGAAAAAAAAAAAATTTTCAACAATCTTACAGCTCCCAGGTGTTGGGTGAAGGATGGGACTGAGGTTAAATATACAGAGGTCAGTAGAGTTGGTTAGAAAGTGCAAGAGATGACTATAGCTCTCAGCATGCAGGAACTTTTGATAACATTACATTTTAACAGACATCACAGATAAGTTTCTCTTAATTTTAAAGCTAAGTTGAATGTGATAAAGAATTTGTTGATAGCTATAAATGTTAAGCACAGAGTACAAAAAGAGTTTTTATTTAAAAGCTTGTAACTTGCCTTGTTAGCTTGTAATGACAAAGGAAGAGCAACTTGTGTATTATATAAGGCATAAATAATTAAAAAATAAACTAAAGGAAAATGGTTATGATGACCAATATTTATTTGATAAAATACTGAACTGGTGTTTTGTTTTAGACATAGCTTATGTCATGCTAGACATAAAAACATTCATTACCAATATTTGGTTTCTCCCAATAACTATCAACTGTTGTTTTAAACAAATCAGTCTGGATTTTTTTCTAATTTTTTTCTAGGTATGTTGCCTGGTGAAACGTTTCATCCGATTATTGCGGGATTGTACACAGCAGCCACTGACCTCTTGGCACATGCTAACATTTTTTGTTCACCTCCCATCATAGCCTCTCCAGTTCAGGGTATATGCTCCTACAGGCTGGATCACGCATGGTGAATTAGCACATAGTCTTCTAAGTCATAATATATAACAACAAACAGATGATGGCAGAATATGAACTATGCCACTGTTGTGTATAGTATGAATGGCATATAAGAAATGATCTTGACAGAAACACCAATCTGATTGACACAAAATAACTTTGCCTTTCAGGTCTGTAGCACAAATAAAACATGCATAGACTTAATGTAAATGCAGCAAGTTGTAAAATGAAAGAAAAAAATTAATGATGCATTGTTCAATAACACTGACCAGCTAGAAGAGAGAGCATGTGGATTCACTTGAAAAAACTATTTTCTATTTAACACCAATTAACATTAATCCCTTAGATTCAGGTTAGGGTTGTTACTGTTGAGATTTTGCCCGTTTCAAAGCGAAGGTGATATCCCTTTCACCCAAGTAGCTCAGGGTGCCTGGTTTCCATTTTCTTTTATTCTCCTCCTGCTTTTAGCTATTGCCTATGGACTTTCATTGATTTTGGCATCTACTGTTGATCTGTGCGTTTGTTGTGCCACCTATCTCTGTTCAGGATTGTTGAATAACAGTTTCTGCAGCCATATATTTGACATCTTATCTCTGCTTTTTTCTCGCCAGTTAGCTGTAATTTTCATGCTTTCTGACTGAGGGACCATTTGGTTGGTTTGGTTACTTGCTTTGGTGGGAAAGTGTTTCCATCCAGAGGTGATTTTGGGGGAGCAGGGAGGAAACCAACATGTCAAACACAGAATGTCCCAAGACATGATCCAGACCTAGGGCCTTTCACTAACAAATGTTTTACTTCTACACTACCAGGCGCCCTAGAGGACCATACTGCTTTTTGTTATGGATCTGTAGGTGTCAGTAGCACAGACTAAACCCTTTTGATTTCTTGTAACCTGGCCTTTAGTTTCACTGCAAATGGCAACTAGTAGATGAGGAAGGCAAAACCCATGTATTACGTTTCATTTTTTTCTAAGATGTTATTGTTATATTGTCCACCTGCTGAAAACTGAAACACCAATAGGCTGCAACTTACCTAGTAAAAAAAAAAAACCCCAAAACTAAACTGTCAAATATCTTATATGAACTCATTCTTTCACTAAAAACTGAGATCCTAACAGACAACACATACTATTCTGATGGACACAAATTTAAAGTACATTTTATTTATTGCTCAAAGATTATTTCAGAGTGCCAAAGAAACATCTTTCACACTTCTCAAATTTTTAGACACAAACAGCCAGTTGTTCTAAGGCAGGAAATGGTGTTGGCTCTCCCTACCATGTTCTTGTTGAAGCATGTGTAAACATAAGTAATCATCATGTCTAAGTATGAAAATATTATTATTAAGAGAACTCTAGTTTTTAAAAAAAAAAGAGGGGGGGGTATATTAATTTGCTATGTCACCTTCTCTGCAATGAAAATTCCATGAGAAATGTCAACAGGCAGTATTATGCCAAACAGGCATGAATCAATGATCATGCAGTAGTTTAGTCATCCAAAGCACCAACTAAAGGTATAGGAGATTTTTTGTACTGTCGCCAAAAAACAAAACTGACCGAGGCTTTAGTTATGGATCTTTAAGATGCATTTAATTTAAAAGGTTTTTAATTGTCATTCAATGTATATATATATACACACACATATACATACATGTAATTTTGTCTACATGGGATCTAATTACAGCTTCTGTGAAATTCTTGGGACATGCAAATTTTACCCAGCTGCACATGGCTTGTTTTTTTTTTTCAACATGCATGTAATGCAAGAACAGAAAAAGTGCTTGTGTGGGTGCTGCTAAAAAAAATCAAAAAAGTACAGAAAGATACTGATGTGCAAGTCTAAGCGGCATCAATATGAGTAGTGTGTACATGCTATGAAAGGAATGCAAAAACTGGTAGAGATATTGTCTATGCCTTGTTACTGTAATACTCAAACTGTGCTGTGCAGACAGCAGAGTTAATTGATAGTTAAGCAAGTCATTCAGGGTGGAGTCGGCTACCCCCTTCACTTGTCATCTGCACTTTTTTCCGTTGTTCTTGTAAATTATTCTTGATGACAAAACAGAAAAGGAACAATCTATAAACAAAACTAAACCTCTCGACCTCTTTTCACTCTATACAAACACACCAGGATCACATTAGTCTTGAAATATGAACATACAAATGAAACTTGGAAAATCTAGGCCCTACTGATATCATAGAAGAGTTTTTTTTATTATACATTGTCACATTACCACCCCCCCTTCAATTAGAACCCTCCCTCCTTTTTTCTTTTTTTGGACAGACAGGCACACACATAGTTGAAAACATATTCACAGCACACTTTCACCACATGAGCCTGCAAAAGCATGCACATGAGAGTACAAACTTACGCATACACACGCACACACAACAAATTCATCCACCACCTCTTTAACCCTAGCTGAATTGCAGATGTCATAAGCAAGTCTAAGGTGGTCCTTCACAACCAATACATTCACCATGCTTGCAAGCAAAAGACTTTAGCAGCATACTCCTACTCTAATCTACAAGTCAAGAATTTTGTTCTATGCTACAAGTTAAATGCTTTCAACACAGCTACACAAAATGTGAATCATCTGACAAGCCAAGGAAAGAAAAACTTTAAGACAGCAAATGTATACAGCAATACCCCACAAGAAGCCATTCTGCATATGCCTTTCACAATTTCAGCCAATGAAAGTAACCACTTAAACTAAAAAAAAAAAAATAAATAAATAAAAAAATTTGGAAATAATTTACGTACAAGATCTTGTTTACAAGAGAAACCCACCTAAACAAACAAAGAAACAAACAAAAATGAGGATCTATAAAATCAAAAACTCAGCAGACATATAATGGCTAATAGCAGTTTTTCTGGCCACCTGTTTTTTTTGAGGAAACATTCTCCCCTTCGTTCCAACTCCACCCTAATCAAATCATAATGTTTGTTCAAGCATAAAAAACAGAAGAAAGCATAGCTCAAAATCAAACAGTTGCCTTGTATCCTACCCAAACAGTCTCCCTGCTCCTTTCTTGCTACCGATTGCATCGCTGGAAGGACAAAACGTAGCAGAATGGAAAAAGTCATTACATCTCTGCTCCTAGACTTTTGATGAATTATCTTTTCTGAATGCTCCAGAAAAATGAGCATGCACAAGACTCAGTCCTTGATTCTTTCCATGCTGGTCTCTAGTTCATTAATGTTCATCAATACAGTAATGATTTTGCTAAATATATACCAATTCTTTTGTCTCTATATACTGTAAACTCTCCTTACTAAGACCCTATATGTTGTGACCCCTTATTAGATACAACCTAACAATTTTTCATGTATTTCACTACATAAACATCATCTCCATTATGATTACCAATGCATCTTACGACCAACAGTTTGTGCTCTATTGCAATCTTTTTGCAGAAACCACAAATAGAAAATAAAATTAAAAAAAAAACCCCAGACTGCCTCTAGCTAACTGTTTGCCCTATGTTATAAGCTGCAGAAATAATGTAAAATAAAGAAAATACATTTTGAAAGAGACTATTCATTGCGCCACAGGTCTACCCAAACCATATCTACCAAGTCATCTACCAACTTGAGTCGAGAATCGACTCTGCCATGACCATATCGTTTCACATAAGCATACATCATTCCAACATTGAAAGTCAAATTTATCCTGGCCAAAAGGATAAATCAATTGCCCATGACAGGAGTAGATATTAACATCAAATATTACCAACAGAGCCATGCATTATTCAAACAAGTTTAGCCACCATATTACTAAACAAAAATGGCCGCTTGGCAATACACAAAGAACAAATCTCAAAGTAGTAGGTAAATAACAATTTTCTCTTGAATCATTGTTTTTTTTAAAACAAGAAAAAAGCCCTTGTCTTCAGTATTCTTTAGTTTGAAGGTTTACATTATAAGAATATGCAGATGGTCAGTTAACACTAAACCAGGCATCACTACTCAGGTATTCACTGGGCCTATTTGACTTTCGGGTGTGGGACAGTGTGGTTAAAAGGGTTTCTTTGTCTACCACAATACATGTGTACTGATTGAATGCTCTTACCTGGAGAGCTACTTCCCCTATAAATCTTCTACAACAGCAGAATTTTTTTTTTTTGATAGAAAGGTTTTACCACTTCCTTTTTACATAATGCAATGGAACAAATTTTAAATAAGGTCACTAGTTGCTGCTCTTATCTTCAGTCTTTGTAGAACTTGAGAGAATATTTCAGCTCCCACCAATACCTAAAACTTTTTTCTTTCACCACACCCTTTGATATTGTACAGTAAAAATATAAACAAAAAATGAAATAGCTTATTTTCACCTTAAAAACAAAGGCTATATTTTATGCAATGTTACAACAAAAATATTTAAGAGGAATAAATGACAAAAATGTGGGTGTATTTTATACTGGCATTTAGTGTTAATAAGGAAATCGTGCTACCTGACTAGAAAAACCATTTAATGCTTAACAGTTTTTTTTCCAAGATACGAGTAAAGGAAATGAACCATGAATTTTAAAATGTAAAGATATTTAATATGCATGATGCTAAATCTACACATTTTGTAGAAATAGTTGGAAATAACTTCAATGTCATAAATATGAACATTTAATCAAGTCCCATCTTTCCCATTTTTAAGATACAGTCTTATCACACATTAACCCTGCACAGAGTTAAGTTTTGTAGCTGCAAATATTACCAACAGCAAAGGGGGACTATGCTTAAAAACCTTAAAATCGCTACTCAACAGACAAACACATAACATGTTAACATCTAAAAACCTACAATAAGTTCTACACTTCTTTAAGTTTTGCTGTCCAACACCAAAAATCAAACCATGCCGACTGCTGTTCCAGTCAACAATATATACGTATATATTTTTATGATGCCAAATATACCAGCAAATGCACATGCATTTACATATGCATGAAAGCCCCTAGCCTTAAGTCATAGAACATGTGTGTTACAGTCTGGTGGCTTGGGATTACATTTATTATTACCCTTGGTTCCCTCCTGACAGCAATGAGATACAAAGTCACCTCACAATACAGAAGCCACCAGCAAATGCCAGGGACAACTGAACACAAGTACAGGAGCATGACAAAGAGACTGTCACTTACATCCTTCGCCTCGGCTTCCAATTTCTCCATTGTGGAGAGAACATCGCCTTCCTCATCGTTGGTCATATTAGCCGGCGTTGGCGAGTTGCCAGTGTTATTTGAGGAAACCGGTGATGACAATAAAGATTTATACTGAAAAAAGGGAGAGAAAATAAAAGTGGACGGTGGTACAGTTTTATAACGTTGGATGGATATGGGGTCAAGAATAATCTCTTGATTCTGGACTTCACTTTCTAGCTTATAACAGATTTTAAATCCTGCTCTCCCTCTGTGTTTTTATGGTTATTTAATGCTGGTTCAAGAAAGCTTTGCTTTGCAGCCTAAGCTTGTTGTTTTCTTTTTAATCTTAATGTTCGAGTGGGGTGATTCTGGATGAAATAATCAGAGCTGCAAAGTATAATCAGTATCAACAGGTAACAGGCCAAAATGTTATGGGCGTTAAACACATGCCCAACTGGCATAAAATGCATACAATTTAGCACTGTAAGATCCAACAATGTTAGCAAATATATAAAACATTCATGAAAACCAAGTCAACATTAAATGCAATTAACTATGAAAGGGTACAAAAGTGTGCAAAATTAAAAACACAAAGGCA
The DNA here is from genome assembly GCF_003073045.1 of Pomacea canaliculata. Lineage (NCBI taxonomy): Eukaryota > Metazoa > Mollusca > Gastropoda > Architaenioglossa > Ampullariidae > Pomacea > Pomacea canaliculata. The sequence continues at coordinate 20,995,150 of NC_037597.1, forward strand.
GAAATCAAAATGAATAAAAGTGTGTGTGAAGGGGAGGGGGGAAGAGAAACAAGTTGTTCTCAGCAATCTGTAAGAACTTGAAAAATTCCAATCTTAGACTTCACTTTGATTTTTCCAGTCTTTACTCTTGGCCTTACTAGCAACATGTGGCAAAGTGACAATTCAGAACCTTGCATGCCTGTGTAACTATTGCTGCATCAACCACTTAACCTGCTGCCAGAGTTGTTAGGTCAGCACTTTGTCTATTCACCTGAAAATGTAGTGGTTTTTTTGCGGGAGGGAAGAAGCCAGTGTCATCCACAAGACAGACATAGCAATGAGATATTTAACTCAGTGTTATGCCAGTGCCATGCTCTAGATTACTGCACATAGTGCTAGCTTCCCTTAACATTACTAATGATGGAGAGCCTTGAAACAAATTCTATCAAGAAGAAATATCTACTGTGTCTGGTTTGCATCCACTGCCCAAACAAAATAGGTTATACTTTCTTTATGTCTACATTTTATAATTTTCCATTTCCTTCAGATGCCTACAGCCAGCTGCTTTTCTTCTATTCTCAGCTTCAATGGACTTTATTGTTTCAATTGAACTAACAAATAAACTATGCTGCTTCCCACTTAGTCAACAAAATATTCCTGTGATTGAACAGAATGAAAGCATATGTGCATGTCTATCAAAGTACAGTAAAATCCTCCTTATTAAGACCTTCCTCATTATAAACCCCTCTTAGTTACAGCCCAACAGCTTTACATGGACATATTTCACCATATAAATGTCATCTCTAATACTTCCCTGACTTACAGCTGACAGTTTTGTGCTATTTCTTTTTAAATAGAAGTCAGAAGTGTTGAAAATGAAATTAAATGGTTTAAAACAGACTGCTTCTGGCCAACCGTATACCCTATATTACGATTTTCTGCAGGAATCATGTAAAAAAGATTAAGTATATTCTGTTCATTGGGTCTCTGGTCATTTTTACCCAAACCATACTGCTCCAGTCATATCTACCACCTGCTCGAGTCAATACAACTCCATAATGACCGTATCACCCAAACACCCTGAGTAAAATAAATCCAGGCCCAATAGATAAATCGATCTCCGACTACAGGCAGGAGGGCAATATGGCTTTTGGTGAAATGACTAACCTTCCTGCTCACTGCTGTCTCTGTATCAGTGACCAGCAGTTAATAGTGCTTTCATGTGAAATCATGTTTAGAACTTTACATAGTGCATTTTAAGAATGTGTCTTTGTCTGCCACAATACATGCTTATTGATTACTCTTACTTGGAGAGTTAGCACCTATAAATCTTGGTGAAACGCAGCAATGACAACCTTAATAGGAAGGTTTACTGTACATGGCATTAACTGGAGCCTTATGATGCACTATTTGATGTTCATGAACTTAAAAGCAGAACTCTTCCTGTCAAGAGTGCATGCAGTGCTGATTACTACAGGTGGTCAGTCGTCAATTATTATCCCGACAGGTAGTCATCCCTTGACTGGTATCTGTCGCTGAAGGAAGCACATGGATAGACGTTGCAGCTGATGGCCCACCACTCTTGCCTATTTTGGGCGATAGTGAGCAGGTCCTGTACAGGACAACCAGTCCATTCTTTGATGTTCAAAATCTAGTTCTTTCTTTGGCCACTGCGGGTTCGACTACAGTTGCCTTGGAGGATAGTCTTTGACAAGGTGTCATGCTGGATCACATGGCCAAAGAAGTCCATCCTACATCACCTGACCTTTGAAAGCAGAGGTTCCTAGTGTCCTACGAGTGTGGCAATCTTGTTTCGTACAAAGTTGTTGGTTATATGTTCTTTGATTGAGATCCAGAGCAGCCTCCACACTTGTTCTCGATTACTTGGATTCTTTTTTCCATTTTGGCTAGAAGAGCCCATGTGTCACATCCGTAGAACAGGATTGGTACTACCATGGATTGATACAGCTTGTATTTGGTAGTGAACATTGTCTTACGTCTACCCCTACAGGTAGGCAGGGTAGAGATTACAGGCACTGCCAACTACCCTAGCAGTTTAACATTTTTTTTTTCACCCAACCAGTACTTGCTGTAGGATCTGAGGTGAGGTGAAATGGCTTCTATCTGAACATACTGTCATAGTTAGGACTGAATGTATTTTCCATAAAAAAAAAAATTAAAAAAAAATTGAGAAAATATAAGGAGAGAAGGATGAAAAGCACAAATAACATAAGACAATTCATAAAGACAACCACATTTTTAAACTTTATTTTTACTGCTTTTTGTACAATTACATCGGTGTATGCCAGTGTCTACACTATAGTGTTATTACAGTCAAACTTCTGTAAGTCCAGTATTCAAGGGACCAATTGAAAAAAATTGAATTACAGAAGGTTCGTGTTAAGAAAGTTTGCCGAAAAAAAGAACACTTTTCCACTGTGGATGTTTAATTTTAACCTAATGTTCATTTCTTATCATTCTTTTACAGACACTCCGGCACCCTGCGGATACAGAGCTGCGCTTATCGCAAGTGTTTCCAATACAGAAAGGTGAATATGGGAGTGCAGGGTCAATGGGGAGCGGTACACAATTTTACACTTTCCATGTATTTCAAATGGTTTCAACATGCTGACCGGCTTAAAATTATTTGAGTTGTGGAAGTTTTTGGCTAGGCAAATTCAAGCCAATGAAGTTAACTATGCATTGCTTTAATGGGAAACCAACCGATGTTTAAAATTTGACTTCCGGGAAGTCAACTTACAGAAGTTCAACTGTATTTCATTTTCCAGTTATGTATACTTTTGTTTTTTTACACCCTGAATCTGGGAAATGAGAGTGTGTCCATTTAATGAATTCGATGTCCTTTTTTCCATTTTCTTACCACTATTTGCACTTCTGTGGCAGCTACTCATCATGCACTTTTGGAAAGTAATCTGTGAATGCACAATAAAATCTCTGAGGCTGGAAGCAAGAGGGCAGGGCTTGCATATACACCACTGTTAGTTTGGCTCTAATAAGGGTTTGTTCATTTTGGACAACTGAGCAAAAATAAGAGAGGGAAAAAAAAAAAAAAAGAGCAACAATAATATAGTTTGCAACTGTAAGTGGTTTAATATTTGTTTCATCGGTTTACTGTTTCAAACATCTTCCCTCTTCATCTCATGATTTACATAACTTTACAAGAAATTTAATGTTTCTTATTGGCAAGATAAAGTACAGGTATGCAATCAAAATCAGTGGCTTTAGGCACTGTTATACATGTTGATGTATAACAAAGCAAAGTCACCAGCTTAATAGTGTATAAACACAAAAATTTACACTTCTACTGATCCTACAACTAACATTGCATGTATAGTGAATAAGATAAATTGCATCATAACATACAAGTGGGTCTTGCAGTTTTAGACTGGAATGAACAAGTCTATAGAAACAATAAATTCATCAGTGTGGAGCTGTGCCATCAGAATTATTTTGGTTCTACAAGTGCAAACATCGATGGTAAAATATTCCCTCATTTATCAATGATATTATTTTGTTATTTAAATTATTTATTCATTCACAAATCTTCATCACAACCACTGTCTGTTCCAGTTAACATGTTTTCTTCATGTCTGAAATCAAATCTGTACTGTTTTAACAACACACCTCAAGATATCCTCTACTAATTTAAAAGTTTTCTTTTAAAAGTATGTTGTCCAAGTCGCTGCCAGTTGTGCTGAACACTTGTTTTGTTGTAATTTCAAGTAAAATCTCTATTAACATGTTCATTCCAGGCTAAAGCAAACAAGACCCATTCACATGTCATAGTGCCTCGTGTTTTTAATGTAGACACACTTAGGCACACATTGTTAAAGCTATCAACATAAAATTTGTCCCTGGGCAGCACATAGTCCTCTGGATTTTTATACAGTACATGGCCATGCAGAAAGTCGCTCAGGAGATAGACTGCAGCAGGATCAGTTAGTACTATTAGAGATGGTATGTATTGCGAAAGCCTGCGTGGTGAACCTTGATTACACTTGACATGGATGTTTTGAAAGTAATACATCGATCCAACAAGTGCCTTTGTCTCGCAGGGTCACCATCACAATTTTCAATAAACTAGTAAACACGATCCTTGACCGCTGCTGTCTTGTCACTGAGCTGAGGGTGCCATGTCTTATCGATATTTGCTTTACTACCTTGAACCAGTTTTTCATTCCAGTTTTTATACTTTTAGCAATGTACCATCTCTCATTATTCTCTTTATTTCCCAATAACTTATTAACAGTCACATTACGGTCATGCACATGCTCTTGAATTATGACTCATGATGCATTCATACTTCCTCTTGCAGCCTGCTGCCTCATGTCACTGGGTGCACATGTAATCTGTTTTTGTAGATGGTGAATGGGTAAGGTGTCACAGGTGTGAACTGATGCCCACTTGCATTGTTCAAAAAGTAAGAACACTGTACCCAAACCCAGATGAAGTACCGTATGTTGGTAATCAGTGGGAATGAGCAAATAATAAAAAAGATAAAGAGGAATAAAAATAAATTCAATTGCCTTTTTGTTTGTGTCATTAGGGCTGTTCACTCTTGTCTCCTTTCTCATTTTCTAATTTTTTGTTTTACAATGGAGAACACACAAACAAAACCATGGGTGTTGAACTGGTCCTAACCCTTTTGATCATTCAAGACTTCTCCCCACCCAGTTTTGTTCTTAACATACCTGCAGCTTCTTGTTGCAAGCAAGCACCAATGAACTCCACATGGCATAATTGTAAGGCTAGATAAGAGAAAAAGGACCATGGGGCCGCTTTTGCAGATGGTGAATGGGCACTGTGTTACAGGCATGAATCATTGCCCATTTGTAAAAGTTCGAACATTGCACTCAAACTCAGATGTACTTTATGTCAGTCACCAGGGGAATTAACTAAAAATGTCAAAGATTATCCCTGCTTATGAGTAAAGAAAGATAAAAAGATATAGAGAAAGATAAATAAAAAAAAAAACAAAAAAACAAAAGCAATAAACATAAAGTTTAAAAATTCAGTTGTCTTCATGTTTGTGTCATTTTCACTGTTCATTCTTCTCACCTTTACTTTTCTCTTTATTTTATGGAGGATACATTCAATTGTCAGTTGACAGAAATATCTTTTGCAAACCGTTTCACCTCAGCTTTCTCAGCCTCAACAGCAAGTACTGGTCAGTTGAAAAAGACATTTAATTGCTAGGATAGTTGGCACCGCCTGTGATCTCCACCCTGCCTACCCGTCAGTATAGCAATTAGGGAAGATTGACCCTGTGTACAGGTTTGAACCCCATGCACTCACCTCATCCGGGTGAACCCATCTTACAAACCGCCCAAAAGAAGTTCCGTCTTTAAGTCTGCTCCTTGTTTTTTCACTCTCAGAACTGAGCATCTTCCCCTCCCCATATATGACTGAAACACTTTAAGCACTTAAATATCTTGCAAAGTCATGAACGCACCATGCTCTTGATGAATCTTTATGTTTACTAATAAATTTGTCACAACCACTAATAATTGCTGCTAGCTACTGATCATTAATAATGATTTTTCATTTATTTTTAAAGGTCATCATTTGAAATCTTAGGACACATTTTAAGTTCTCTACAGGATCAGATGCTCAGTTACTGTTGGGTGGACAGGGGTAAGCCTTGACAACCCCTGACAAACTTTCTGAAGTTAAGCACACTAAATAAGGCTAGAGCTTTGCTGCCTTATGATGACAGACTAAATCAAACATTTTCCCACTGAACAGAATTAAAAAAAAAAACCCTCCAAAAAATGGTGCTTGGCAATGTATTTATAACTCTGACTCACATTTTCAGGCAAATAGGATATGCTGTTCATAACAATTTTCATAATTCATGCACTTATGGATAATGCATGCACACATGTAACACGCTTGTTACCATCACACACAGCAAACAACTCAAGCAAAACTGTATGCTTTCAAAGTTCATATTATGGTCAGTCAGAACATCAGAAAGAAAACAAAGACCAAAATAAAGTTAGTGAAATGCTTCAAACATTGTTCTACATTTGTGAATTATGATTTGTGAACAGCTACTGCACAAGCACTCATGTTAAACCGACCAACTGACCTGAGGGTTGTCTTGCGCCAGGGAACTAATCCTGTTCCATGCTTCATCTCTTTGTTTGCTCTTTTCTTTTTCTCTGAACAAAGAATATCCAAAGAACTAAAAGTCATCCTAGAAGATATATGGTCAGCCAGGAGATAAATTGCACACCTGTTCTCTTAACCTTGTGGACCTTTATTTTCCTTTTATACAGACCAAAGGGGAGGGACTGGTGTTTTACGCCGTGTCAGCAACTAAGGCTATATTACGGCAAGCAGCCAGCCCTGTAAACAGATGCCACGTGCAGAGAAAGAACAGCGTGCCCGAGACGAGAAATGAACTCTGGGCAGCCAACCCTCACTGTATTGGTGACAGGCGCTAACCGTTGCGCCACCGGACCGCTTATACACACCAAAGCCAACATGCCAACACAAAGGTGCACACCGCAATGCTGGTCTTAACTTTGTGTTTGCTGATGTGCATGTGTGCGACAAAGGTGCTAGGTCATAAGCAAAAATATCTTGCATAATCAAAAGTACCATTTAACTCACTCATCAGTTCTATATCCATGCACTAAGTTTACCTTTCTATTCTAGTGTTATCTGTCTGCTGATGCTTATGCTTCTTGCAAGGTTAAACTGTCAGTGTGCAGTACATTATGCTCTAATCAACACAGGAGAAATGAGCTTTAAAAACTCAATGATTATTATTAATTGCAGGGTTAATTTCATCATAATCGTGATGGGATGTAAGAAAGTTAAAAAACAAAAGTCTACAGAAAATTTTCATGAGATTCTTTGCTCAAATACAGTTAACAAAGGCAACACGTTTAAAACGGTAGTAAATAAATTTTTTTAAAAAAGGCATAAAATGAAAACTCACTTCTGCCTCTCTGCTTTGTATTGTTGTGTGCAATCATCAAAGAGTTTCTGGTTCATTTCCATGAACAGCTTGAGTGCATTGTATATCAAACCATGGATTGTTCTGAAAGATGTTCAAACCATCAACTATCAACTTAAATATGCAAGTTCTTTTACATGGTACACTAAATTATATAGTTATAATTATACAATTATAAACTATTAGTATAACAGAAAATAATAATGCACATTGCACTGTACATGCAAGCACCCATTCAACCATCCATGCACACACGCTGCACTGGTTTTCCATCGCTGATATATTTACTGTTGGGCTTTTTGGGGTTTTTTTTGTATTTGTTTTGATGCTCCAGAAAAACTGGTTTTAAAAAAATAAACCTTAGATATAAATAACATCTGTCCATTACCCTCTTTAGCCATGGAAATAATTCATAAACACAATAGCACTTGACTGGCTTGCCAAACATGCAAGAAAACAAAGTATACTTTTCTAGTAAGCAAAACAAGTGGAAAAAAAGCATGCATTTCTTGTGCTCTCTACACAGTGTATTTAAAAAAAGGGGTGGGGTGGGAAACACAAAATCTTTGGTTATTAAGAGCAAATAAGAACTCTTAAACCTTTTGCAAAGTTAACTGAAAATACACTGTTTACAAAATTCACTAAATGCAAATGTCTTGATCATATCTGGATTTCATTAGATATGGATATATCTGATCATATCTGGATTTCAATATACTAGATATTGTATGTTAGAACATTAGAACACACAAAAGGGAGACTAATGATAATCACTGTGTATATTGCCATTCTAAATTTAAACACTACCATTTTAGTTTACACTGGCAAAACACCTATTTTTTTTCCTCTAAAGATTTTAAAGCGCTTCATTTGAAATAGACATGCACACTGCAACAAAACCAATGACTTTTTTAAATTCTCCTTACTTCTTATTGCCTCTCAAACTGGTCTAGTTCTACACATGCACATTCATCATTGCTTTTATCTTCAATCGTCTACAATTCTAAACCCTCAGAATGTTGTCTGATCCTATTGTCTCTCCCATGCACAAGGACACCCTGTTCCCCTTCCTCTTCTGCCAACACAGGTACACACAACTGACAGTTTTTTTTTTTTAATATGAGACTGACCTGTATTTATCAACTGAAGGTTTGGATTTTTTATTGGCATGCATTCCCAGTTTTAATATTTAAAAAAATCCCTGACCACCTTAACATCTATCCATGCACACCAGTATATAACCACACAGAACACCCCAAAACATTCCCTGAACTGCCTAAGCTTCCTAGGATAGTATAATGTGGAAGACCTGGCTTACTTGTTCCAGTGCTCTTTGCTCTTATACAGTGCTGGGAACATGATGGGCATTATGCTGGCCACACTGTCACTGATCAGACTCAAGATGTATTCATTATTCCAAAAATACAAGGCTCGCTCAGCCACCTGTATGAGGAAAAACAAATAAATAACCTCATTTCATGAGGCATGACAGTAACACAAGGAGAAGGTGCTCTCATGGGAAACTCAACCTGCGAAGGCAGCAGGTGACACTGCACTTGTAAAATAGGAGATCATGCTTCAAGGCTCAGATACCAGACTCAAAAATGCTGAAGATAACAGCACGAAAGACTGTGCTGAAAGGAACTAAGTAGTGTTACTTGCCCTCTGTGCCCAAATTGTATAGAAAAAGAGCAAGATTCATGGAATATGGCCAGTGTGGCAACATATGGCTGATAGCTCTAACCTCTTTCCAAATTTGCAGCTATTTGAATGAGGATCTGCCGGCAGGTAACCTCTGCATATGAAGAAATATGAACAAAGACAAAGGGAGAATGGATACATTAGGAGATAAAATGATAATCTGCTCAAAGTAGCAACATTCATGGTAGGCTCATGCTCTCCCGCCCCTCACACACATCCGCACACATATATGCATTCCCCCTCCCCAACGCATATATGCATGCACATACAAATGGGTCCACATTAAAACTATTAACTGTATCAAAGACAATGTTAACTAATACCTATACAGAAGATACTTTTCTCAAATAAAAAAGTCTGTTTGGTTGTTGGAGTTAGGTTAGAAGTTGTCTTTTCAATAGGAGTGAAAAAAAAAAAACAACAAAAAAAAAAAAAAAAACCTATCCCTGAAAACCCTAAAAGGTGAACAAATGATTAACCAATGGCAAAACTTGATCTGCATGCAAAGTCAATACAAACTCTCATATGTAGTGTATTTTTTAAGAAGTAGAAAACTGATGGTCTTGAAGTGCAAATCGTATTCACCCTTACCTTTAACACGTACATGGTTGGGACCACCAGAAAAATGTAATCCGATCCTTTACATCAATGAGTAAAACTTACAGAGTGAAACAAGTGCTGGTGTTTCTGATAGCTACTCAGGCAATGCCTACTATACAACAGTCCCATCCATGCATGATGGTAAAAATGGAAGGGTCACAGTGGGCACAATGCTTAGCACAAAAAAAGCAACAGTTTCAAATTACATGCCACAACACAAGAGATGTGAACAACTGATATATAAAAAAAAAAATTAAAAACCATAGGGACTTGGAAGCACATGCAAGCAGCCAAAGACCTTGGGCTGGCCCAGCACAGGCCTGCTTACTTATTCCAGTGCTGCTTTGTCTTATAGAGGGCTGGAAACATGATGGGTAGAATGGTGCCTACATTGTCACTGATGAGACTGAGAATGTATTCATTATTCCAGTAGTACAGAGCTCGTTCTGCCACCTGAAATCGCAGCATTTAAGCCACATGCTTACAAAATAATTATGGTTAGAGAAAACTGTGTGAAGAACACACCAAGCACAAAAGATATAAAATTACTGGCTATTTAAGTATAAATTTTTAAAAAAAGCACCTGCAGGATTTAATACAAACCTGAGAAAAACACCTGCAAATAGTTATTAACTTGGCAAGTGTAATAGATGCTGAGTGGTCTTATTTGTTAATTTAATAATGTTTTAACCATGCAAAATGACAACTACTATCTATACCTGCATTATTATTTGCTTGTGTTGAACACAATTTTGCTTTAGAGACATGCTGAAATGTTGCATGGAAATGTAACTACTAGAAAGTGGAGGAGGTTTGATGCCAAAAGTTACTACCTGGAAGTGTGGACTTGAGACGCACTTTGCCAGCTGCTTGAAGAGTGGCACCATGACTTTGGTAAATTCTGCTGGTTCTATCACATCTAAGATTTCTTCAAGTTCATTTAAAAACATAACCTGCAGAAAAAACATTAGCATTGCAGCAACTTTTGTAGTCACCATGTCTCAATGTGTAGTGAAGTTTGTATTTTTTCCATGTGAAACAATAAATTTCTTATTAAAAGGGGCTTCTGTTCACAGTTATGATTTTCCTGTTTTTGCTATTAAGCCTAACAGCAAGGTGTTTACTAAAACAGTACATGCTGTAGTGTAAGCAATGTAGTGTATGCTGTAGTCTATACTACAGTGCAGCGTAAACTGTAGGCAATTAGACTCACCTCTTTTGGACTGTGGACTTTTGGCCAGAATTTGAGAAGGCCCATAATAACCTGTAACAAGGAAATAAATTTATACTCTCGATCTCCAAACATCCGTCTTCCCTATTCAAAAGTACATTTTTAAACTTTGCCCAAGTGTTTCTCGTAATAATACCATTGCCAAGAAAAGGGTTTAGCAGGAAACACAAGAATTACAGAAAACAGAAACATCACGATTGTAATATGAAGATTACGCAAATGAGTAAATCTGTTTTTTTGTACATCAGCTTTCCAAACCAACCTGCTCTGTAAGACTGGGGTCTTTCTCAAGGAATTGGACAACACAGTAGGCCAGCTGAGGATGGTAGACACTAAGAGATTTCACTTTGTGGAGGGGTAACAACACTCTGAGCAAGAAAATTTTATGTTCTTCCTTCAAAGGCAGGGCAAACCCGTTGATTATACTGTAACAGAAAACACAAGGATCAATTATTTTTATCAGTTTAGACATAATTTACACAGCTGTTGTGTTCCTCGTTCACTCATCATTATCTCACCTTTACATGTTCTTACAATGGGAGAAAGGGCCTGTATTTGTGCTTGTGACAAATGAGAGACTAGCAAAGCTAAATAACAGCACACAATGAATGATACAATAAAAAAATGAGAATAGCAGCACTAAATAATATACACTGACAACATAGCTTTAGAAAATAATTTTTTTTTTAAATTTAAAGATCTAGTATTTCTTGACACCAAGTCAATGGTGGACAAAGTTTAGTTATAACAGTTGGATAAACTTTTAGTAGAAAATGCATGGGATAGTTGCATTTGTTTAACTTTGAGCCATCAATAACATATACCTGTCAACTCTAAATTGACAAGCTATTATTTAAACAGTGATGTTCACAAAGTACAGTATAGACCCTGTTAGCTTTTTTCAATTTCACAAAAAATATCTTCAGAGGATATAGATCTAGAGCTACAATTTCTAGATCACTTAAAAAATATGTTATAGCAATTTTTTTATATAAAAAAATGTTATTTTTTAATAAAAAAAATGTGCACTAACCTTCTGAAAGAAAGTACTGTGTGTGCAGAAAAAAACATACCTTCCTAAGATCTCCAACAACTCTGCTATGCCATTATGATGCTCTGTTTCATAAATAAAGCTGAAAAACATGCAAAATAAAATTTAGCAACAATATAAGGGCACAAAACCCCCTACTTCCAACCAACACAGACAAAACTTTCCAAAATAAAATATTCCCATCACAACGGGGTGGGGGTGGGATGTTTGGTGTTTTATGCCGAGCCAGCAATTAAGGCTATAATATGGAAAGGCAGCTGTCAACAGATGCCACATGCAGAGAAAGAACAGCA